>NC_089253.1:32380719-32711265 GCF_963930625.1 Muntiacus reevesi | reverse complement strand
ATCTCAGACTGAAACATGGTCTCCCATCTCCCTTCCTGCTTTGCCTCCGAGTCTGTTCTTTTTTCCCCCAGCTGCACCAAGAGGTTTGTGGGATTTAAGTTCCCCAACCAAGGGGTGAACTGGGCCCCCAGCAATGAAAGCACAGAGCCCTCACCGCAGGACCACCTGGGAATTCATTCAACTCTGGTGTTGAGGTGATCTGGCTCATATCTTTAAAAGATCACTCTCGTCCAAGTCTATCTTAACTCAAAACCAGCATGATCTTTTAAACGTGTGAGCCAGATCACCTCAATGCTTACAACAGTAATACATGGTCTGCCTGCTCCCTGCACCCTCAACATAACGTTTTACAAGATATCAAATCCACAAGGACAGAAAATTGCCTCTATTTCTTTTACCACCATATACCCAGGGAAAAGAATCATACTTGGCATGAAATAGGAGCTAAATAAATACTTGTGGGATGAACGAATAAGGAGGTGGAGTCGAGAGCCTTGAAAGCTGGGTGGGGAGTGTTGAACAGAGAAATGAATTGGGTGGAGAATAATAAGGTGCTCTGTTCCAGGTTAAACAAGACATTCCTTCCCCTTTTGTGATTTCTTAGAACTGAATACAACTTGAAACTGCTTTCAGGTCCATGTTTCCTGTCAGTTCATGTGCCTTTGACTTGACTTTCTTCAAAGCCTAGATCATGGAGAAAGTGAAGTGAAAGTGAAAGTCACTCAGTCGTGTCTGACTCTTTGCGACCCCATGGACTATAGACTCCATGGAATTCTCCAGGCCAGAATACTGGAGTGGGTAGCCTTTCCCTTCTCCATGGAATCTTCCCATCCTAGGGATCAAACCCAGGTCTCCCGCTTTGCAGGCAGATTCTTTACCAGCTGAGCCACAAGGAAAGCCCAAGAATACTGGAGTGGGTAGCCTATCCCTTCAGTTATTCTCTGATGCAAGTTACTTGCATGTCACTGGGTGGGAGGTCAAAGAACATCCTGGAACATGCCCACCTGACAGGTGGTCATATACCTGTCACCTACTTGTCTGCAGCTACTTGATCCACAACCCAGCTCTGAGGCCACCCAGGCAGGTCACCTGCTGCGCGAACGCCAGTCATGAGTGGAATTACTGTCTCAGAGAGCCCACTACCTGCCAGGTCACAGGGCTGGGAGGGCAGATACACCACGCCTGGCTGGCAGCCCCAGAGTTTGCACTGAGCCCTTTGCAGATCCAGCCGATAGTAATAGGTTACAAAGCCCTGAGGGGGCCTGAGAAAGTGACTTCCCTGGGGACAGACTTTCAATGCCAGAATTGCTACCCTGCAGTCATCTTGAGAACAGAGCCATCTGAGGTCTAAGGTGGTAAAAAGCAAGAGTTTTGTAAGTGTCCACGTGCACCTCTGAGACCTAAGAAACTCACTCCTCTGTGTCACTTTGAGAAATATCCCATTTCCCACTAAAATTCAGGGATAAAAGCAGCCCGTTGTGATGGCTGAAGACTAAGGGACTCCACATTTAGCTGAATTGTCACAGTATTCCAATATCTGTAAGTACATTTTTATATAATTTTGAATTTAGAGAAAACATAACATCTCTCATATGCGTCTACCCAGATTCACTAGCTGTTAATATTCTGCCTAATTTTCTTTACTATCTGTGCCACATGCTTGTTTATTGTATTTTTATTTATACTTGAATATAAATGTGACCTACTGTGCCCATTCGCCCCTAGAATACTTCGGTGTTTATTTCCTAAAATTATGAGATTTTTTTTTTTTACTTAATCACAGAACAACTTTCAAAATCAAAATTTTAGCATTAACATAGTTCTACTATCTAATTTATAATGTATATGCAAATTTAATCACTTTTTTCAATAATATCCTCCTGGTTCTCAGGAGCAAACCTAAAAACATTCATCACATTTAGTTGTCAAGTGCTACAGTCTGCCCTAATCTGGGACTTTTCCCCAAGTTTCTTTCTTCCAAACATTAATGATTTTTAAGATGCAGGCCAGTGAACCTGTAGTGTGTTAGTCATTAAGTCTTGTCCAGCTCTTTGTGACCCCATGGACCACAGCCAGTCAGCCTCCACTGCCCATGGGATTTCCCAGGCAAGAATGCTGGAGTGGGTTGCCATTCCCCTCTCCAGGGGATCTCCCCGAACCCAAGGATCAAACCTAGGTCTCCTGCATTGCAGGTGGATTCTTTACCATCTGAGGCACCAGGGAAGTTAACCTGAAGAACGGTTCCTAATTTAAGCACCCTGATGAGCTCTCATTTTATACACAAGTGATGCATTTGGGGCAAGAATGTGTAGGAGTGTCCTGTTCCCCACTCAGTGTGTTTCAGCACGAAGGTATGTGGGGTACAGGTGTAACCCTTTCCTGGTGACTTCCACTATTTGATGACTTGGTTAAGGTGTGGTCTGGCAATTTTCTGTTCTTCCAGGTTAGTGTTCTCCTATCTTTGCAATTCATAAGTAATTGTGGGAAGATACTTTAAAACTATTTAAAACCACAAATATTTGATATTATATAGTATTGTTTTTGACATTTCACTAAGCAAAGCATTCTCTAGGTTCACCTGCACTGCGGCAAATGGCAGAGTTTCATTCTTTCTTACGGCTGAGCAATATTCCATTATACACACACACACAAACAAACACACATACATCACATCTCTATCTATCTGTCTGTTGATGGGCACTTGAGTTTCTTCCATACCTTTGTTCTCATAAATGGTGCTGCTATGAACATCAGAGTGCATGTTCTTTTATTCCACGTTTTTAGTTAGAACTATATTGTGAGATTTTTCCTGTTCATTGACGCATTAATTAATTAATTAATTAATTCTATTCAATTCCAAACAGACTCACTGACTTTATTTTACTCAGTGGATTATAATCTATTATTTCTGTTATGATTTGTTAAGTACTTTTTTAATTTTGATGATCAAATTGCCCCAGATTGCCCAATGGGATCCCCTTCAAGCTGGCTCCTGTGTCATTTTAATCATTTCCATCATTTTGGGGGTCTTTCTTGTGGTGCATGAAGATGCTCTAGGCTCATTTTTTGCACCCCAGGCCTGGAGCCATCCATATCAATGAGTACTGTAGGGTGCTTTAGAGTAGCTTGTATAAGCTCTTTGCCACCTGGCAGATCTCGTTAACTTGAAAGACTCAGAGTTCCAGTTTCTTTTAAAAAGATCCTAGACACAATACTCTACATAGAAAACCCTAAAGACTCTATCAGAAAATTACTAGAGCTAATCAATGAACACAGTAAAGTTGCAGGATATAAAACTAACACACAGAAATCCCTTGCATTTCTATACACTAACAATGAGGAAACAGAAAGAGAAATTAAGGAAACAATACCATTCACCATTGCAACAAAAAGAATAAAAGAATAAAATACTTAGGAGTATATCTACCTAAAGAAACGAAAGATCTATATATAGAAAACTATAAAACACTGATGAAAGAAATCAAAGAGGACACAAATAGATGGAGAAATATACTGTGTTCATGGATTGGAAGAATCAATATTGTGAAAATGAGTGTACTACCCAAAGCAATCTATAGATTCAATGCAATCCCTATCAAGCTACCAATGGTATTTTTCACAGAACTAGAACAAATAATTTCACAATTTGTATGGAAATACAAAAAACCTCGAATAGTCAAAGCAATCTTGAGAAAGAAGAATGGAACTGGAGGAATCAAACTGCCTGACTTCTGACTCTACTACAAAGCCACAGTCATCAAGACAGTATGGTACTGGCACAGAGACAGAAATACAGATCACTGGAACAGAATAGAAAGCCCAGAGATAAGTCCACGCACCATGGACACCTTATCTTTGACAAAAGAGGCAAGGATATATAATGGAAAAAAGACAACCTCTTTAACATGTGGTGCTGGGGAAACTGGTCAATCACTTGTAAAAGAATGAAACTAGAACACTTTCTAACACCATACACAAAAATAAACTCAAAATGGATTAAAGATCTAAATGTAAGACCAGAAACTATAAAACTCCTAGACGAGAACATAGGCAAAACACTCTCTGACATAAATCACAGCAGGATCCTCTATGACCCACTTCCCTGAGTATCGGAAATAAGAGCAAAAATAAACAAATGGGACCTAATTAAACGTAAAAGCTTTTACACAACAAAGGAAACTATAAGCAAGGTGAAAAGACAGCCTTTAGAATGGGAGAAAATAATAGCAAATGAAGAAACAGACAAAGGATTAATCTCAAAAATATACAAGCAACTCCTGCAGCTCAATTCCAGAAAAATAAATGACCCAATCAAAAAATGGGCCAAAGAACTAAACAGACATTTCTCCAAAGAAGACATACAGATGGCTAACAAACACATGAAAAGATGCTCAACATCACTCATGGGAAATGCAAATCAAAATCACAATGAGGTACCATTACATGTCGGTCAGGATGGCTGCTATCCAAAAGTCTACAAGCAATAAATTCTGGAGAGGGTGTGGAGAAAAGGGAACCCTCTTGCACTGTTGGTGGGAATGCAAATTAGTACAGCCACTGTGGAGAACAGTGTGGAAATTCCTTAAAAAACTGGAAATAGAACTGCCATATGACCCAGCAATACTACTCCTGGGCATACACACTGAGGAAACCAGATATGAAAGAGACACGTGCACCCCAATGTTCATCACAGCACTGTTTATAATAGCCAGGACATGGAAGCAACCTAGATGCCCATCAGCAGACGAATGGATAAGGAAGCTGTGGTACATATACACCATGGAATATTACTCAGCCGTTAAAAAGAATTCATTTTTTTTTTTTTTTTTTTTTTTAAATATTATTTTATTAGTTGGAGGCCAATCACTTTACAACATTTCAGTGGGTTTTGTCATACATTGGCATGAATCAGCCATATAGTTACACGTATTCCCCATCCCGATCCCCCCTCCCACCTCCCTCCCCACCCGACTGCTCAGGGTCCTCCCAGTGCACCAGGCCCGAGCACCTGACTCATGTATCCCACCTGGGCTGGTGGTCCGTTTCACCATAGATAGTATACATGCTGTTCTTTCAAAACATCCCACCCTCACGTTCTCCCCCAGAGTTCAAAAGTCTGTTCTGTACTTCTGTGTCTCTTTTTCTGTTTTGCATATAGGGTTATCGCCACCATCTATCTAAATTCCGTATATATGTGTTAGTATACTGTAATGTTCTTTATCTTTCTGGCTTACTTCACTCTGTATAATGGGCTCCAGTTTCATCCATCTCATTAGAACTGATTCAAATGAATTCTTTTTAACGGCTGAGTAATATTCCATGGTGTATATGTACCACAGCTTCCTTATCCATTCATCTGTTGATGGGCATCTGGGTTGCTTCCATGTCCTGGCTATTATAAACAGTGCTGCGATGAACATTGGAAATAAAAGCAAAAATAAACAAATGGGACCTAATGAAAATTAAAAGCTTTTGCACAACAAAGGAAACTATAAGTAAGGTGAAAAGACAGCCCTCAGATTGGGAGAAAATAATAACAAATGAGGAAACAGACAAAGGATTAATCTCAAAAATATACAAGCAACTCCTGAAGCTCAATTCCAGAAAAATAAACGACCCAATCAAAAAAGAATTCATTTGAATCAGTTCTAATGAGATGGATGAAACTGGAGCCCATTATACAGAGCGAAGTAAGCCAGAAAGATAAACACCAATACAGTATACTAACACATATATATGGAATTTTAAAAGATGGTAACGATAACCCTATATGCAAAACAGAAAAAGAGACACAGATGTATAGAACAGACTTTTGGACTCTGTGGGAGAAGGAAATGGTGGGATGTTCTGAGGGAATAACATTGAAACAAGTATACTATCAAGTGTGAAACAGATCACCATCCCAAGTTGGATGCATGAGACAAGTGCTCAGGGCTGGTGCACTGGGAAGATCCAGAGGGATGGGATGGGGAGGGAGGTGGGAGCGGGGATTGGGCAGGATGGGGAACACATGTAAATCCATGGCTGATTCATGTCAATGTATGGCAAAAACCACTGCAATATTGTAAAGTAATTAGCCTCCAACTAATAAAAATAAATGAAACAAACAAACAAACAAAAGATCCTGGAATGAAACAGAGTTGCCACTGATCTTTTCCATGACCATGGCCTTAGGGAACTCCAAAAAGAACTGAGCCCCATCTCATATGATAATCTTCTTTCCTTTATCCATCCATTTATCCATCCATTTAGAGCACAGTCTGCTTCAAATTTAAGCAATTTCTGTAGCTTAGTTGCTCTTCCATTTTTGTTTTACTTCTTTTATGCCCTCCCTCCCTGTATACTTGTTTCTAGCACAGATTGCTTTTTGACATCATACTCACACGAGGAGTAGCTTGACCAGATAACTGCTCAGGTGAGAGCCTGATCTTAAACCTAGCATGTGGGCACACATTAGATAATTCACCTTATCATTGCGCTCAGAGTGGCCAGTCTGATAATCAGTTTCAAAGTCAAATGTGACTATTACCAATTGCAGAAAATAAAAATGCAAGCAATGTACAACCGCAGTGGAATCCTAAGCTGGAGGAAGCACTTGGCTCAAAATGACTCTTTTTTTTTTTTTTTTTAAATTAGTTGGAGGCTAATTACTTCACATTTCAGTGGGTTTTGTCATACACTGACATGAATCAGTCATGGAGTTACATGTATTCCCCATCCTGATCCCCCCTCCCACCTCCCTCTCCACCTGATTCCTCTGGGTCTTCCCAGTGCACCAGGCCTGAGCACTTGTCTCATGCATCCCACCTGGGCTGGTGATCTGTTTCACTATAGATAATATACATGCTGTTCTTTCAAAACATCCCACCCTCACCTTCCCCCACAGAGTTCAAAAGTCTGTCTGTACTTCTGTGTCTCTTTTTCTGTTTTGCATATAGGGTTATCATTACCATCTTTCTAAATTCCATATATATGTGTTAGTATGCTGTAATGTTTTTTATCTTTCTGGCTTACTTCACTCTGTATAATGGGCTCCAGTTTCATCCATCTCATTAGAACTGATTCAAATGAATTCTTTTTAACGGCTGAGTAATATTCCATGGTGTATATGTACCACAGCTTCCTTATCCATTTGTCTGCTGATGGGCATCTAGGTTGCTTCCATGTCTTGGCTATTATAAACAGTGCTGCGATGAACATTGGGGTGCACGTGTTTCTTTCATATCTGGTTTCCTCAGTGTGTATGCCCAGGAGTAGTATTGCTGGGTCATATGGCAGTTCTATTTCCAGTTTTTTAAGAAATCTCCACACTGTTTTCCATAGTGGCTGTACTAGTTTGCAAAGAAGACATACAGATGGCTAACAAACACATGAAAAGATGCTCAGCATCACTCATTATCAGAGAAATGCAAATCAAAATGACTCTTAAATAAATGTAGTAACAGCAATAATCACGGACTGTAAAAGCATCACTGGAAAGTTCTCCAGGACTTTATCAAATGGAGTCTACAAATAATATGCAAGATATAAGTGTTTCCAGAAGGGAACTGGTGTTGTCTATGTGCCCCCATCCCTGGAGAGCTGGAAGGCAACCGGATGTTGATGGGGGCTTTGTTTTCTGCCCAAGCCTACGGGACGCAGTTGAAAACGCTCCTATAAAGAACCGTGTTGCAGCCTGAGCCCTTGTTCCCCTGTTAGCTACTGGGATTTGGGTAACAATGCTGGATTAAACCCGTGCCTGCCTCTGCCATTCTCTCTGGAAGTGGGCTGTGGCTTCTGTCTCCTCCTTTAAGATGCCTGTTCTTCTCGAAGCCCACATCCGACATATCCCTGGCTTTGTTCACATCAACAGAGCTGAAGGGAGGCTCCTGTGAGGGGAACTCTGTCCTCTCAGACTCAGAGACCAGGGCTGGAGCCAGGGCATTTAATTTGCTTAATAGTGAGAGAAATACATGAGATTTTGGTGGTTTTTCCATGGTGTTTACCTGGTGGCTTTGATTGAAACAGATGGGACAGGAGAGGAGGTGGAAGAGACAACTTCTATACTGTTTCGAGGCCACAGAGGCAGGATGGAGAGAGGGGAGCTCAGCTGCAGGAACTGAATGGGGCGGGAAAGCAGGGTTGGGAGGAGGTGTGGGCTCTGGGGGCCGTCTTCATGGCCTCTGTCTTCCCTTCTCATGTAAAATGCAGCTTGACCACATCGAAAACCAGTCTTCATCTCTTGTCCACTTCGTTTCTGAGCACAGGACCCCTCCTCTCCCTGCCAGCAGCTCTGTCCCTGGAGCAGTGAGGAGGCAGAGGCAGGAGGCGGCTGAGTGGTCCTGGCCCTACCTCTCCCCCACGACAAAGTGGTTGCTGGCAACGAGGCATCTAGCAAAGTAGCCTCCCACACAAACCCGGGTGAGGATGCAATCCAGTAACAACCCTCTGCTGAGCAAATGGCTGGTCTTGTTTTTAATTCCAGTATTAAAATAGCTGTTGTCTGGCCACGAGCAGCAGCCTTGGCCTCGTGGGTCCAAGGAGGCTGGACTTCAATGTGAGGCTCTGAACAGTCCTTTCCCTTGGATGGTCCCTCTGTTAGAGGCCAAGTGGGCATATAACTATCACATCACGCCACAACTTGGCAAGGGTTTATCAGCATCAGCTCAGGTAACTTCTAGCACCGCTGTGCCCCAGGCCCTGGAAAAATGACTGGTCACTGCAGCCAAGGCTGAGATGACCACACTGGACAGCATACTCCTGAGTCAAGGCCCAGGTCGTTCAGGATCTGTGCTTCCTCAGAGGCCCGTGTGCCTGAACTCAGTCAGCAGAGGCCCAGGTCTCTATGTGTCCATGTTCTCAAAGAGAAATCTGGAACTACGTTCTCTCCCTGATGTGCAAGAAACACCGTTATCAGTATCGGCCTGGCCAGGGGCATCAGTGGGGGATGGGCAACTACCCCATTCACTCAGCTGTTTCTTCAGTAAAACGAGTGAGTGAGTGAAGTCGCTCAGTCGTGTCTGACTCTTCGCGACCCCATGGACTGTAGCCTGCCAGGCTCCTCCATCCGTGGGATTTTCCAGGCAAGAATACTAGAGTGGGTTGCCATTTCCTTCAGTAAAACAAGAGTCAAGCCTTATTGAGCACTCACCATGGGACGCAGGCAGTGTTCTAAGTGTATTATAAGAATCTACTAACTTGACCCTTACCACTCTAGAAGGTAAACATTACCTCCACACTTGATAAAGTGAAGTGTGCAAAGGTTAAGGAAGACACACAAGGACACCCACCTAGTACATCTTAAGCAGGAAGAGAGTCTTTCTCTCAAAGGATGAAATCAGAGTTCAGAGAAGGTTGAATCATTTTGCAGCATCACCTGTCATTCTGATTTGCCTCAAACTCTCAGGCTTTGGTCATTCTACTGTAGCCATGCACACCCAGGAGTGGTCCCAGTGGCCACGGAACACTGTCCATGTGAGAACGAGGGCAAGGCAACACCATCTCTGCACAGAATGGGTTTTGCTGGTCATCCTGCTGGTTAGCAACAACTAGAGAGCAGGTGTCCTGACTTCTGATTTGATTCTTGAGCTCAAAATATGAGCTTTGAGCTCTACCTGTCTTTCCAGGCAGGAGGCCTCTTTATTGCTGTTGGCTTACTAGGGTGATCGCATTCCCATGCATTCAGCATAACTGAGTGGTAGGATAGTCTGGGTGTCGAGATAGTCTGTCTCTCGGCCAGAACTTCCAATTATTCATTCAAGGCAGATGCTCATCCCCAACATTACTCCTGTAACCGCCCCACACTTTCACTAATCCATCAAACAAGCCCTCCCCTCTGTATTCATTCAGATGTGCGATTTAAGGACCATGTTGCAGCATTTCAGTTAGTCTCTAGCTACAGAGTGAGGCTTCCTCTGGTTAGCAGAAACTTTCTAGAAAGACTTCGCCACTTGGTGAAATCATCAAATTCCAGGATCTTTTCTCATCTTCCCCTTCAGTGAGAGCCTGGTGGCGGGGGTGGGTGGTTAATAGTTAATAGGTAATACCTGAGCTGGGTAGGCATGGCAGGAGTTCTGGAGCAAAGTCAGCAAGAAGCAATCACCTGTTGTATCTGCCTATCACTCCTCGCATGATTGCATTCTTATCCCCAAGCTGGTGAGATTGGGGGGAAGTTCACATATTTTAGATTGTACTTACCTAAACCTATTAAGTTGCACTGGATTACGCTAAAGCCTATTTGTTTCTGGCCTAGTCATGCCAGGCCCTTGGAATCTGTCTGCATATTTTCCAGATGAATACCATATTATTTCTCAACAAATCTTAAGACTTAATAATTTTGAGATTAAAAAGATCTATGTGAGCATAAATATTTAATAAAAGGAGTCTCAGAAAAATGCCCCAAAGAACTTCTAATGCTAACATTTTCATTTGCAGGGACATGTGATCATGTTCAATCATGTTTTGTTTTGACCCTTAGAAATTTTAAAATGCTAGAGTCATTGCCTTATGATCATTTTACAGCTCTACTTTTTGACATCGGGTCTGGTCAAATGCTTATTTGGAGATCCCCATTGTCAAAGCTCCATATCCTCTTATTTATCATACAACATTTGCAAAAGCAATTTGGGACTAGCACAGCTATTATTCCTGGTAATAGTCGAGATAATCCTAGTGGATTATAGAGAACCATCCTTGCTAGTGGTGATATTTTTAAAGCAAGTGTGTATGGAGGTAATCGTCTCAGCATGAACAGAGCTCTGCTGACTGGCTGCGTGTCCTTGGTGACTATCATCTTGGGCCCTTGGTTCCTGTCCATAGTAGGAGGGCAGGGCAGCACAACTTCTGCACATAATGGGTTTTGCAGGTCATCCTGCCAGGTAGTAACAACTAGAAAGTAGGTGTCCTGACTTTGGATTCGATTCTTGAGCTCAAAACATGAGCTTTGAGTCCGCCTACCTTTCCAGGCAGGAGGCCTCTTTGTTGCTGTTGGCTTACTAGGTTGATCACATTCCTGTGCATTCAGCATAACTGGGTGGTGGGCCTCCTGGAGTGGTGGTGGGGGCCCATCAGTACCAGGGGCTTTCTGTCCAAGGGAACTTGCCTCCCTCACCCTGTTCTCTGCCCTAGCTTGACACAGCCCCGATTTACCCAGCGGCCACCTGCTGATCCTCAGAGGGTCCTGGCATCTCTCAGCCACACTCCAGAGAAGCCCAGGCCTGCCAACAGACCCGCTTCCAAAGGTAAATGAGAAATCAGTGTCTCTCGTCCACAGTGATGACTTGGCGGGAGGCTCGACTCTGCTGTGGCTTTCTGACCAGCAAGAAGTTCTGCCATTTTCCAGCTGCTTTCTTCCCTCTCAGGTACTTAAATCGTTTTTTTCATTTGGAAATCACTAGCAAAGTGCATCTAAAACACTGTGAAGAAGATGTTCTATAATTTTCCTAGAGGCTTCTTAAAGTAGAAATTACGTTTCTCCAAGACCTCCTCCTAAGAAGTGAACTGGAAAAAATATTTCAATCTGTAGAATCAATTTCCCCTCAGACCAGTGTGTACACTGTGACAACCTCAAGGACACGGGTTTGAAGGATTTTCTCCCAGGACATCATTCAGGAAGACATTCCCTCAATTCCAGATACTCGATTGATTATACGGTTTGGGATCAGCCAACTCGTTTGGGTCACAGATGATTCTTGCCCTTGCAATACCCTTGTATTTTGCAGGCTTTAAAAGATTTTGGAAAGATCCTGAATATTAAACAGACAGAGAGCAGCTTGGAGATATTCTCATGCTAGAGACCACATCCTTGTTCATCAAGGTCTCTTTGTGATTTACTCAGACATGTATCAGCCAGGCACTCTTTTTATTGTTTGCCCAGGTGGAAATGATAGCATATATACACACAAAAACCAAACCAAAACAAGACAAAGCAAAACCTTTGCTTTTAAGATTTAAACATGGTTCGTGCTCCAGCCAAGGGCAGCAGCCTCTGTGAACGGGGGCAGTTCTGGAAGGGGTCCCTGCCTCCCACCTACGAAGCCGCTTTATCAAGGGCCATCTGGTCAGCACGGCATGAGAAGGGGCAGCACCAGGGCCCAGATGGATGGGTTCTTGGAGAGTTCTTTAAAAATCCGGGCACCCACCTCCTGAGTCACCATATGCCAAAAGGTCATCTCGACCCCGTGGCAGCCTTCCTGGTTTCCTCTCTGTGGTTTCTCATTTGGAGTCAGCACCCTGGAGCTTTCTGGGGTTGCAGGCTTTTAATTAATGTACTAGTGGCCTCCTTTTAAACACTAATATCTTTGATAGCATGCTATCTCATCTGAGCTTTCAGAAAATAAAACCCAGAGGTGGAGTGGATCATACTGAGTGGTCTCTGCCGGAAGAACGCAGAGCAGCTCCTAAGGCTCAGCCGGTTCACGACCCAGGTTCCCAGTGTGGTCCCTGCCCCCCAAAAAAGATGCTCGCCACAGCTCCCTGCCTTCAAGGCACAGAACATGTCTTATCTCGGCTCTGCAGGTGAGTAACCCAAAGGTTTAAGGGAATCAGATGGGAGGAATTGCAAAAAGGAGTGTGTGGATCAGAAAGAGCATTAGCTTATTTCTCCCCAATACTTGCAGCACCCTCAAGGAAGAAAGAAGA
This sequence comes from Muntiacus reevesi, assembly GCF_963930625.1. Lineage (NCBI taxonomy): Eukaryota > Metazoa > Chordata > Mammalia > Artiodactyla > Cervidae > Muntiacus > Muntiacus reevesi. The sequence goes on along the minus strand of NC_089253.1, from coordinate 32,698,647 downwards.
CCTTTGAAGGAAGAGCATGGGTTCTCTGATTCTCTTAAAGGCCAGTGTTTCCTGAAGGTAGGATTAAACACTGGGCACTCGCAGCCCGCCTCGGCTCCCGTCCTCCCACCCAGGACTCTCTGCAAAGCCTTAACAGAAGCCTGGAGTCCAACGGCTCCCCTACCCAGGGCTCTGGGCCTCTCCACGGCTGATCCACTTCATCACAGGGTCCGTGCGCCTGTGCCGAGTGGCAGGTGAAGGAAACTCTGGCTGGCGACTTGTTGTTCAAGGCACACACTGCACTGACACCCTTTGACAGAGTGGGAAGCTCATTAAAGGCTGACATTTGCTGAGCATCCCCAGGGGCAAAGGTCTCCGTTCCAATCACAGCACCCACCGCGTGCCCAGCAGGCAGCCTGGCGGTGCTGAGACTGAGCTGTCATGGTTTCCACCACCTCCTGTGGCCCTGAAGGGCCTCCTCGGAGCCCGCCCCATCCCGTGGCAGCATCCGCTCTTCAACTCTTCCCAGGCATCTCCTGCACAACAGGAACTCCGCCTGCATTCTGCTCAAGCCCAGCATGGAAACTGGAATAATCCTCCCGTTCAATTTCCATGGCCCTGGCCATCCCCAGGAACCAGGAGACCCCAGAGGAAACAAGGTCATCCCCAAGGACACCCAGTGAGAGCCATCGTGTACCTGGGCACACCTGGATATACTAGGCAGTTGTCTCTGCCTAGACCCGCCGTGGGCTGGGGAGTGATGGGAATAAGAGCACTGATGCCCAGAGGTCTGTGTTCCTTGTGACCCTGAGCAGTCTCCGGGAATGGGAGGTGGTAACCCTTGGAGATGTAGCCACTGGCTGTGTTCACAGTCCCCAGAGGCATGGTGGGGAGCAGCTTCTTTCTGAATGTTTGGGATGGGTGTTGAGCGCATCCTGCTCCAGGGGTCTAAAGCTCAGGCCAGCACAAGGTTTAGTTTATACATTTTAAAAGTCCACAATGTATCCACCGTTCCCCAGTGAAATAAGCCCTGTCCCTGGTTTATCTGTGGTTAATGGTGCAGAGCCATCCCCAGTGTCCCTGAGTTCTACCTCCAAAACTCTTCATCACTCAGCCTCTTCCTCCCGCTCTCCACTCCACCAGCATTGTGCAAACACTGACAGCCGCTGAGTTGGCTAGGTGTGTGTTCAGTCGTGTCTGACTCTTTGCGACCCTATGGACCATAGCCTGCCAGGCTCCTCTGTCCATGGCATTCTCTAAGCAAGAATACTGGAGTCGGTTGGCATGCCCTCCTCCAGGGGATATTCCTGACCAAGGAATCGAACCTGGATCTCTTGCTTCTACTGCATTGGCAGGCATGTTCTTGACCGTTAGCACCACCTGACTAGGTATTCACATTTAAACCTTCATTTTCACCAAGCTCTGCAATGTAGTTATCCTATGACCTGGTCATACTCCCTTAATATTTTTATGTATGAACTACATAGAGAGAAGTAGAGAGAGCAGTGGACAAATACTCATATACCCACCAGGTAAAATTCAACTTTTCCATTTCGCTCCTTCTGCTTCATAAATTTTTTAAGAATGAAAACCTTATGGATAGATTGGAAGCTTTCTATGACTCTACCCCCTAATCATACAGAGCACTGCTACGCTGAAGGCAGTGGGCAACCATCACGTGTGCATGTTCGCTTTTCACAGTGAGGTTGTGAGATGCTGGGTGTCCTGCCCATGGGCTCACCCAGTTAAATGGAGGACCTGGGACTAGGAGGATGGCTCCTTCCTCGATTTCCGGGTGGTGGACACATGAAGAAGGCTCACAGAAGGTGGGAAAGGAAAAAAAAAAAGATGCAAAATGATCATTAAAAAAGAGAATGTCTCCAAGAGCAGCAGGTAAGGACAGATGTGGTTCTTTTCAATCAGTGCTCCAGCAGGAAATGACTGGACTGAGCCTTGAAGCGGCTTCTGTGTCTTCACAGGACTTCTGACCCTACTGGCACATCTTTCCTGATATCCAAACTTTCTCTAGAATATGATAGCCTCCGTGAAGCCAGGAAACAAAGATAACCCTGAGCTGGCCTTTGATGTGGTTCTTTCTCTCCTTCAATCAATTTTATATTTGAGTTTCTAAGCTCAAAGGGGTCTTGGCATGTCCAGCAGTGAACATTCTTCAAATTCCCCAGTCATTTCAAAGATTATTCTAAGGTTTTAAGATCCAACCATTTGGGGACTTTTTTGTATATCTGTCAAAGATGATATTACAGGTCCTCAGCCAATGTCACAGAGCCATACTTCCTTTGAAGGAAAAAATGAGTCAACGTTCATTCATTTAAAAAATATGTAACAGTTATCTACAATGTGCAGGCTCGTGCCCATCGTGGGGATGCGACTGTGAACAAAACAATCTCTGTCTTCATAACACTTATAAACTATTCAAAAAAAAAAGAATACCCAAATAGTACAGTGTATCTTACTCAAGCAGAAGCGTAAGTTCTATGCAAGTGTCAAGAAAAGGCACCTAGGGTAGACACAAGAGACAGAACCTCCAAACAAGCCCTCGGGGACAGGGTGGAGTGGGAGGTGTTGGCCAGGAGAGAAAGAGATGCCTCTGGACTCTGCTCCAACCTGGACAGCAGTGTGACTGCTCGGACGTGCTGTTGATGCATCATGAGTAACTGTCAGTCCACAACAGCATGGAGCAACTCATTCCCCTTGAATTTTCCAGAAACCCTGTCAGCTCTGCTCTCTGTGCCCTGACTCCTGATACTTCCTTTGACACCAGGCTTCTCATTGCTTCATTTCCAGCGTCTTACGGTGACTACAGGATGTTGAGGCCTGATGAGGACTGATAGGATGCGGGAAGGAGTGGAGAATGCCACACCAGCAGGCGTGCCCAGACGCCCCCATGAAGGTGATCTCTACGTGCTGGACTCATCCTGACTCTTGCCTTGCAGACTCAACCTGAAGGAGCTGGCACGTACTTTTCTCAGCCTCTCCATCCCTTTCAAATACCAAAAGTACAAGAAAGGAAAAGGAAGGGAAACACTCCCTAGAGGATGTTTCCTTCTATTCCTTTTAAAGTCAGTTTTCCTGTACTGTTCTCTAGACTAAACTCTCTGCTGCCTGCAATAAGCTTCTCTCTCTTGTGGAGGGCACGGCTGAGACCCTCCCGTCCACCCACGAGTGCTGTAATCCTGGCAAAGAAGAGAACCACAGAGGGAGGTTGTTATTCTTTCCAACTAATAGTGCTGAAAAAATTGCCTATCCGTATGCAAAATAATGGACTTCAAACTCTATCTCATATGACATACAAAAAGTAAAATGGACTGTAGACAGAAAAACAAAACTTTATAAACTTTTAGAAGCATCCATAAAAGCAAAATTGATAAGTTGGACTTTATTACAATTAAAACTGTCCTTTGACAGACACTGTTTCAGTTCAGTTCAGTTCAGTTACTCAGTCATGTCCGACTCTTTGCGACCCCATGAACTACAGCACGCCAGGCCTCCCTGTCCATCACCAACTCCCGGAGTTCACCCAATCCCATGTCCATTGAGTCGGTGATGCCATCCAACCATCTCATTCTCTGTCATCCCCTTCTCCTCCTACCCTCAATCTTTCCCAGCATCAGGGTATTTTCCAAAGACACTGTTTAGGAATTGAAAAGATAGCTAAATACTCATAGAAAAACATTTGCAGATATCATGTAGTCATTACAGGGCCTATATCCAGAATAGTAAGAACTCTCACAATTCAATTATAAGGAAAAAAACAGGCCAGTTTAAAAGTTGGTGAAAGATTTGAAAAGCACTTCACCAAAGAAGATATACTGATGGCAAAGAAGCACACAAATGGATGCCTAACATCATTAATTGTTAGGGAAAATAAATTAAAACCACATTGAGGAACCACTGTACATTTATTCAAAGGGTTAAAACTAATACAACTGATTATATCTAGTGACTGCGAGGATGTGGAGGAACTGGAATTCTCTGTATTGTTGGTGGGAAATGTAAAATGATACAACTTTGGAAAGTAGTTTGGCAGTTTCTTAAAAAGTTAAACATACCCTGGATAGCAAATGATCCACCTATTCCTCTCCTAGGTATTTTCCCAAAATAAATGAAAGTGCATGTTCATAAAGACTTGCACACAAATGTTCCTCTCAACTTTATTTCTAACAGCTCCAAACTGAAAGCAGCCCAAATACTGATCAACTGGTGAACAGATAACCCAACCGTGATACATCTCTGTTGTGGAATACTATTTGGCAATAACAGGAATGACACATTGATACACACATTTGGCTAAATCTCAAAATAATTTTGATGAATGAAGGAAACCAAGAAAGAGAGTAAATTCTCCATGATACCATTTATAAAAAAAAATATTGAAAGTATAAAGCAATCTATGTGATAGAAAGCTGATCAGTGGTGCACCAGGGTGGAGAAGAGGATTATAAAGGGAAATGACAAAACTTGTGGGGGTTCTATGGCCATTATGTTGCTAGTGATGGTTGGTGGGTGTATATATTTGCTATAATTTGTCAAGTTGCACCCTTTAAATATGTGTGGTTTCTTGTTCATCCATTATATTTCAGTTTAGTTCAGTCAGTCGCTCAGTTGTGTCCAACTCTTTGCAACTCCATGAACTGCAGCATGCCAGGCCTCCCTGTCCATTGCCAACTCCCAGAGTTTACTCAAACTCATGTCCATTGAGTCGGTGATGCCATTCAACTATCTCATCCTCTGTTGTCCCCTTCTCTTCCTACCTTCAATCTTTCCCAGAATCAGGGTCTTTTTCACTGAGTCAGTCTCTGCATCAGGTGGCCAAAGTATTGGCGTTTCAGCTTCAGCATCAGTCCTTCCAATAAATATTCAGGACTGATTTCCTTTATATTTCAATAAAACTATAAACAAAATAAAACACACAGGACACTGAACCCAGAGAGCTGAGGAGCCTATGAAAGGGATGATTTCAGTGAGCCCAGACTCTTGCATCTTCCCCTACATAGAAAAGTGCTAAATCCCTTAACTTGGGATTTCTGGTTTTCTTTTGTTAAGGATAATCGTTTCATGTTCCAACTACCTGCCCTTTGTTGCAAGACTCCGGTATATCCTGAGCTCCTCCCTCACCTCCTTGGAGCACTCTGTCAGGGTTACTTGAGATGCGGCCTCTCAGGCTTGAAGTCCTAAATTCCTGCCAATTAAAATTTAACTCTCAGACTTAAAAAATGGTTCATATTAAAAAAAAAATCTTAAAAAATCATAACTCTCCAAACACACACACACACACACACACAAAGCCAAACCCCCAAGAACAAAATAAAACAAAAAATAGCATAAAAACAAAAACAGATCATGAAGCAACCCAGTGGAATTTGCACTGGGTTCTACATAATGGTGGAAAGTAGAGGAGGGCAGGGCTATAGAGACTAGACACAAAGGTACTTGGGCCAGCCACAGGGCTGGCGATAGTGGGGTTGCAGACTTTAAGACCAGCAATAAGGACTGCCACTTTGACAGAACTCTGAGGGCTTAGAACAAAAGTCAGGGAAGTCAGAAAGTTTAGTTCAGATGGCCTGGCAGCTATCAACTCAGAAATTAAAATTCTGCTGGCAAAGCCTGTCCAACATGCCAGGCCAGGAAGTTCTCTACGTGGTTAGGACTCAGCAGGCGGGGCCCCCAAACCTTGCCTGTGCTAATCAGGGCTGCCCGAGTCCTCTGCTCTATGCCCCCCCTCCAGCTCTGACATCATCCTCAGGTGGCCCCAGCTCTGGGGGTGGCGGGGGGAGCCTGCTTTGGAAGCAGGGTCCTGATTGTGCAATCAGAGATAATTGGCTTCTAGTCTGGTCTGTTTCTCCTCCGGCCCAGCCAGGAAAAGCTGCCTCCTTTGTTTTTAGTGCCACGTTCCTCACTGTCAGCTGCGGCCCATTTTCGTCTCCTCCGTCCTCCTGCATCTTCTCTCCCCGACTCCACGTAGCTCTCCACTCAGATCCGGGTTGCTGACCATCCACTTTCCCCGCCTGGCCCTCTGCCTCTCCGTGGACAGCGTGTCCTCATAGGGCCCCCTCCAGAAGGGCTGCTGGTCACCCTCGGAGACCTTGCCCCCTTCTGCTGTCTTCCCTACGCAAGACGGTGGCTGCCTTCTGTTCCCCTTAAAGGACAGTACCAGAGCATCTCCTGCTCCAGACAATTTAAAAATCTATCCCCCTGTTTTCTCTTACCAGAAGGTCAGCTTTCTGTGGGCTAGCCTTACAACAGCTCCTCTCTAAGACCCAAGAACCTTGAATCACTGAAAATGTCACTAGGCTTTGGGCAGAATCCTGAGTAAAGCAGAACTCACTCATTCAGGAAAGAAAAAAAAAGAGAGAGAAAGAAGCCGGGGCTGCAGTGACTTTACACATCAATAAGACATATGTATGAAGCTGTTTGAGTTGTTAATGATACACTGTGAACATCCAATACCACTGGGGACAAAGCACCTTACTCACCACTAATGAATATGATACACAGAGTGGGAGATGGCTCCCAACCCCTTTCAGCTGCCTTTGATAATACAGCTCCTGTACCAGCCCTGCTGCAGAATGAAAACCTCCGCCTGAATTGTATCAATTGTATCAATGCAAATCATAGGCGGTGCTTGCAGCCTAGCGTGTTATAACTTATCTGTTGGGCCAACACAAAGATACCCCATTATCAGCCTTGGGCACTTAACTACTATTAATAATAAGGCCCCCCAGGCCTTTTACTGTCCCCTTGAGACCTCCCCACATCCCACTCCTGCTCACACAACCAGCCCCTCAGTCCGCTAACTTCCCTTGTGCAGACTTAACTAGGGGAAGGGGCCCCAAAGAGGCCTGAGGGTCTAGGAAATGAAAGCCACATAAAATCACACAAGGATGCTCTCCCATGGTGAGCTGTGGTCCTCTGGGGAGACCCTTCCCCTGGGAGTCCTGGGAGGATGGGTGGGGATGCATCTGTCTCCCTGCACTTGTTCCCTGGGGTGGCAGAAGCAGGAGGAATAGGAAGGCTAGGTGCCCCCACCATGGGGACCCACTCTCAGCCCTGTGTTCCTGTTCTGTCCTACCAGCCCCTAAGCATCTGTTCTAATACATCATCCATATTTGCTCTAGCATGGTCTTCTGCTGTCTTTGTTCCAGTGGGCGCCCAGTGAAATGTCACCAAGACAAAGGGAAACGACACAACATCCTGCTATCGGCATGGCCCAGGTCACCTAGGCTGGGAGGATGCAGGGAGCCCTTGGTGCTGGATGGGCAGAGACCAAACAGCGAGCGTCTCTGGCTCCCAGTTGTATGCTTAATCTGAGTCGTTTTCCTTTAGCTGGATTTTCTACGGTACTGCTCCTGTTTCCAGACCCACCTTCATTTCCTGCATCTTGTTCTAACTGTACATTTTACCAAAATGTACCAATTCTCTCCCTTGATTGAGTAACAGCCCCATGTTCATTTTAGAATCAAGTGAAATATACAGAACTGCACAATCTCTAGCAGGAAACTTCTGGAAGAACTGCTCTGAGAGGGGTTGCTCTCACCAGCCACCCTGACTCACTGTGTCTGACTTTCCTCCTGGTTAGGGAGCAGCACCCAAGACCTGTGTTCAATAGTTGTTCAAATGCTATTCAGGCTTCCCAGGTGGAGCTACTGATCAAGACTCCACCTGCCAATGGAGGAGACAAAGAGATGTGCATTTGATCCCTGGGTCGGGAGGAAAACATGGCAATCCACTCCTGTATTCCTGCCTGGAGAAGCCCATGGACAGAGGGGCCTGGAAGACTTCAGTTCATAGTGTTGCAAACAGTAAGACACAACTAAAGTGACTTAGCGTGAATGCACGCACGCACACACTATTCATAATAATATTCATAACAACAAATGGCAGCTGAAGTGCTATTTACCCTGATTGCTACTGAGGGCCTTAGGGCGGCCTCAGGGGCTTTGTGACTAATAGGTGGTTGTCTGGTCTGCAGCTGGTTGACCAGAAGTCAACCCCATGTCCTTATTCCCATGCTATTTTCCCTTCCACAGCGTTAGAGGCAGTCATGGTATTACCCTCTTGCCTTCCACAGCTGTGCTCTTTCCTGACAGCTGGAAGAGGCCAGGCTCAGTGTCCAGATGTAAGAACGGCTTTCCTCTCATGTGTGGAAACACTCTGCTAAGGTCATCCCTACCCAGTCGCCCAGTCAAATTTTCTGTGGCAGATCAACAGCACTGCTTTCATAATTCCTGCAACAACTCAGGGGACAGAATGTATTGGTGTTGTTCAGTCTTTCAGTTGTGTCCAACTCTTTCTGAACCCATGTACCATAGTACACCAGCCTTCCCTGTCTTCCACTATCTCTCAGAGTTTGCTCAAACTCATATCCATTTGAATCGGTGATACCATCTGACCATGTCATCCTCTGTCATTCCCTTCTCCTCCTGTCTTCAGTCTTTCCCAGCATCATCCAATGAGTCGGCTCTTCATATCAGGTGGCTAAAGTATTGGAGCTTAAGCTTTAGCACCAGTCCTTCCATTGAATATTCAGGGTTGATTTCCTTTAGGATTGACTGGTCTGACCTCTTTGCTGTCCAAAACTCTTAAGAGTCTTCTCCCACACCACAGTTTGAAACCATCAATTCTTTGGGGTAATCAGTTCAGTTCAGTTCAGTTGCTCAGTCTTGTCTGACTCTTTGCGACTCCATGAATTGCAGCACGCCAGGCCTCCCTGTCCATCACCAACTCCCAGAGTTTATTCAAACTCATGTCCATCGAGTCAGTGATGCCATCCAGCCATCTCATCCTCTGTCGTCCCCTTCTCCTCCTGCCCCCAATCCCTCCCAGCTTCAGGGTCTTTTCCAATCAGTCAACTCTTCGAATGAGGCGGCCAAATTAATGGAGTTTCAGCCTCAGCATCAGTCCTTCCAATGAACGCCCAAGACTGTTCTCCTTTAGGATGGACTGGTTGAATCTCCTTGCAGTCCAAGGGACTCTCAAGAGTCTTCTCTAACACCACAGTTCAAAAGCATTAATTTTTCGGTGCTCAGCTTTCTTCACAGTCCAACTCTCACATCCATATATGACCACTGGAAAAACCATAGTCTTGACTAGATGGAACTTTGTTGGCAAAGTAATGTCTCTTCTTTTTAATATGCTGTCTAGGTTGGTCATAACTTTCCTTCCAAGGAGTAAGCATCTTTTAATTTCATGACTGCAATCACCATCTGCAGTGATTTTGGAGCCCCCCAAAATAAAGTCTGACACTGTTTCCACTGTTTCCCCATCTATTTCCCATGAAGTGATGGGGCCAGATGCCATGATCTTAGTTTTCTGAATGTTGAGCTTTAAGCCAACTTTTTCACTCTCCTCTTTCACTTTCATCAAGAGGTTTTTTAGTTCCTTTTCACTTTCTGCCATAATGGTGGTGTCATCTGCATATCTGAGGCTATTGATATGTTCCCCAGCAATCTTGATTCCAGCTTGTGCTTCTTCCCGCCCAGCATTTCTCATGATGTGCTCTGCATATAAGTTAAACAAGCAGGGTGACAATATACAGCCTTGACGTAATCCTTTTCCTATCTGGAACCAGTCTGTTGTTCCATGTCCAGTTCTAACTGTTGCTACCAGACCTGCATATAGGTTTCTCAAGAGGCAGGTCAGGTGGTCTGGTATGCCCATCTCTTTTAGAATTTTCCACAGTTTATTGTGATCCACACAGTCAAAGGCTTTGGCATAGTCAATAAAGCAGAAATATATGTTTTTCTGGAATTCTTTTGCTTTTTCAATGATCCAGCAGATGTTGTCAATTTGATCTTTGGTTCCTCTGGCTTTTCTAAAACCAGCTTGAACACCTGGAAGTTCATGGTTCATGTATTGTTGAAGCCTGGCTTGGAGAATTTTGAGCATTACTTTACTATGTGTTAAGGTAAGAGAAACCCAAGTAAGATGGTAGGTGTTTTGAGAGAGCATCAGAGGGCAGACACACTAAAACCTTAATCACAGAAAACTAGCCTATCTGATCACACGGACCACAGCCTTGTCTAACTTAAAGAAACTAAGCCATGCTGTGCGGGGCCACCCAAGACTGCCGGGTCATGGTGGAGAGGTCTGACAGAATGTGGTCCACTGGAGAAGGGAATGGCAAACCACTTCAGTATTCTTGCCTTGAGAACCCCATGAACAGTATGAAAAGGCAAAATGATAGGATATTGAAAGAGGAACTCCCCAGGTCGGTAGGTGCCCAATATGCTACTAGAAATCAGTGGAGGAATAACTCCAGAAAGAATGAAGGGGTGGAGCCAAAGCAAAAACAATATCCAGTTGTGGATATAACTGGTGTTAGAAGCAAGATCTGATGCTGTAAAGAGCAATATTGCATAGGAACCTGTAATGTTAGGTCCATGAATCAAGGTAAATTGGGAGTGGTCAAACAGGAGATGGCAAGAGTGAATGTCAACATTCTAGGAATCAGCGAACTAAAATGGACTGGAATGGGTGATTTTAACTCAGACAACCTTTATATCTACTACTGTGGGCAGGAATCCCTTATAAGAAATGGAGTATCCATCATGGTCAACAAAAGAGTCCAAAGTGCAGTACTTGGATGCAATCTCAAAAATGACAGAATGATCTCTGTTCGTTTTCAAGGCAAACCATTCAATATCACAGTAATCCAAGCCTATGCCCCAACCAGTAACACTGAAGAAACTGAAGTTGAACAGTTCTATGAAGACCTACAAGACCTTTTAGAACTAACACCCAAAAAAGATGTCTTTTCATTATAGGGGAATGGAATGCAAAAGTAGGAAGCCAAGAATCACCTGGAGTAACAGGCAAATTTGGCCTTGGAGTAGGGAATGAAGCAGGGCAAAGGCTAATATAGTTCTGCCAAGAGAACTCACTGGTCTTAGCAAAGACCCTCTTTGGGGCAATAGGGCTCCCAAAATACAGATGAAAAGACTGAGCCCCACAGAGCTAACAGCGTGGTAGACCACGGCAGGGCCTATGCCCTCCTCCTCAGCTGCCTTTCTCCTTTTTCTACTCCACTGACTCCCTCTACCCCTGTTGTCTCTGCAAATAGCAACGCCAAACATAGACTCCTTTTTTAGTTAGGGAAAAAAAATTGAAGAATAAGTTATCTTCAAACTTCAAGAGAAACAGAGGTAAGCAGAATGTAATTACCCAAGCTGGAGGTGTGCCATCCACAGCAGCTGCAGAATTCCACGGTGGGACACAAAAGCAATATTGACCAAGAAATATCACATTACCCTTTGCAGGCCCATTCTGAGAGTCTGCTTCTCACCCATATTTATTCAGGAGGCCTAAGAGTCTATCCACTTAGGATAAGAAACTCATTCTTGACACCTGCCGATGCACAGGGATGTGGTGAGGCTGAGCGGAAGAGACAGGTGAGAAGAATTCGTCCTGCACACAGTAAGACATGTGTGGTTTCTCTGGGGGAGGGAAAGAGGATAAAGGAGAGAAGGGTGGGGTACTCGTACATAGGAAAATACATCGGAAATGTAGGGTATGACTTGATTTTGAACGACCTAGAATGTGTAGGCTTTAGGTATTGGTTAAGGAAACCCTGTGTGTGTGCGTGTGTGTGTGTGTGTGTGCATGTGTGCACAATTGGTGCAGAGGTTGATATTTTATGGGGGTGTCTTAGGGGACATCATTTTTTAGCAAAAGAGAATGGTCATCAGAAACCTGCCTTTACAAAGGCAACCTATTTTGGGAAAACAATTATAACCGATGCCCTCAAAAATTTGCATATTCCCAGGACCAAAAAGGCCAAAAGTACCATTAATGTGAAGGATGATTTTGTCACACCAGTTTAGGGCCCATTTAACAACAAGAAGCTTTTTTGTGTGGAAATGTTCCAAAAAAGAGAGAGAGAGAAAATTATTTTTTACAGAGCATTTGGCTGAGCCTCTCTTGGAAAATGTTTCTAATTCTTGACTTTTCCTAATGAGTTCAAGCTTGATCAACTATTCTGTCTGAAAAAAAGCATTCACTCTTTGAATTCATCCTGGTAAGTATGCTTCTTTGGGATAAATGGTGTTCTTACACTGTTTATTCATTTTTTTTTTAAACGCTACTTAAAATTGAGGTTTACATTACTCTGGAATTTGCTGAAGTCCAGAGAAGAACAATAATTCAACACTGTTGCTATTAAATATGCTGATATGTTTTGCTTTTTTGTTTGTTTTAAATAAGCAAGGTTGCGTTCATGCGTGCTAAGTCATTTCAGTCCTGTCTGACTCTTTGAAAACCAATGGACTGTTACCCGCCAGGCTCCTCTGTCCATGGGATTCTCCAGGCAAGAACATTGGAGTGGCCTCCTCCAGGGGGTCTTACCTACCCAGGGATCAAACCCACATCTCTTATGGTGAGTTCTTTACTACTAGTGCCACTTGGTAAGCCCAAGGAGGGTTGATAGATGAAGAAAAGATATATCAAGGAGTTGCAGATGTCTTTCACTGATTAGGAGCTTTTTCAGAGTGAATACAATGCTGGCTTTGATCCCTGCCAGATTCCTAGCACCTTGTGTCCCCAGTTCCCATTTCCTGCTGTGTGAACCCTCTCTGAACTCCACCGGGGCATGAAAGAGGCCCCAGTCCTGGTCTGCAGGGAGGCCCACTGCAGCATCACATTCTACCTCCCCCCACACTAGGGAAAAGACCAAAGCATGCGTTCATTTCCTGTTCCTCCCCTTTCCACTGAGGGTGAAATTTCACACTTTAGCCACAAACTGCACTTTCTAGCAACATCAGAAGCTCTTAGCATGCCAGAAAAATCGACCTCCATTTAAAGTGGGAACAGTCTAGAGAGGTTTGCAAACAGCAAGTTAAATGCACCAGGCACTTAAAACATAGGTTCTTTCACAGAGTTCTCTGTAGTTCTCTGTAGTAAAGTGGGCTTCGCTGGTGGCTCAGTGGTAAAGAACCCTCCTGCCAGTGCAGGAGACACAAGAGACGTGGGTTCGATCCCTGGGTCAGGAAGATCCCCTGGAGGAGGGCATGGCAACCCACTCCAGTTTTCTTGCCTAAAGACTCCCATGGAGAGAGGAGCCTGGCAGGCTACATTCCATGGCGTTGCAAAGAGTCAGACATGACCTAAGCAATTTAGCAGACACACATAGTCTTGCTACAGTAATAATTAAGCAATGTGTGAAAACAATGAAACAAAATAGTCCCCATTCTATGAGTTTGCTGAGGGTAGAGACAGCATCATATCCATCCTTGCCCGAATCAGCATCGGTGGTCCTGCCAGCACTCACGGGACTCACTGTGTGCCAGGTTGTAGTAATTAACGGAAGCCTCACACCAGCCTAATGAGGTGCAGGCTCTATTGCTATTCTCACCGAATGACTGAGGTCACTTGGTGTTGACCAGCAAGAGGTAGAGCTGGAATCTGAACCCAATGTATCTGCCTCCAGAACACAGGCTTTTCTGAAAGAGCCCTGCAGAGGTACTTGTTGAAGATAGAGATGTTAAGAAGCAGGTTGGCTTTGAAATAGGAATGGTTAATTAGAAGAGGTGAGGCAGGTTAGGCGGATTCTTTAATGGGAGCTTCTGATATTTTAGAGCCTGTGGGAGTGGGGATGTGACTGCTATTGGTCTGATTTCCCATGTGAATGTTGGCTAGAGTTTTCAGGGACATGAGCAGGACGGAGGCTCTTCTCACTGATCTGTCAAGGTCAGCCTTTTATATATTCACTACAAATGAAATGATGGACAGCAGATGTGATTCTCCCGAAGTGACCGGGGGAGTCTTAGCAAGGAGAAGAGGAAACAATGTGAGATAAAAGTAAGAGTGTGTGAACTTGAGAGGCCGTCCTGGGAAGCGCGATCCCATGACTCCAGGAGGTGGCAGGGGGGGCGGCAGCAAGGATAGTCTCCATCCTGGGCTGGCCTTTTCCCCGGAGTCGCACCATCCACCACATTGTTCTCCCCCAGCATCGTCCACTCTTGTCTGTGTATCCAGCCCCACAAAATACACACGTTCTCCTCTCTCTTGCTCTCCTTCATTCTTTGGACCAGATCCTGTGTACCCAGTACTGGATCCAACAAGTATTCAGATGCTACTGGACAACACAGCCTTCCTCTGGGTCCCTTGGTCCTCTCTCGACAAGGACCAGCCTAGCCCTCCTAAAGCCCTGGCCCTCTTGTCTCTTGCAGACATCAACACAGTGCCTGCGTGTCTTCCCCCAGTCCCACTTTTCCTGGGCTCTGCCTCAGCACGTATGACCCAATCTTCATCATCTCTGCTCCCTCTCCTCCCGGTGTTGCTCTCCACGCCCCCTCAGCTGTCCAGCTGTTGTAACCACTACTCCAAGTCCGTAGCATTAGAGGACTGAGTGAGTTAGAGCCCACACTGACTTGTGCTCAGACTCTTAGCCCACCAGGCTCCTCCATCCATGGGATTCCCCAGGCAAGAATACTGGAGTGGGTTGCCACTTCCTGCTCCAGAATATCTTCCCGACCCAGAGATTGAACCTGTATCTCTTGCGTCTCCTGCATAAGCAGGTGGATTCTTTACCAGTAGCACCACCTGGGAAGCCACTGACTCTTGTTCTCTAACAATTAAATTGCTCTCAATTAAATAACAATCATAGTACAGACCACACGGAGTGACCGATAAGGTTATACAGTCACATATTGAATAAACTCTCCATAAGCAGTAGTTATTAGTATTATTAATATTGCTTTTCTCTAGTTTCACCTCGGTCCCAACCCATCATGCCCTCTACCAGAAGGATAATTTCTCAACATGATGTTCCGCCAACACAGCTTCACTAAGTTAAACCACAAAGGTTTCCAAAATGTTGAATAAATAAAATCAAAACTCTGCAGCCTGGCACTCAGTGTCTTCTTGGTAAGTCCCCTCATCTAAGCATCTTTCTTCAGCTCTGGTCAGGACGATTGGTCTATGGCTCCCAGGACCTGTGTCAGTGCCAACACGGCGGCCTGCAAAGCTTTGGACGGGAGCCTAGACCCGCTCAAACAGCCAGATCTGACTGGAACTTCTTTAACCTCCTCTGATCTTGTTTTGGGACATCCCAGGTGGCGCCCGTGGTAAAGAACCCACCTGCCAATGCAGGAGATGCGGGAGACATAGGTTAGATCCCTGGGTCAGGAAGATCCCTGGTAGGAGGGCATGGCAACCCACTCCAGTATTCTTGCATTTTATCTTTTGGTTAGTATTGCTCACTTAATGCTAACTACCCACTGTCCTTTTTTATTTTTATCTCTAGGCTATAAAACTGTAAATGTCTGGGATTTGGTTTTACCCACATCTGTCTCCCTGTCCGTACACAGCACACAGTAGGAGCTGGACGATCTCTGTTAAATAAAAGTGATGCTTGTCTCTACTGAAACCCTAAATGGTTTATGACCTGAGCAGACCTGTGAAGGAGGTGTGGAACGGAGAAGCGGGGTGAGTGTAGCAGAGAGAGCTGCTGATAGAGGCAATCTAATGACTCAAGCCACCGATCAAGCCCTTTGCTTCCGTGACCATCTGTCTGTACAACACACCGAGGTGGAAACCACTAGAGTCTTTCCACACCCCTGGAGCATCCACCCTTGAACATGGATGTGACTGCACAGCCTGCACAGCCAGGCACGAGCTGTGCCAACTCCTGTGATGCCAGCTCCTGAGCTCAGACATGGTCGGGGGTACATGTCAGCCACGTGGGTACTGAACATCTGCTCCGTGGGGTGGCCTACGCAGGTGAGTCCGAGCACAGAGCACAGCCAGTCTTGGAGGCATGCCTGGAGGATGGCCTGGCCTATCGATTTGCCAGACAGAATGACGGATGACATTTGCGCAGTGACCTACAGTGGCTGGGCCAGGGATGGTCTCGCTGGTCACCAGGCCCGTTTCTCCCTGCAGGGTTCACACAGAACACTGTGAAGCTCCCTTCCACTTAGACAGAACACTGTCCATGCTTTTCCTGGGTGGAATGTGGTTCCAGGCTGAGCTCTTTCTCCTGCCTTCTGTGGTCAGATGGCCAACATGGCCTTGAAGTGCTAAGATCTGCAGGCTGCCAACTGCAACACGTAGAATCAGAGTAACTAATACACTGTTGAAAGCACTTGCCCAAATCTCATCTCCGCTGGACCCCAGAGTGAATGTGGCATAAAGCAGGGATGAAGCCCACTATGCCCTTCCTTGTGAGGAAAGGGACGTTCCGGAGAGCTGGCCTGAATCCTACAACTGGAAGCCAGGAGTGACCGTGCACTTATCTGTCCACGTTGCCACGCTCCATCTCCTAAGGGTGGGAGCTGCTCTAGCCCACCGTTGCTGTTATTTTCTCCCTGAGATGGACACATTCTTCCTCTGCGGCACTGCCTGCAACTCCGTCTTAAACGCCACGTCGTTGCTCTTCTTTCGAGGCAGGAAGTGGGAGGAGAGGCGGGAGGCGGAGGGCTCTTGAGACTCTGCCACGTGAAGACGAAGGAGCGTGTGCTGTTTTCTCTGGTTCTTGTTGTGCATCTCAGAGTGAAGAGATGCTACTTAGTCAGCGTCTGCTTGCCTCCTCGTGTCCCGTCCTCCCCTCTCTCCTGACGAGAGGACTTTGAGGGGAATCTCAAGCAGCGGATGCGAGGAGGATTGGCATCCTTTTCCTCACACGAAGGACACTTCAGTGGCTGGAAGAACAGGGGAGAAACAGCAGCCACCTCTGCTTAGCTGTGCTCCTCCCTGGGGTGATTGCCGGGAACGATTGAGGGTCCAGTCCACACCCCGGCCTTCCTCTCCTCCCACCTGCCTGACACAAACCCTGAATCTAGCCTGGCTCGTGCCCCAAGGGGAAAACACACCAATGCCATCCAGGAACAAGGCTCCCTTCTTTCTCCGCAATTATGTATTTTATTCCTTCTGGTGGGCTTCACTGGTGCCTCAGTTGATAAAAGAACTCACCTGCCAATGTAGGAGACCTGGGTTTGATCCCTGGGTCAGGAAGATCCCCTGGAGAAGGAAATGGCAACCCACTCCAGTATTCTTGCCTGAGAAATCCCATGGAGAGAGGAGTCTGGTGGACTGCAGTCCAGGGGGTTGCAAGAGTCAGACAAAACTTGGAGACTAAACCACCACCTGTTCATTCAGGTAGAGGGTGCACTGATTTCAAATGCCTCCAAATCCATAAGTAATGGCAACTGGAACAGATCTGGTATGAATGGACCTACCGAGAGCATCCCGCTGTGAGCTCAGGGAAGCGTTCGCTGAGCATCCCTACCCACCAGGGGCCTTCAACGTGGCAGCTGGCACACAGTCAGTGCTTCATAAATGTTCATTCAGTGAATGGAAGAGTTTGATTATGGTCCTACTTCCTATAAATGTATATTTATCAGCTGATGTCCAATCCCACTACAAATAGATTGAGACAAATGGCCAAATGTCTATTTTCTAACAACTGCAACTCATTTTGTATGTTCTTTGTTAATAGTCAAGTAAGAGATGGTTCTATCATTTTCTAGCAGGAAAAAGGAGCTATGGGTCTAACTTCAAGCAATAAATCAAAAACAATACTCAGACATCTGGGGGAGAGACAAAGGGACATTAGCAAAACAGAGAAATGAATTAATTCAAGTTCCTGGGAGACAGGAAGCAACTCCTTCTTGGGTATCTAAGCAAGAAAAATCCTCGCCTCTTAGCAACAGTAGAAGACCAGATGGGAACTGAGTCTTCAGGTGGTCCACAGGGACTGGCAGGAAGTGGAGGTAAGACCACGTGAGAATTCATCTCAACACATATGTTTTGGTTTCCTCAATTATGCTTGCCTGATTCTTTAGGGGGAAACAAAGAGTGATCAGAGCTCTGTTCACCAGTATCTGAAAGAAACAGGAGGAATAGATGCATCTACCACTAATTAATCTAAGGCTGTGATTCACGACAAGCTGTCCACTAGAATTACCGAGTGCATTGGGCTTGCAAGAGAAAGGTATTTTGTCAAGGTGGGAAGTGGCTGTCTATGATGGATCAGTGAAGAGAGGCAGAATTTACTTAAGCTTTGTAAACTAAATATCATGTTGGCTGGCGATGATGGAAGCAGAAGAAGATAGAAGAGGAGATTATAGCAAGGGGAATGGTTTCATAGTAAACCAGAGAAAAGTAATTATTATTCACTAAAAGAAGTAGAGATAGAAGGGGAGAAAAGGTTTTATTGAAAAGAATACTAGAAAGTTTGGTAGGGTCTCACTGTTGAGGGTTTTAAATGTGAGGTTGAAGGGTTTATGTTTTATTCTGAATGCAATAAAGAGCCAGGGAAAGCTTGTGAACATAAGTGAATGGACACTTCTTCTGTATCCATTCCTTTGCTGATGGACATTTACATTGTTTCTAGTTCTGGCTGTTGTAACTACTGCTGCTATGAACATGGATGCATATATCTTTTCAAATTATGCTTTTCTCCAGATATATGCCTAGGAATGGGATTGGCAGATCATATGGCAGCTCTGTTTTTAGTTTTTTTTTAGAAGATGTGGCACATATGTGCAGGCTTCCCTGGTGGCTCAGATGGCAAAGAATCTGCCTGCAAAGCAGGAGATCTGGGTTTGATCCCTGGGTCGGGAAGATCTCCTGGAGAAGGGAATGGCATGCATATACAAAGGAATGTTACCCAGCCATAAAAAGGACAAAGTCATGCCATTTACAGCAACATGGGAGTAAGAAATGGCAACCCACTCCAGCATTCTTGCCTGTAAGATTGCATGGACAGAGAAGCCTGATGGGTTATGGTCCATGGGGTTGCAAAGAGTCGGTCAAGACAGTACAGCACAAAGACAGCAACATGGATGGACCTAGAGATCACCGTGCTTAATGAAGGAAGTCAGACAAAGACAATTATCATATGATAAGAGTTGCAGATGTAGAAAATAAACTTATGGCTACTGGGATAGGGCAGGGGAGGGAAAACTGGGAGATTAGAGTGGACATATATATACTGCTATACAATAACTAATAAGGATCTACTGTATGGCGCAGGGAATGCTACTCAACACTCAGTAATGACCTCTACGAGAAAAGAACCTAAAACAGTGGATATGTGCATAACTGCTTCACTTTGCTTTATAGCAGAAACTAACACAACCTATTAAATAAACTATAATCCAACAAAATTTTAGGGAAAAAAAGAGTGAGTAGACAAAACCTGAATCTTAGAAAGATAACCCCAAAAGCAATGGACAAGTTACACTGTAAAAGGAAGGTCTGGACATAGGAAAATCACATCGAAGGTGAGGCAGGACCAGGAGGCTTTGAGGCCATGCAGTGCATCGGGAGCGGCCAGGCTGAAAGACAGAGCAGATGGGCAGGCTGTGGCCGTTGACTGACTGTGAGGATAAGAGGAGAAGTAGTGGGGGAAAATTCTAGGGGTTGGAGCCATGGTGATGGCATTAAAAAGTCGGGGGAGAAGGGAGAGTAAGTTCGTGCTAGGTGAGCTCAATATTTCTTGTAGAGTAAGGGCTGGAGTCTTGAGCAGAAACAAGGAAACAGAGAAGGATTTGAGAGAATTAAAAATGATGAATGTTGGGGGGAGCTTTTGTGGGTTTAAAAGGGGATGAATTTTAGAAGGAAAAGTAAGGAAGTGCTTCCTGTATTCTAAAGATCTATTTCAGTCTGAATTTCAATACCTGATTGTGATCTACATTTGCTGGCAGACCTTCCCTCCTGTGGTTGGCTGGCACCCCACCAGGAGAATGTTGACTCCTGAAGTTATGCCCTCTCTCCTCCAGCACCCAAGTGCATCATGGCTCATCTCAAGAGAGTCTTACCAATTCTACCTCACTGGAAGAGCCTCCCCAGTTTTCACAGCTTCTTGTGTAACTCCTTGCAATTTGTAAAGCCAGGTTTAGAATACAGAGTATCGAAAGAAGAAAAAGAGTACCAAGGTCAACACCTTAATTTCCTGACCTTTACAAATGTCAAGGTTCTGATTCTCCTAGACCCCAAGAAATTAGAAGCCACTGCACTGAAGTGCATATACATGTTGTAAGAAGACCAGCACCACATGGTCTTGGTAAATACCTTACAAGGTGCTAAGGTCTAGTAAATACCTTACAAGGTGTTAAGATGCTGATACCCAATTCTAATGATGGTAGCTTTGTGGAAAGAGTTTTATATCATTTCCAACTATAAATGTGAGTGTGGACCCTTGAATGATGCACTGGGGTAAAACTCTGAGAATTCCACTACAGGCTGACCATTCTGGCTGAGTACACCTAGAAACATCACTCGGCTCTTCTGGGACTCTGGCTGCTTGATGGAACAAGGGGACTAATGATGGCCAGTAACTGCCTGCTTGATAAAAACCGTGGGGATGGCGGCGATGTGCTGGCCTCTAGATAAGACCCTCTGGGCTCCAGGAAGGGGAGGCCATGCCAACAAGAGTGCAGAGATGCTCACTATCACAGCTCCATTCCCCACCCTGAGCTGTCTGTACTAACCTGACGGACTCACAGACCAGGCCTCTTAGGACAAAGGGTTGGAGCCCATGTTTGGTATAGACAAGGGGGGAAGTCATGCTCAAGCTTAAACATCTAAAAAGAGCTGTCAAATTTGTCAGCCGTTCCCCTCCTGACCTCTGCTGAGCGCTGAGAGGCAGCAGTGCCTCCCCCCGCAGGAGCAGGATGAACGGAGCATACTTAAATAAACGAGTCCACGGCAGCCCCATCAAATATTAAAGGAACCGCTCCCTCCGTCAGCAGCGGGGCACAGGACCCCATCCCCGAGTGTCAGGGCTCCCAGCCTCTGCCTCACATGCACTTGGAACAGATTGTCAGAGAGATGCTTTTGTTTCTGAGGTTGTCATCCTCGGCCTGAATTGCTGAGCCATTTTCCATAGGCAGGCTCTGCCTTCAGCACCTCAGATGGAGCAGAGGAGGGGCAAGAGCAGCATGCTGACCATTTAGAAGGGAGAGGGACCCATGAGCAAGAGTAGGGTGGCAGTGGGTCACAGGGGCTTTGAGGAGCGTGAGATTTTGATAGGCTGGAGGACATAGCTGAGATGGCTGGATCCAGGCTGCCCAGCAACTGGAGGAGGCAGTACCTGGAGAAGGTCGGTGCCACCGGAGCATACAAGGAGATGAGAAACACCGCCCGCTTCGTAATCTGGAGAGTCCATCGCCTGAGCAGGACGAAGTCCAATTCTGATTATAAACAGCATTTACCTGGACAGCAGCAAGCGAGTATGGTTTGTAAAACAGCATGATAAAGCCTAATTGGGGTGGCTTTGAGGGGATCAAATGAAGGAATACGCATATGTGATCAGGTGGTTTGCCTCACACGCACAAAGGCCCTGCCTGCTCCACCCTCTGTGGTTGCACAGGTGACCCCGAGGCTGCCTGGACACATCCCATCAGCTCGGTAAGCCTGTCGTCTCAACAGCAGACATCCAATTCGAATCCAAGCCTCAGTTCAGAGGAGGCTCATGTGAGATCAAACCACAGTCATCCTGGGGACTAGTGAGGTGGTGAGGATGGGGGCCGGGGACAGCGAGGGTGGGTAAACTAACAGCAATGATTAACGAGACCAAGGCAATTCCTCGCAGCATTGAGAAGGGGACCATACAGAACCTGCTTGCTCAGAGAAGCCCATCCCTGCATAGCGTGTACCAGTACACGAGATGAAAGCTGCTGCCTCCAGGAGGGACTAAGGCTGCCCACCTGCTCAGCCTCCTTCCGGACCAGGCCTGGGAAGGCAAACTCCTTTGTCACCTCTCTAAACCCTCCAGGTGGCCCTCGGGAAGTATGTCTTGGGCAACTCCCTCCTCATCCACTCTCCCCACCCCACAACATACACAAATAAGGAAACAGCTTCACAGATGGATCAGCTTTCTGTTAGAGGCACACGGAAGGGAATAACACCCACTAAGGTGGACTGAGGTCTTCCCTTGTAGCTCAGTCGGTGAAGGATCTGCCTGCAGTGCAGGAGACCCGGGTTCGATCCCTGGGTTGGGAAGATCCCCTGGAGCAGGAAATGGTAACCCACTCCGGTATCCTTGCCTGGAAGATCTCATGGACAGAGGAGCCTGGTGGGCTGCAATCCATGGGATCAAAAAGACTCAGACACGACTGAGCGACTAACACTTACTTACTTAAGGTGGACTGGACCTTGGCCATCTGCTGGGTACTGTGCTAACACCCATGAGGATGTCACCAGACCCTCCAACAACCCCAGGACACTGGAGAGGAAGCCCAGGTTCATGGAAGTTATGAAACGTGCCCACATTGACACAGATGCTAAATGGTGAGGTTTAAACCTAGGACTCCAGAGCCTGAGCTGTCAGTCACCGCGTCAGTAAATGTCAGTGTTTCAGGGATCTGAACCCATGGTGGCACTCTTGACATTTCTCACTCCTCGAGATCTATCACTTGCTGTACATGGCCATGGTTTAAGTGTCCTCTTTAAAAAGTGAAGGCTCGCACCTGGCTGTCTCAGCAGTGCCCCGAATGCAGGATCCAAGCCTCCTTACCAGGTCCTAGCATCCCCACCTGCCCCAGCGCCCATTCTGCAAGTCTCTGCAAAGAGGTCGGAGCATCTTATGAAACTTCCTCTCCTCGCCTTCCCCTCCCCAGTTCATCCAGGCTCACAAGAACCTCCAATGGACCCTGTGGTCCTCATCATGAAAGTGAGAGGGGCCCTTCCGTCAGAGGCATTTATGCTGGATGGCAGCAGAGCTGGGTAAGAGGCTCTGGAGAAGAACTGGGTACGCCATCAGGAAGCCAGTGGTCCCCCGTCAGGGAACCTTCTCTTGAGGCAGTGGCTTCTGAAACTATTTCAAAGGTTTTAATAATGCATCAACCCCAGAGGGGAAAGAAAAAAATTTTGAAAGAGGAAAACAAAGATCTAATGGGCCTCAGAGACTCCCACACGATTGGCAAAGGTTGTTTTTGCGTTCAGTTGCAGAGTGCAGGAAGATGCGGGCCGGGAGGAGGGAAGAAGGATGTGTTGGCTTCAAAAAACAGCACACCTTTTAAAGGGAGAGCAGCCTGTAATGACAAGCCCGTACCCCCCTGAGTCTGTACAGCTCTTTGGTGCTTATAAAGAGCTTTCATAAACAGCTACACTGTCCTCTTTAAAAGAAGAATGGGGGAGAACACTGTGGTTTTAATTAACCTAATTTTTCAGATGAGGAAACTGAGTCTTCCAGAGCAGTTTGCCAACCACCCAAACCTGTATTCAGCCCCTCACCAGGCAGGTCAATGACATCCCTGCACACTCCTATGTTTGCTCCATCACAGGAGATCTCGGGACATCCAGAGAGAGGAGTGGGGAGACGGAGCAGGGGACGCTGGTCTGGAGTTCTCTGGATCTCAGCACAAATCTCAGCTGAGCTTCCCAGGGGTTAAAAAAAAAAAAAGACCCCAGAGCCTCTGAACACCCTCCTTTCCCACCAGTACCAGAAGCAGGGGTGAGGTCTCCTGGGAATAGATCATATCTACTCTTGACCTTCCAGAGGGCCTCAGGGATTCTCACATGAAGCAAAACGGCATCCTTGTTCACACTTGAGAGAAACAGAGACAGAGATTTAACATGCAATCTGATAAGTAGTTGACATTTTTTGTTCCACACGCTGTTTCTGCCTCGGAGTTCAGAAGTCCAACGCCATGTGACCTTCCCAAATGTTCTTCACAATCTAGTCCTGCTCTGCACCTGAGGAGTAAAAGGGGGCTCAGACACCACTTCTGATTCCTTTGTCACCTCCTCTGCTGTGACCTGTTCCTCTCAGAGCCCCAGAGGAAGAGGGAATGACTGCCTGCCTTTTGTTCTGTGATTCCTTTCGACAGTGAGAGCCTCTGTCTTCATCTGGGGGCTTGCGGCATGAGGCACGTGTATGCCCACTCCACGCCTGCAGAGTTCCTTTCAGAAGTTGCTTCACCAAAACGTGTCATCCCTAGTGGCTCTTGCACCAACATACAGGACACGCAGTTGCCGGCACCCTCTCCATCCCCACCCTCCCGGTCTCGCTGCAGACCCAGGGTCACCCCTCCCCTCGCCACCCCCCTCTGAGTGGTCTGTTTTGACTTCCTTCCTGTTCCAGAGACATTCCTGCGGTAAATCGGAGGGTGTGAATGTGCTAATGCAGGTAAATTGTAATTAATTTCCCTCTAATTGATGCGTAGGACTACCTAGGCCCCTCATTTTCTTCCCTTCATTCCTTTATAAATATATGATTTGACAGGTTAATTTGAAAGCAAAAGTTAGATTCTTTACAGCCATCTAAGCAGAAGCCCTGGAACGCAATTTGCTGTCTAGCTGTGGGAAGCATAATAAAAGGGTTGAAGTCAGGTTATCCTTTTTTTTAAATCGTCATTTTACTAATTTAATCTTTTCCCCCTTCCTAAGGTAATGAAATATTCATCTCACAGCCTGAACACCTCGGCAGCCATTGGCAAGGGAGCAAGATGCTAAGAGCTGTGGCATCGGGCGTGACCTTTCCTGCCGGGACCCCGCAGCTGGACCCCGAAAGGGCAGCGAGAGGGCGATGCGGGAGCACGGGGGAGGTTCCGAGTTGGCAGCTGAATCAGGACGGCATCAAGCCTCCCACGCGCTGCTGCTGCTGCTGCAGCTCAGAGAAAAGCGCTGGGAACTCTTGCAGCTTCTGGGTGGAGGGAGCAGGAGCAGGCCAGCCCGCAGCCAGGAGCTGCCCTCTGAAGAGGGGCAGGGAAAGGCCAGGGCTCTGAGCGCCAGCGTGAGCTGCAGGAAGGGCTTGTGGCAGAAGGAGACTTCTCCGCAGGGCAGCCAGTCCCCCAGGGAGAGAGAGCACCCTGGCTGCCCAAATGGCAGGCTCAACTGGTACCCGACTCTCTGCAATTACAGGGAGGCGAGGACTGGGGACTCCCAGGGCACAGAGCCTTCCTCTGGTGTTTAGATCACATTCCAAACCACCAGTGGCATCGCTGCCTGGGTGGTTGGCTAAAAGGCTCTCTCTCCCCAGGCCTGCTCGAGGGGCTCTGCCTCCATCCCTGGGAGAGGGCCTTCTGCTGGAGCGCCAGACCACCTATTGAAGGCTCCAAGACCCCCTGCCTCAGGTCTTTTCCCCACAGCGCTGGTCTAACAGCAGGAGGCAGATGCTTGATGGAGGCATCTCTAGGGCTGTGTCCGGGCACCTTTCGTCTTAAGCCTCCATCTTCTCCTCTCCTGATTGCTCAGGTTAAATGTGGGAAGAACAAGGGAAAGATGCTGGTTTCTCCCTGCAGGTATGGTGAGCGGATGGCCCCACGGATGCCTAATATCACACACCTGATTCCATCTAGACTCCGAAGTTGGGGTCCCTGTAAAAAAGTTCACATACAGGCAAGCCCAGGAGGCTGACACTCTCCTGCATTCACAGAGAAGACGAAGTGCGTCCTCTTTGGTGGGGAGACCCTGGGGGAGTAGCAGGTCTTATGAGGCAGGAAGTGAATTAGGGCCCACGAATCACCATGGTTGTCCTTCGGGGGAGATGCCTAGAAGAATCTCATCCAGAGAGCTGGATGATGATCCCAGCTGGGATGATGATCCCAAGGTCTGAAGTTCAACCCTAACATTTCAGGTCCTGTCTGATGGGTTCTTTTTCTACAAAGGAAGAGTCTAAACAGAGACCAGAAAATAGATGCATGCCATTGTCACCATCGTCCCAAATGCATGCACACCCCATGTAGTTGTTCATTTTTAAAGATGTTGCCATGAGCAGGTTGATCTGGCAAAAAAAATTGTGACAAAATAAGTGATTTGATAAATGCCTCCCAATGATGAACTTTTTCTCTAAATTTTATACAATTGTATTTTTAGTTGTTTTTAGCCCTTCACTGGGAACTTTTACTTTTTCTAATAGATAATGCAATTATGACTATTCTCCTACATAGATTTAGTTTTATTTTTTCATGTTCAAATATTTGGGAAATGTCATCCATTGGGGAAAAGGTATCTTTCACCTAGTGTTGTTTTTAATTATCAGCATTAAACTATCTTAAAAGGTTGCTTGAAAATTAAAGACAAAAACCATTTATCGGGAAGCAACTCTTACACATCAGAGAAAGAAAGTACCACTGAAAATATAATGAGCAGGGTGAAGAGTTCGCAAATGAGAATCCAGTTTGGGGAGGGGGTGATGGACAGAAAAGAAGGAAGAGCAGGTAGATGTGAAGACTGAGAAAAGAAGAACAGCCCAGAGGTATAGTTGCTAAGTGGTGTCTGACTCTTGCGACCCCGTGGACTATAACTTGCCGGGCTCCTTGGTCCATGGGATTCTCCAGGCGAGAATACTGGAGTGGGTTGCCATTTCCTGCTCCAGGGGATCTTCCCGACCCAGGAATCAAACCTGGGTCTCCTGCATTGCAGGCAGGTTCTTTACCAATTGAGCTACCAGGGAAGCCCCAGAAGGCTAGTAAAATGCTCGACATTGCAAAAGAAAGAACCTAGATTTCTGGGAATGCAAGGCAGAGACACTGTGCTGCCTGGGATCACAATTTCCTCACCTCAGAGGACTTTGCGCCAGCGCTGTGTCTTATGTCTTTCCAGAAAATTGATACAACATGAAGTCAAATCTTCTCTGTTGATCCTATTATTTGCTTAGCATAGGTTGCTAGGGGTTTCTATTAAAAAGGTCTGTTGTGACTGTGCCCTTGAGGGAAAATGTACCTCTTATACTCCTGGGAAGGCTTCTTAAAGACAGAGTAGAGGGTGGTTGAGAATGAGAAAATTCCTACTTTTGAGAAAAGACCAAGAGGCTGAGAGGTAGGATTTGGCCCCCATCTGTGCCCCGCTTTGCTTTATCATCTCAACTGCATCACCCTTTCTCTTTCTCCAGACATCTCACAGCGTCAACATGCAGTGCTTTCTTCTATTCTCCCCCAGCCTTCAGTCCACCCCCTGTCATCTGGATCCCGTTCCTACACTACACCAACCTCCAAGGAGCTCTGGTTTGTAAAGTCTAAAAGATGAACTTTTACAACCTGCCTTATTCAAACTGACTGTTTTGACCACTCTGTCCTTGACATTCTTTCCTACTTGGGTTTCCATGAAACCATCTCCTAAAATGCCTCCCGGTTCTTCAGTCACATCTTCCCTTTCATTTCCCTGAACTTTTACAGTTTTTTATACACGTGCGTGTCCCCAGCATGCCCTGCTCCACCCCCAACTTTTCTCACTTTATACACCAGACCCTTGTCATCAACTGTGCTGACCAGTCTATTATATAACCTACACATGTATGTCCAGGCTGGAATTCTCTGAACTCAGGTTTACTCAGCTGCCTACTAGATATTGCTACAGATCTAGTGCCTGCTCCCAGCCTGTTTCCCCTACTCCAGTTCCCATTTTGAACACAGCCCTTCATCCACCCAGGTTCTAGAACCAGAATCCTTGGGACCACCTCTGCCTGCATCTCCCTCCCTCCCTCCCCACCTCTCCCTCCCTCTCTCCCATAACCCAAGTCCTAGGTATTAACAGATCTGGAACTTTTCCTCTTGTTGAGATTCTCTCAGCCTCCCGCTTCTCTAATCCCATGGTCTTTGTCCAAGGTCAGGCCCTCATCATTTCTTATTTAACCTATCAGAATGTCTGCCAACACACTGTGCCACCAG
The DNA here is from genome assembly GCF_963930625.1 of Muntiacus reevesi. NCBI lineage: Eukaryota > Metazoa > Chordata > Mammalia > Artiodactyla > Cervidae > Muntiacus > Muntiacus reevesi. The sequence continues at coordinate 32,671,096 of NC_089253.1, read as the reverse complement.
TATTCATTTCTTGCCAGTCAAAGCATCTTGATAAAATGCAAATCTAATCATTTCACTCCCCTGCTTAATTTCTTTCAAAGTCCTCCTTTGGTTTTGAAGATAAAATCCCACTTCCATAGTGTGGTAGACAATTTGTATAAAATCCCAACCATGCCCATGCTTGTCTTCTAGCTCCCCCTCTTACTGGACCTGGCAGCAACCTGAAGACATACATCCCTAGGAGAACCCCCTTCTCTACCGGCTGACTGAGTTTCAGCTTGCATGGGTGCTCCTTGTCCATGTCCCTGTCATTCTCAGAAACTACCTCGAGGAGAGCACACGCCACGTACATTCAGGTATCCCTGTCTGCTCATCTAACTATCCCACTGGGCTGAGAGCTTCTTGGCAGCAAGAATCCCATTTCTGTATCTCTCAATAGTGTGTCTATCACATCATGTGGGCTCATAGAATGTTTGCTGAATTGTTTATAAGATGAAAACAGTAGGTAATAATACTGTACCACAAAGCTACCTAAAAAGAATTATGAAGAAATCCAATGTTTATTTTAAAAGATGCCTTCCAAAGAAATTTCCCTGGGTAAAAGACTATTTTAATCACCAAAGCAAAAACAAACAAACAAACAAAATCTAATTTCTAATTTAACACACACACACACACACACACACACACACACAAGACAAAATCGGTATTAGAATGAGTTTTGTTTTGTGTTATGAGTATTTTGCCCCAAAGAACTCACACAGACATCAAGCAGTTTATACCCCACCAGAGCCCAGACCAAGCAGTGGGGAATCTCCCCATCTTTGCATCCCCTTCAGTAGCCCTCGCCCCCAGCCTGTTCCCTCTTCACCCCACATCCTTGTCTGTGAAACCACTTAGGAAGACACACGCCCACAGCATGTGGAGGCTTCGGATGCGGGGCTCAGGCTACACGTGTACATTTGCATTCTGCTTATCAGGTCACCCAATGGCAAGATGTTCACAGGGAGCCGGCAATTTCTCCCTCATACTGAAGCTGATGAGCGAAATAGCTCTTGCTGAAGGACAAGGGAGCCGGGGCGTGCTCGGCATGCTGCAGACACCGTGGGCAGCTGTCATCACTGTGGAAAACCAGCACAAAACCTTGTGAATTAAAAACCGCAGAAGAAACTTTTGCCCTATCCGGTGTGAAGGAAGCATCTTGCAGGCCATGGGGCCCAGGCGGCTGCAGCAGGGCTGGTCTAGCTGGTGACTGGGGCCTGGCCCCTCCCACAAGCCCCCCAAGGGTATCATAGCATCCCTTGTCTGTTTCTAAGCAAAGGGAGAGTGTTTTATAATGGCTTCAGGCTCCCTGTTCATCTCCAGGCCTGCCTCATGGAGCTAACTAAGTTTATCACGGGTCAATCAGCAGCAGGCCTGCGGGGCGGTCCTCAGCAACTCCTGACCTTCCCATGTTTTCTCGAGGCCTCTCTTCCTCCTCCTCCGTCTCTCCTCCCTCCCCAGTTACAGGCCCGCCTTGGCTGCTGCTAGAGGCAGCTTTTCAACCAGCTCACGCAGGGGCTGAAGGAAGCTCATTTCAGAGCCAGTAATCTACTCCCCCTTTGGATCAAACTGCAAACTCAGATTGTACCAATCTGTCTAAACAACCCAAGGAAAATGGAATCTAAATTGTGCAATTTTGGTGTGTCCACCTAGCTTGCTCATTTAACTTTACTTTCCAAAAACCTGAGACCCGGTGCGCCCTCCTCCTCTGTGTTGATCCAAGGAAATGAGAAAGAAGAAAAGCACATCTCCAAACACAAATCACCCAGCCAGCCCCGCAGGGCACCCAAGCTGCAGGAGGCTGCAAGGCCAGGGTCTGTGTGCAGGTCCCCTGAAGGGGTCAGCAGGAAGTGCAGAGCCATGGGAAATTGAAAAATAACAGGGGAGAGGGGAAACAAACAACCCAGCTTTGCCTTAAATGTGCATTTGGAACTCAGCTCTGGAGAAAGACAAAGGTGGAGACCACCCTTGCCAAGCTGGGGTGGGACGCTGGGTCTGGCTTGGGATTTGCCAGCGGGGCTGAGGTCATCAGAGTCTTGTGTCCTGCACACCTCGTTCAAAAAGGCAGGGCCAGCCTCCTCTTCTGTTTCAAATTCTCTTAAAATGATGGCCTTCCCTGGTTATCCAGAGATGTTTGTGTTTCAGAACAAAATATAAATGACAGTCTTAGATGAGAAAACAAAAACCCAAACCAAACCTCACCAGCAAATGATAATTAGAAGAAAGGTGTCAAGAATACAAACACCATATTCCTCAGTGCCTCCGATTCATTTCTGAAAAGCAAGCTCTGAGAGGTGTGAAAGCCCCTGATTAGAAAGGGAGGCAAGTCCCAGAGAAGCCAGTGTGGGCAGGCAAGCTGCTCACTCCACCCGGAGGGGGCACCTCCCAGGGCCCGTGAGAGCCAGGAAGGCTGTTCATTTAATTTGCACCAGGAGACAGCAAGCCCATGATCGATCGACACTGATTGCCATGTGCCATTCATCACAGACCTGCGCAGAAAGGTGGCCTTTCTCCCCAGACCCTGAAATGGCCCAGCAAGTCCTCCCCACCTCTGCCTCCCTGTCTTCCTGAGAACACTCCCAAGCTGACCAAAGATGAATCAAGGGATACGCCTGGTCCTGAGACAGAGGCCATCCGAGATGTTTTTAAAAATCTTCACACCTCCTGTCACTTGAAAACACAAACAGCACATTGCTCATTTCTGGCTAGCACTCCTGAAGGAGATGCCTTATTCCCAGAGGGCTCTGCACATTGCTGGTGCCTGCGGTCAGTATGAGGCACACAGCAGTCAGTCAGGACAGAAGAAGTTACACTGTGATCACAGGTGGCCTCAAGCCTTGAGCATACAGGACCCTCACTCTGCACCCAGATTGGCAAGGTAGCCCCTCTCTGGCCAGGTGTCTCTCCCAAGGAGGGGAGTGAGGCTTTAAGGTTCTCCTTGGAACTGACACCAGCATTTCTGCCCCTATGATGGTGGCTAAAGAGGCCATGTGGCCACTCCTGGGTTCCACAGGGAAGCACCGATCACCCTCCCACCTAGAAGGCAGGGGAATGACTGCAAAGACGGATGCAGTGTCCTCCAACACAAGGCAGCGCTCCGTCACTTGTGGGAGAAGAGATGTCCCCACCATTGTGGGGTCTCTCACCAAGCACTGTCCTCCAGCCCGGGCACAGAACAAGCTCCAGACCGTGTTCACACCAGGACCACTCCGGCCACAGTGTCCCCTGCTGACAGAATGTGGTGCAGTGCCCAGGAATGAACATTTCTCTGCCTTCATTCCCACGAAGAAAGCCATCTGATCAGTGCTAAGGACATGTCTGGGAAAGTTAGCAAGGCAGGAGTGATGAAGGAGTGGCAGTTTGCTTGTGGCTTACAGATGGGCCATTGCAGCATCAGATGAATGAACCTGTTGCTGTGGATTTCAGGGCCGGGTCTACTTCCCTCCATCCCTCTGGCCTCCCGGACGGCGCCCTCTAGTGGCCCCTCTTTCTGCAAACGTTTCAGCCCTGTGTGGAAGGAAACACGGGATTTCATTTCCCACCCAATGTTCATCCTCAGTGGTCCAGGGAAGTGCCCCTGCATCTTTTAACTCTGTCACATCCACCTGAGCAGACAAGTAACAGCTCCGGCTCAAGCGAGTAGGCACCACTGTCCACTTCCAAATTTCATCCTGCCTTTGCTGTCACAGTAACCCTGGCCAGACTTGCATTGAAAATCTATGCAGGACTTCCCTGGTGGTCCAGTGGTTAAGAATCCTCCTGCCAATGCAGGGGACACAGGTTCGATCCCTAGTCCAGGAAAATTCCACATGTCTTGGGACAACTAGTCCCGTATGCCACAACTACAGAGCCCAAGCACCTAGAGCCTGTGGTCCACAACAAGAGAAGCCACAGCAATGAAGCCATGCCCTGCAGCTAGAGAGTAGCCCCTACCCCCCGCAACCAGAGAAAGCCTGCATGCAGCAACGAAGACCCAGCACAGTCAAAAATTAATTAATTTTAAGAAACAACTGACAATTAATTATATCTTAACAAAATTCTCACAAAACAAAACAACAATCTATTATATGACTTTCGACTCCATGTCTGTGGGATATGGATAAATTCTCTCCTGAAAGAGAACTGAATAAGGCTGTCCCCCTTCTTTGAATAAGGTTCATGTTTTATCCCAACGTCTCTACTCAACGCCGCCGACATTCTGCCGCTTCCACAAAGGGCAGGGCTACAAGCCACTAAGCCATGAGCCAACATACCTGTGTAAAGCAGCTTGGAACCAGGTTTCGACTACAAAGAAGTCGTCCAAGCCAGCAGCTGGGGCAACCCCATGCCTGGGTGGAAGTGGCGCAGTGGCGAGGGGTGTCCAGGTTCCACAAGCAAGTAAACCTTCCGCCTTGTTTTCCAAGCCCTGTGCCCCTTCCCCATTTGTGGACCAGAAACCTGAATTCCTGTCTTGCAGATTATGCTAAGTATTCCCTTAGTGTCTGGAACTGAGGCCTGTAGCAAATATTTCTCAAATGAATGAATAAAATGTTGAATACATTATCTGGTTAAGCTCTGGGCACAGTGTAAGTGCTTTACAAAGACATCTGGCAGGGGGGGTCTTCCCTGGTGGTTCAGAGTCCACCTTGTAATGCAAGAGATACAGGTTTTATCCCTGGTCAGGGAGCTAAAATCCCTCATGCTGCAAACCAACTAAGGCTGTGTGCCACAACTAGAAAGTCTGTGGGTCACAAAGAACAATCCTACGTGATGTAGCCAAAATCCTGGGAGGCACAACTAAGACCCGATGCAGCCAAATAAATAAATAAACAGACACTGAAAGTGCTAATTAAAAAAAAAAAAAAAAAAAAAAGCCAGATAGAGCTCTTGTCCAAGGAAAATAGCCCATGTGAGCAGCATGAGAAAGAACCTCATAGGAGGAATGATCCATCCCAGTGCCCCCAGCTGAGATCTCCAGTGACAGGACCTGTTTCTCTAAGCCTCAGTTGAATAATGGGGACAATGACTCCCTTGCAGAGATACAGGGGGAGGGACATTCTGTGGCTCAAGGCTTCAGGGTGTAAATAAAAGACTCTTTCCTAGATTCCCAGCTGGTAGAAGGAGCAAGGTTATGTTTCTACCCGCCAGCACTGAGGGGGCGTGTGTATTCCATCAGCTTGAAGGTCCCTACCTTTACATAAAACGTCGGTTCACGATCCAAGCTAGTCTTGCGTCCTGTGGATCCCCATGTGCAGGCATCCATTTGCTGCAGATGAAGCCGTTGCTAAGCAGGGAAAAAGTCTTTCAGACGCTTATGAGAATGGCTTGCAAAGCTTCTTGGGTGCCTAATGTTCTTAAACAGCATTTTAATGATTTAAGAGTAAATGAACTAGAAACCCATGGATTTAATTTCCCTTGAAATACATATAGGTTTAAAAATTAAGGGGGAACATACTCAGAGCAAAACTTATCTGTGATTTGGTGGCAGCTGGAGCACTCAGAGTGAACTGAGCCTGGTCTAGCCAGCCAGCTACAGCACGCAGCCCGATTCCCAGTGAAGCTTACAAGGCTCCAGACACGGGAGTGAGCCCTCGAGCTGCTGGTGGATGAGGATTCTCCATCCCAAGGCAGGCTACTGAGGCTCTGCAGAGGTCTGAGCCCTCAGGCCACAAAGGCCAGTTTACGGTGAGCTCAGGGGAGCCCCAGCTATTCACCCAGAACCTCTGTCACCCAGTGAAGTGGCCGAGCCCAGAGCACAAGGCTCCCCACGTGGGGAGGTTGCTTTCACCAAACTCTTGCTATTCACCTGGCTTTTCAGGAGGACAGTCCCGAGGCTTTGCTGCACAGATTCAACCAACAATGGATGTAATATTGTCTCCCTGAAATCCAGAATGCTCCAGAGAGCAAAACTTGCATTTACCCTGCTCAGGAAAGTTATTTACAGAGCGTTTGCACTGTGTTGGGTATTGTAAGTAATCCAGAGAGAACTGAAAGTCCACAGGAGGCACTGGCAGAAAGACAAACTAGTAGGAAGACCCTGAGGTCACGGATCCCCTCAAATTACAACTATTTACAGAACAACCATTGATGAAGAAGACCAGAACCCTTCAGAAAAGATTGTCCACAACTAAAGGTATAAAGAAGGAACCCCAGTGAAATGAGATGAGTAGGGGGCAGAGTTGTGGTGTAGTCAGTCCCATAATCCCAGACGGGTGACCCACCAACGGAAGAATCATCACAACTGCAAAGATTCTCCCCAAGGAATGAGGGGTCCGAGCTCAACCTCAGGTTCCCCAGCCCAGGGGTCCTGCTCAGGAAAGACGAGCTCCTAGAATGAATGGGTTTGAAGGCCAAAGGGGCTTACTTTGGGGAGACTCGGAGGCCTGTGGGAAACAGAGACTCCACTCTTCAAGGGGCACACACAGAATCTCACGGCTCTGGGACCCAGGGTAGAAGCAGTCGCTTAAAGGGCAGCTGGGTCAGACCCACCTGCTGACCCCGCTGAGGCTCCGAGAGAGGCCAGAAGCGAGAGGACTCACTTGGGACACAGACATGGAGCAGCCGTTTATGGGAGCTCTTCCTGCCACAGGGACGCTGGTGCTGGCAGTGTCAGGGTGAGGTCCTCGCTCCAGGACTCTGCCCCACTGTAACTTCTTTAAAAACCAAAAATAGAACTACCATATGGCCCAGCAACTCCACTCTTGGGTATATATACAGGAAACACAGAAACACTAATTTGAAAAGATACACACACCCCAATGTTCATAGACGCATTATCTACAATAGCCAAGGTATGGAAACAACCAAAGTGTCCCTCAACAGATGAATGAATGAGGAAGATGCAGCATATAAATGCAGAGGAAAAATACTCAGCTTAAAAAAAAGAAGAAGAAGAAAATTTTACCTTTGCAATAACATGTGGGTGGAACTGAGGGGTCCTAAGCTTAGTGAAATCAGTCAGATAAAGACAAAAACCATGATATTACTTATATTGGAGAAGAAAATGGCAATCTACTCCAGTATTCTTGCCTGGAAAGCCCAGTGAACAGAGGAGCCTGGCAGGCTACAGTCCATGGGGTCGCAAAAAGTTGAACATGACTTGGCGACTGGAAAACAACCATCACTTGTAAATAGAATCTAAAAAATGAAACAAACTAGTAAATATATCACAAAGAAAGGAACTCACAGATATTGAGAACTAATGGTTAGCACTGGGGAAAGAGAAAGTGGGAGAGGCAAGAGAGTTAGTGGATTAAGAGGTACAGACTACTGTGTATATAATAAGTAACCTACAAGGACACATTATATGGCATTGGGAATATAGCCATTTTTATAATAACTATAAATGGAGTATAGTCTATAAAGTTTTGAATCACTATTTTATATACTTGAAAGTAATATACTATTATAAATCAACTATATACCTCAATTGAAAAGTTAAAGTACAGGGGAGGATATGAGTAGGTTTATGCAAATACTACACTATTTTTATATACAGAACTCAGATACCCATGGCTTTTGGGGTCCATGGGGGTCCTGGAACCAATACCCCAGAGACACTGAGGAACAACCCTTCTCATTTCCTGTCTCCGAACCTGGAGCTTCACACTCTCAGGGTTTTAAACTGATTTAATTTCTCACTTTTAAAGAATCCATTGGAATGAATTTCCTCCAAGTTCCTACCTAATTAAGGCAATGGTCTTTTCAATGATAATGGAGGCTGGGCTCTCAGGTTTTCATTTCTTGGGTTTGGGCTTGCTTTACCTCATAGCAGGAAGCAGGAGACAGAAATTGCATTGTTGTGGGAGCCCGCTCTCTTCCATGTGTATCTGCCACCTGTCTAGCCTTCAAGGCCCCCTCCAGGGATTCTTACAGGATGCCATGGACAGCTGTGGACCACACTGGTCCCTGGATCCTGAGGTCTGACATCAGAGCCTCTGACCCAGCGTTCCCCCAGTTGAGTACCATCTAGACAAAAGGAATTGAAAGCCGATGGAATCCACCCAAAAGCAGGCTGATGTCTTGATGATGGAGACAAAAGAATATTGAGAGATTTACTGAACACACACTAAGCCTTGGTTACTAGTCCATGAGCTTTAGGTTCACTCACTCATCTCAATTCATTAATCATCAGACACTGACCATTAGATGACAGTCACGCTCTTCTAACCACTGGAGAGTGAACACATACTGTTACAGGGAAAATATAAAATGATTAAGGAATGACTACTGCCTTAAAGATTCTCACAGGTCAGTGAAATAGGCAGTGTTTTAAAGAAATGAATGATAACAACTAACATTTATATATTAATTCCTAGGTACCAGGAGCTGCTGTATGTTCCCTACCCATGGTTTACAAGTAGTTTAATCCATGTAGGAATCATATGAGGTAGGTCTTATTAACAGCCCATGTTATAAGTGATGGAGCTGGGACAAAGAGATCAGAAGATTAGATGACTTTAGAGATTAAATGACTGATCTGAGTCAACCCAGGAAGGGTTTGCACTTTTAAGTCTTCAGGCTACTCTGCATGTGACAGTTACTAGTATAATACTGGCATATGCAATGGGAGTACCAAGGAAAAAGCAGTTACTTCTGCTGGGACTAGAGATGGGGGAGGCAGGAGATTTGTAGAGACAGATAATATTTGAGTCATGTGTGTAGGTGTGCAATATACCCCAGCTTTATGAGCAGACTGGCTCCGAGCCAAGCCAGCTCTTCACCAGACCTCTCTCCCTTGACGAGGGAGAGCGTGTGGAAAGCTGACCTGACAAACTCGAGAAGCGAGCCAATTTGGACACTAAGCCCAGGATAATTCAGATGTGAAACAGATTAAACTCATTTGCAATTACCAGACCTGTCCTCTTTGGGAGGAACACGCAAACTTCTTAGCAACCTGTTCAATGCATATTGGCATTGGTTTGGATCATTGCCTTTGCATCATCTACGTGTTATCTAGAAGGAAAATGTGTGGTTAATGGCAAATGAAGTTTCATTTTCCCCCGCCCCATGTTTAGTTCTCCCTGTCTTCTCATTATCAGTCCAGGGTTCTCATCAGAACAGTAAAATAGCAGCACAGAGGAGGTAAAAAGAGCTACACTAAACAGCCACGAAATGACTTAGAGGAGGTGCTGGAAAAGCACACAAGTAGCCAGTGTCTTCTTTAAAAGTGATAAGATTTAGAACTGGGTGGCCAGGGCTAGAAGCCTGCTCGGATAGTAACTGTTTATGTGTGCCTTCACCGGCTGGGGCTTTGTCTGTCTGTTTCCCTTTTCTGTAATAATGGATTCATAATGCCTAAATTATAGAGTGAGTGAGAAATGCAAAGTAAATAATGAAGAGACATCACTGGACCCATGTTGGGTGTTATTGTTAAATACTATCCTATTTTCATGCTGAACTTAGTTAAATTCCAAGCAGATCTAAAAGCGGATGTGCTTCTAATTTGGATCAAGAGATCCAATGACAATGAACTTTGTGTAAGGGCCATTCTGCAGGCTCACCATGTTTTGGGGAATTTCTTTCCTTTTTGCTTTATTTTTTATTGAAGTATAGTTAAAGTTGCAATGTTGTCATTACTGCTGTACCGCAAAGTGACTCAGTTATATAACATTTTTACTCATCTTCTTTTCCTAGGATACTGAATACAGTTCTCTGTGTTCTACAGTAGGACCTTATTGTTGCTTTTTTATTGTTGTTTTTCAGTTGATAATTCGTGTCTGACTCTCTGTGACTGTACAAACTGCAGCACACTAGGCTTCTCTGTCCTCTACTATCTCCCTATTGCTTATCCATTATATATACGAGCTTCCATCTCCTAACCCAAAACTCCACATCCATCCCTTTCCCACCCCATCCCCTTGGCAACCACCAGTCCATTCTCTATGTCCCTGATTCTGTTTCATAGGTCGGTTCATTCGTGTCATATTTGAGATTCCCCATAGAAGTGGGATCATATTTGTCTTCCTCTGTCTTGCTCCATTTAGTATGATAATCTCCAGGCCCATCCATATTGCTGAAAATGGCCTTATTTCAGTTTTTTTTTTTTTTTTTTTTTTTATGACTGAGTCATATTTCTTTGTGTATATGTACCATATCTTCTTTATCCATTCATCTGTCAGAGGACATCTGCTTTCATGCCTTGGTTATTGTGAACAGTGCTGCTGTGAACAGAAGAATGCTTGTATCTTTTTCAATTATAGTTTTGTCTGGATCTAAGCCCAGAAGTGGGATGGCTGGATCACACGGCAACTCTACTTTTAGTTTTCTGAGGAACTTCCATACCGTTTTCCACAGTGGCTACACCAACTTACATTTGTTTGGGGGAATTTTTTTTTGCAATGACTTTCTTTCTCTACCTTTCTCCTAAGGCCATACACATGCCTGAGAGCCTCCATTCCTAACGAAATCCCACTTCCACAGTACTGTTTCTTAGACTTCCTTCCACATAACCCCCAGGAGTTCGACATCCACTCTGGGGTTCTCAACGATCACCCACATGCTGGAGACCACAGTCCCTTCTCAGCCCAGACCTTTCTGCACAGTGGACCCTACACAGTCAATCTCCTTTTAACTACCCACCCACCCAGGGTGTCGCTGTTTCCCCATCAGTCAGCATCGAAACCATTCACACAGTCACCTCAGTTGGAAATTTGGGTGTATTTTGACCCATCCTTTTCCTTCCCACCCCATCTATCTGGGGAAATATTCTTCTCGATCCTTCCTCCGAGGAAAGTACATAAAAGTGTCCCCCCTTTAGGGCATTATGTTCACTTATCTGTGTTTTTAAAAGAATATATGCAAACTGGAAGGCATGTGACCGAATTCCTATGGAAAAGCGAGAGAAATAGTTCAGTTATGCCACACTTCCCACCCAGGAAACTAGAAGAGCTTCACTTGACTGGGGAAAGGAACCAGGACATTCTCCATCACTTTTAGTGTTCCTGGGCCAGCAGGTGAATTACCTCCCTGACTGCACGGCAGCAGCAATGACACTGGTGAGAAATGCCAGAGCTGTTTTTGCCCCTCGAATGAGGATGCTTTGCAGTTGGAGCACAAGCTGTTAGTAAATCGGTTTCCAAAAGGTCAGATGCAGGAAAACAAGGGATGAGAGGAAGGTAGATGAATGAAAAGGGCATTGGGGAAGATGACTCTGGCAGTATGGTTGGGTCTTCCAGCTGGATGGAGAGCCAGGTATGATGATTTTGGTGGGGGCCAAGTTTGGAAGTAGGCACAGGTCAAGAGCAAGTGACAAAAAAACTGTGTCCTTAGAACAAAGGGAGCTGAAAGCCAACAGCAAAGCTGAAGTCAAGCTGACAGAGCTTTAAACAATAAAATCAGGTCAAACAAAATGTGATACAGTTTAGGAAATTTATGCAAAACTACTATACAGAAGGCTCTGGTTTGTTGCACTTTCACAAGTACACATGGACCACATCTTTCCAGAGGCCTCCAGGAAGCAATAACTCTTCTAAAAGGAAGACCCAAACACGAGTTGGAGCACGCAGACCTGCTCACCCTGACCTCATATGCCATGTTCTCTTTATGTTCTAGGGACTATGGTACATTCCTCTACTTAGCAACACATCTCCGTATTTTCTGACCCCAGGGGAAAAGTTGATGTGACCATTCCATTTTTACAGAGAAGGAAACGGACACGGAGACAGCAGTTGGAATGTGACGAGTCTGGGCTGGAGCCTACCCAGTCTGGGTCCAAGGGCTAACTGCTTCATCACTGTGTCAGACTAGTTCACAAAAATTACATGAGAAAGAAGAGGAAATCCTCCTTTTCTGAGTTTAAAAATCAAACGAACTACATAACAAGCAGAGATGAGACAAAGGTAGGTGACTCTTCAGCACTACTTTCTGCCCATTTTTAGTCAAAAAGCTCTCTCTGGTGAGCCATCTGATTCTTACTCTTGATACAGGCTTTGCTGCTGCAATGTCCCCCTTCCTTGTTATTGTAATGCATTATTAGTAAGGTCATTGAACAGACATATTTATTGGATTTGCAAAGGACTGGGAACACAGAATAACAAAAACTTCTTCCATGAGCATCTCAGTGCCCAACTGGTCCACAGATGCAGAGGTGGGATATGCATGTTTCAACAGGTGCTGACAGGTGGGGCAGAATGTACCCTCTGGCCCAGAGGATGGACTAACTCTCCCTAAGGGAGCCTGCAATGGTTTCTTAGAGAAGTTACAGTTAAGATTTATTTTAAAGTAAAAGTTTGAGACTCATCTTGGTAGAATAGTGAGATATGTAAACTGAAGAAAACTATTTCATAATAATTTTATATTTGGAAAGCCAAACAAATTATTTTTACTTTGGCACCAAACAGTAAAACAAAATAAAATCACTTTTGCTAGCAGGACCTTAAGAAGATTAAGGAATATTGTACTGAGTTTTTCTGTTTTGAGGGAAAGAGTTACAGAAGGTTGAGAAACAATTTTTAAGAAAATGATGTAGCTTCTAATCAAAGTAGTACAATAAATTCCCACTGCAACCCTTGCCCTCTATTCTGAAGACCCAGTGATAAAACATACAATATGTATCATAATATTACTCTTGAAAACAAGCCAGATACCTCATGGATCAGAAATAAACACACACACACCAGTGAATAATGGGGTAGGGTTTCCCCATTTACCAAATGAAAATACAAGATGTACAATTAAATTTGAGTTGTGGATTAAATGCACGGGACATACTTACACTAAACAATAATTTATCTATCTGAAATTCAGATTTAACCAATGATCAAATATTTTCCCTTGCAGCCTAGAGGGGGTGCAAGTCACGGGCTGATGGTGCTCAGAACAGGAACACAGGGACCCCCTGGGATCACAAGCCCCAGCCACCAGTCTAGAAGGAGTGAGGTCCGGGTGAAACTGCTGAGGTCCAGGCCAGGCAGTTTGCCCTGAACAGTCAGCTGCCCCCAGGGGCTATGTGGCAAAAAAAAAAAGAAAAGGTCTCTGGACAAGACTCCCTTGGTGTTTGTGGAGGCGGACCCTGGCACAGTTGCTGGGCAGCTGAGTGACCTTGACAGTTAATATTTCTCTGTTCTGTGTCTTCATCTGTCATCAGGAAATATCAGCGCCAACCTCATTAGGATTATTGCAAGGGATAAATGGAAATAGAAAGCATTTAGGACTTGAAACTGTTATCTGAGAATTCTAAACACAGATAATCTGAGAATTCTAAACACATCTAATCCATCATTTACAGGAAGAGACAAAATAACAACAATTTAAGAGAAGATCTAGGGACTGGGTAACTAACCAATTAATGAACTGTACAGCTATTTACTAAGGACCTACTATGTGTAGGCACTGGGGATGCAGTGCTGAGCTGGGCCGATGAAGACCCCCTCGCCCTTCCACCCCCCCGTTCTCTTGGAGCTTGTGTTTCAGTGGAAAGCAGCAGCTGATTGAAAAATAAATAACCAAGCAAGATCTTCTCAGAGAGCCAGGCATTCTACACAGAAAATAGGTCGACATGAAAGATGGTACTCAGAGAAAGAATACAGATTCAGGTTAGCTCATTGGGATGGTGCATTGCAGTTGATCCTCAAGTGACAGAAGGTTCCAGGCTGTGGAGTTCTGGGTACAGGTATGGCAGGCAGACAGCAGAGCAAGTGCAAAAGCCTTGGGTGGGCACATGTATGACATGAATAAAGAAGAAGGCCAGGTTGACTGGAGCCTCACGAGGAGGTGTGTCTGAGACAAGACAGAACATGCTGGCCAGACTTCACTGCTTGCAAGTGTACTTGCAAGGTGATAGGAGGCTGAAAGTCACAGAGAGATTGGCTTTCACTTCTAATAGGCCATTCAAGCTGCTGAATGCAGAATGGATGGTGAACAACAAGAACAAAATCTAGACACTGGTTAGGAAGCTATTTCAATAGTTCAGATGTGTTGGTTCAGGTTGGGTTTGAGTTGTTGGATTGGAGATGGAAAGAAGTGGGCAGGTTCTGGACAAATCTAAGAGAAGAATCAAGGGGATTTACTTGGTTTGGATATGGGAGAGAAGGCTATCTTTTAGGCAGAATTAAAGGTAATTCTAAGAATTTGGCTATAGGCAACATGGTGATGCCATTTGAGATGGGAGGAGACTGTGGGGAGAGCAGAGGGGTATTTTGAAACTGTTAAAGTTCAAGACTCCTGTTCACTAGATATCCACGTCAGGTATGGAGTGTCAAGTAAACACACACACACACACACACACACACACATACACACATACAGATGTACATCCTTTCTCATTGTGTTTTGAATCTCATTAAAATACGGATGATATTTAAAGCTGTGGGATTCGATGAGCTCACTGACAACGTTAAGTGGTCAGACGGTGACTTCAGGAACCAAGAGAGGAAGGAGTAGGAGAAGCCCATGTTGAAGGAAAGTGACACAGTCAGACTTAAAAACATGGAGCTCAAGTCACATGTAATAAATGCAGATAGAGGTGTCCAGTGGACAGTTAAAACACAAGTCAAAGGATAACATGAACATAAACGAAAGGATCAGCTGGGAAAGCAGAGAAGATCAATGTCAAATGTCCAGGCACATCTAACTACATTGACAAGGGAACAAAATCTAGGGTTTCATCCTTCACCGAGGTGACCAGGTGCTGGTTGGGAGGCTGGTACAATTTAAAGACCATTCTAAGGAATAAAAGAGCAAGGAACTGGTTGGCTCAGGCACACTGTAGGCAACCGAGCTGTGGGACAGGACCACAGAAATAGTTCAATCTGTAGGGAGCATGCACAACCAAGAGACATAAAATCCAGGAGGAGCTAAAAGCATTAGGTTTTCAATATAGTGATTCAGTTGCCAGAAGCAAGAATCCAATTCAGGCCTCAGAACTGGAGGGCAAGGTGAGAAGCCATATCTTGAACATGATTTCTCTGATTTTTTTCCTTTTTTTTTTTTTTTGCAACATAACCTATGGGATCTTAGTTCCCTGACTAGGGATCAAACCCAGACTCCTTGCAGTGGAAGCATGGAGTCCTAACCACCGGACCGCTGCAGAATTTCTAAGAGTTCTCTCCGTTAATTGAAGTGGATGCTAAGTTAAAGCCAGCTGGGGAGCAGATGGGACTGCAGAGCGAGTTTCTGAGCACTCAGGAAGAGCTCCGCGAATCCTTCCCTCCGTGAGCTGGGGCTGCGCATGGACAGTCCTATGGGGCTGACAAGTGGCCTCAGTCAATTGGCCTTGACCATGGAGAGGTCACCAACCTCCATAGCACAGCCTAGACTGACGAGGAGACTTCCAGGGAACAGAGCGGGCCACCTAGCTCACTGTCTGACTGACAAACCTTCCATTCCCACCTTCCCGCCTGTCTGTGGTCCCCTTCCCTGCAGCTTCAAGACCAACCCGGGAATGCACTTCCCGTCTGCCTTGTGGGGCCTCCATCTTGGTCTGCCACCAACTCCCCGCCCGACTTGCTTCTTTCCACTCTCCTAGCCCACTGTTCCAAAGGGCTTTTATCTTGCCGTCCCTAATACCTGTTATTTACCTCAATTTACTCCACAGTCTGAAAGTGCACTCAGCGACCCCAAGGAGCAGTGTTACCTCGGCCCCTTCCCTGCTGGAACCACACACACCCGCGACGCGGGAACAACCTGTCACTTTGAGTATTTTTTTCTTTTTCAAATCTCGTGTTTCATTTTTGCAGAGGATGCCAAGGGGATGAGGAACATGCTGCAGCGGAGAGGGAAAATCAATACCTCTTCAGATGCCGAGTGCTCTAACTATTTGCTCTTGTATCTGATGCCAGGTTGTGTCAGAAAATTCTGCCAAGTCTCGGACTGCTTACCTTCTCCCAAAGATTTGATGAAGAATCCGTCTTAAGATCTGGTCTCCCAGGGGGAGATGCCACAAATTTTTCATTGTTCTCTGCCACTTGAAATTCTTGAGAGGTGTCAAAGAAACGCAAAGGTGGGGGTCCAGGAGGAATCTTCCTTCCTTCCTCGATTTAAGAACCATCTCTGGAGAGCAGAGTTGGAGAGACATAACACTGAGAAGGCCAGGGGCTAGAGTCGAATTACTACCAATGGAGATGGTTTATTCCATCATTCTCTGGGAAATTGATGGAAATGGATTTGAAGTTGGTCTGCTGCTCTGTGAAATGTTAAGTCCTGGGACTTATCTGAATGCAGAGCACCAGCCCCTGTATGGAAATTGCAGCGGCTTTGAACTCAAATGGAAGATTACCTCTCCCTTAATGGAAAACATCCTTTAAATGACTTTTGGAAGTCCACTCCATTAGAACTGACTTTGAAAACAGAGTCATGCGTTCAGCAGTGCAGTAGCAAGCACTTACTCCCCTGTCTATGGAAGGCAAAGGGATACAGTGAGATAAGTATGACAGTTAGCCGATAATAGAGATCCTGGACCAGTGCAGAAACTACAATTATTTACTGCATAATATGCCAAGTGATATGATAGGGTTAACACAAGACACCATGGGGCATACAGATGGAGCCTGTGAGAGAGATATGGAGGCTAAGAAGGTTTCTTGGAAGAAGGGACCTAAGACCTGAGGGATGCACAGGAAATAAATAGTTGAAATGTGGGAAGATAGGCTGACTCAGGCAGAGGGAACCATGTTGGTAAAAGTTCAAAGGAGGGAGTGTGTGGCAGGCTGGAGGGAGGGGAAGAGCTCTATGTAGCTGGAACCCAGACGCCTGGGAAAGGTGGGCGACAGATTGCTGACTTCTGATATGGGTGTTTATGTAGAAGGTGGTGACTGTGTGTTGGTATGGGGCAAGTAGTGGAAGTAGAAGATTTGTTTTCTTTATGATTTTGGAGTTTTGGTAGGGTAACCAACTGGTGACGTCTAAAGCTAAGTGACTCTGAAATAGAAGTATCTGCTAGAAATAAAATAATAATAGATGACAGTGACTGATAAACTAACGACAGACATGTGTCAAATATCTACTAGAGGCCAGGTATTGCACTAAACATATTAAATATTTCATTTTAATAATAACTTCATAAGGTAGATACTATTAAAAAATAAGAAAAAGAAGTTTTAGAGGTGGTGACTGTTTTCCTGAGACATATATTTGAAAATTATAACACTTAAAAACTAATTTTAAAAAAAGTTCCACGCCTGATAATCAAACATTGTTTAGACTACCTCAAACCAAGGTTATTATTAGTGAATATGATTTTTCACCTTACCATGAAGCTTGTTTCCAAGTAACATTAATCATAATCAACAACCAAATCTAAGCTTTAAAAAAAGTCGCCTCCTTTTAATACATTTAAAAGAATGTTTTACATGAATTCCAAAGATAATGTTTCCATGTTTGCTTTAAAAAATAAAAATACTCTTGGTAACTGTGAATTCACTTATCAGAATTATGATCATTAGCAACCACACGTCTATAACCATATGTTTATTTATGCGGCAATACTTTTTATGTCTTTATCTCCAAAAAACCCTTGAAGACTGGACCCAGAAAGTATAGATAGAAGTACAGGAATCAGTATATGACACTTGGAAAGAACTTGAGAGAGAAAAAAAAAGTGAACAAATGAAAAAAAAAATCCTCTAGGACAGATTTCTAGAATGAGCAGCAAAGTGTTCCCAACAAATGTTTTCCTGCAAAGAAATGTCACAGCAGTAAATAGGTCCCCCAAGGAGAAAGCCACCAGCTTTCAAACCACATCATCTTACAAATCATTGGCCAGGGCCTCTCATTATAAAAGTTAACAGTAACTGGAGGAGGCTACCATGGTGGGGGACGTCCTAAAGGTCATCACAAGACCCACAAGCACTGACTAGGCTTAGACTTCATTCTGCCTAGGTTTAAGAATCTCTAAGAATGAGTTTGGAAAAAAAAATTTTTTTCTTCTGTCACCAGCCCAACTTGCACAGAGAAATGTCGTTGTTTATTTGCTAGGTCACATCTGACTCTTTGGGACCCCATGAACTGTAGCCATCCAGGCTCCTCTGTCCATGGGATTTTCCAGGCAAGAACACTGGAGTATTCTCCAGGGGATCTTCCTGATCCAGGGATCAAAACGGTGGCTCCCGCCGCATCTCCTACATTACGGGCAGATTCTTTAACACTGAGCCATCAGGGAAGCCTGCAGAGGGATATAACAGAGCCTAAAGATGCAGACATTGAGTTTATGAGGCAAATAATGGAGTTGATGGATGGGGCTGTACTCTGGGGGGTGGGATGAAGATTGGATAGGGGCCGGCTGACACGGGAGCAGCGCTCGCCCCTCCATCCATCGTATAAGGATCCCCAGTCAGCCAATGCAGTGAGACTCTGACATAAATCAGGAACAACAATGGACGAGCGTGCAGAAATGGCCTGGCAGCCGCGGCGCCGCAGCCATAAATCAACAACTAATTCAATCCTCTCGGATGCCTCATTTGATTAATTTATGTCAGCATTTTCTGGGTTGTCGGGCTCTGTCCCTGGAGCCTCCCCCTTGCCTTGCTCCCCACTGTCTCTGGCACCAAGAAGGGCCCTCCCCGCCTCCACGGAAGGAAGAAGGAAGTGGGACACCAGCACAGGTTCTAGAAGGATAAGCATGACAGCCCCATCTTCTCCCCAACCAAGCAAGAACAACGAGGACAGGTTCTCAGAGGAGGAGCCCAGGTTCCAGAAATAACTGCCTTCTGATCCCAGAAAATATGGTTTCCCTGTACTTCATAGTGAAAGGAGGCAGCGGATCTTCAGCCCAAGGAGACACACACAACGGTTTTCTTAATGGAGTTAGAAAAAATACATCAGCCCTTCCTTCTCTTGAGGCAGAAGTGATCATGAACATTACCAATTATAACAGTGGAGAATGAGTGACAACCCAGATACCCAAGAGCAACAAGTAATGGTGCTCTATCAATATAGTAAATAGAGGTCTTTACTTGTACGGAAAGTAATTTATTTGCATGCAGAAATCTCATGGAGTGTTGTTTAGTGGGGGAAAAAACCCTGAATTTTTGTGTTTCTGTTGTTTTCTAGAAAAAATATGTATGTCTTCTATATTTTTTGCTATCATTTTAGTCTGTTAAACTCTATGTTCTAAGTATTTATGATAAATATCTACTTCTCAGGCACTGGGGGAAAAATACTTTAAGAATCCTTGCTAATTAAGGAATAATGTTAAATAGACTTAATACAGACTGGAAAGTAGAATTTTAAAACCCTAGAAGAATAATTTATATCTGTTTGTCACAAGCTCACTAGCAATACAGAAGACTGACTTAGTGTTATAGGATCAGTCTGAGCAGATATAAAAGTACACTGGGTTGTACTTGAGAGGGCCAGTCTCTCTGTGGGCAGACAGAAGACCACAGCTCAATTCAAATGGAAGAGGCGACTGCCAGAGGGGATGTGGCTAGGAGGAAGGGCTTGTGTCTGCCCAGGTCCAGGGGACTCATTCTATTTTAGGGCTGATGATGATCAAGTACTTTCAAAGCTCAACAAGTCATCTCCTCTACTGCTTATTTATTCTTGTTATTAAAAATGTTTATACCTTACTTACTCTGGTATGTAGGTTTACAAGTATAACTGTAGGGGAAAAAAATAAAACAGAACGAGTAAGTTTTCCATTATGGACTAAAACCCATGACAGGTATCATCTATCAAAAACACAGTTTCTCTGTTCACACATTTAATTAGGAAACTTGAAATTGAAAGGCAAGAACAGGAAAGGATGATGAGCGCCCTGAAAGAAAATTCTATAATTCACTGACTGTGCCTACATATATGAGCTTTCTTTTTCCCCAAAGGAGTCTGGATTTAAAGTGTATCTAGAAGGTCAGTGTTTGGTATGACCAGCCCCCTCAGGACAGGTATGCAGGATGTAAATAGATACACCCACAGTCCAAGCTCTGTCTTCCTTCATACATGAAACCTGTGGACCGACCTGCAAGGCCAGTGAGAAAGTGCAATGAATGAAAACATAAAAGTGAAAGTGAAAGTCATTCAGTCATGTCTGACTCTTTGTGACCCCATGGACTATGCAGTCCACGGAATTCTCCAGGCCACAATACTGGTGTGAGTAGACTTTCCCATCTCCAGGGGATCTTCACAACCCAGGGATGGAATATGAGATAGGTATAATGGGAGTGTCTGGTCCTCAGGTTATTTAAAAAAAACAAAAACAAAAAAACAGTTCAATTAACCTTGAAGAGTTAACTACTGGCTGAAGACTATGGGAACCATTCCAACCCTAGCCGCCCACCCTCAATACTGATGAAGTTTATGAAGATACACATCATCTGGCAATTTCCGTGGGTGGGTCTCTGAGTCCATACTTCAGAGGGGTTTCCATATGACTCAGTGCATAGCAAATTTTGGTAAATAGTGTGTTTGACATAGTTCTTTCTATTCCAAAAGCAAAACACAAACTCTTGGGTGGAAGGCATGGAGAAACAGGTTGCATAAGCAAGTGTCTTAATATAGTCTGTGAAAGACTGAAGCTGTGTAAGACTGGAACAGACAAGAATAGACTGGGATATACTGGAAAGACTAGAATTGACTATGATAAACTAGAATAGACTGGGATAGACTGGAAAGACTGGAATAGACTGGAATAGACTGGGATAGACTGGAACAGACTAGAATAGACAGCTTTAGTGGGTAACGAGCCTCCATTCTGAAAAGAGGCAACACACTAATCCTCAATGTTTGTTTTAATTCATGGCATTATTTTAACATGAAACCTTAAAAGAGCACCAGGCAAGTCAGCAATAATCACCACACAGTCTCTACCGTGGTCCCATCCACCAGAGGGTCCATGGTTGCCCCACAGCCCCCTAGGTCACCCTGAAGCCCCACCCCGCTGTGAACAGAGCTGGTCACCTCGGGACTCAACTCTGCAGAGCCCTGGCATCTTCTGGAGAAGACCGAGGAAAGTCTTGTGTCTCAGCCACCTTCCCCTTCTCCTGTGCTCACCCCTCCTCCAAGCGATGCTCCTCAGCCAGCAGGTCACATCACACCTCCCCATCGCAGGCGTCACTGCACCCCTGCATGTGCTGAGTCTTGTGAAAACAGTTTCCTGCTCCCTTAATATTTAGGGGGCGCACCTGTGAAGGCCCCAGGAACACGGCTGTACCTGCATACCCGCTGTGAGCCACCACTCCACACCCAGCCGAATGCAGACCTGCAGCATGTCTTTAGTAACAAGAATGGGGAAGGGGCCTGCCCACTCCCGGGGCCTTCGAAGATTCTGCAATTCAAAGGCAGGAAGGGAAGATGACTGTCAATTCTGCCAGAACCCTGAGGAAATCAGTCATCTTGAATCACTAATGTTAACTTATGACTTTGGACAGGTTGCTTGAACTTTATTAATCTTAACTAAATTCGCTGAAATGAATGAGCAAACAAACAAATCAAAACCCGGCTACCCCTTGGCCGAGAAAGACTGCACGAGAGCAAAACTTTCCCAGGGAGAGAAACTCCAGAACATGCTAGATGTTGAGGCAGCAGAGGGAGAAGTGAACACAGCTCCATGCTCTAACTGCTGCCCCGAACGCCCACTGACTCAAATGCCCCAGGGAACACATCTCAGAGCTGGCAGCTGACATCTCAGAGTCAGGGGTCCAGGGGACCCCACCAACGCCCCGGATTCTCCCAGTGGCCCCAGCAGATGCAGAATCTCATGATGAAATTATGAGAACCTCCCAGTCACAGAGGTGACTCCAAAATCAGAGAGCAAAGCATCGAATTCACTGTTCAAAATCGCTTCCTGACGACTTTTAGTTACTTTGTGAAGAAGAGAGACAGAAGCAGAGATTTGTTCCAGGTGCCGTTGTGCTTCTGAGCTACATGGGAGGCACCAGGAGGTGATGCCAAGATTTCAGGCCAACTTAAGGTTGATTTGCAGCTTTGTTGACATGTACACTTCAGGACACCTTTGGATCATCAGGTGGTATCATTTCCCAAGGACAGATGACAATCGATACATGAACAAGTTCATTCGCTCTTACCAGTATAAGTCCTGATTTTAATACACTAAGACCATGGAATGTTTCTGAGCCTCACTGGCCTCCAACGCAAAATGGGTATCAGGAGTTGGATTGTATAGGCACCAAGCTTCCAGACAGTCCCTGAAGTAGGGCCAGCCACTGTGCATGGACCACTACTTCTATGCTATGCCAGCTGCAGACAACACTAGTTCATCCTCTACTCTTTCCCTTGGATCTGGAGGCAGACAGTACCAATCAATCCAGGTTTGTGCTCACAGGACACCAGCTCTGAATGACATGGGTCCAATGACCTTCCCAAGTGGCCTGGTCTGGCCTCTGGGACTTTCTGTAACTTGGAAGGTTGTTCTTTATATATATATATAAAATGAGTATATATCATAATATATTATGAATATATTGTAATATTTTAACATACATATTATATATATATATGCCTATATCATGATATATATAGTATCATAATACCATATATACTATAGTATCACAAGTATATATCTGATACTTGTTGAGTACAAAAGACATAGTGGACTCAGGTTTACCATTTCCCAGAGATAAGACACCCTCACAGTGGGAGACCTAAGACACACTCACTGAAAGCAAAGCTCCAAAGGCTAGCACTTGTCTCGGCGACACAGGAGCATAATGTCACACACACAAAGCAGTGTGCTCCAAGCAAAGTCAGAGGACGAATCACAGAGACGGATGTAAAAAGACCAAGAGTTTCAGAGAGAGAGATCAAGTCAGAAGAATATTCATCCAAGCTAATTCTATAGAAACTTAAATTAATAATTTGGGGGAATTTAATAAGCATAATTGATATAATTATTGTTCCAATTCTGAGAGGAGGAGATCAATGTAAGTGTGCAGGGCTTCCCATACACACACACATGATACACAGATGTTCCAAAGATAAACTACTTCTGCTTGCAAATTTTTAATTGCTTTGCTTGCTGTCTGAGGAGGCCTTACAAATAGCTGAGAAAAGAAGAGAAGCGAAAGGCAAAGGAAAAAAGGGAAGATATACCCACTTGAATGCAGATTTCCAAAGACTAGCAAGGATAGATAAGAAAGCCTCCCTCAGTTATCAATGTAAAGAAATAGAGGAAAACAACAGAATGGGAAAGACTAGAGATTTCTTCAAAAAAATTAGAGATACCAACGGAACATTTCATGCAAAGATGGGCCCAATAAAGGGCAGAAATGGTATGGACCTAATAGAAGAAAATATTAAGAAGAGGTGGCAAGAATACACAGAACAACTATACAAAAAAGATCTTCATGACCCAGATAACTATGATGGTGTGATTACTCACCTAGAGCCAGACATCCTGGAATGTAAAGTCAAGTGGGCCTTAGGAAACATCACTACTAACAAAGCTAGTGGAGGTGATGGAATTCCAGTTGAGCTATTTCAAATCCGAGAAGGTGATGCTGTGAACGTGCTGCACTCAATATGTTAGAAAATTTGGAAAAGTCAGCGGTGGCCACAGGACTGGAAAAGGTCAGTTTTCATTCCAATCCCAAAGAAAGGCAATGTCAAAGAATGTTCAAACTTCTGCACAATTGCACTCATCTCACAGGTTAGTAAAATAATGCTCAAAATTCTCCAAGTCAGGCTTCAACAGTACGTGAACCGTGAACTTCCAGATGCTCAAAATGGAGTTAGAAAGGGCAGAGGAACCAGAGATCAAATTGACAACACCCGTTGGATCATCAAAAAAGCAAGAGTTCCAAAAAAAGTTTAATTCTGCTTTATTGACTATGCCAAAGGCTTTGACTGTGTAGATCACAACAAACTAGAAAATTCTTCAAGAGATGGGAATACCAAACCACCTTACCTGCCTCCTGAGAAATCTGTATGCAGGTCAAGAAGCAACAGTTATAACTGGACATGGAACAACAGACTGGTTCCACATTGGGAAAGGAGTACCTCAATTGTACTCCTGTGTATTGTCACCCTGCTTATTTAACTTATATGCAGAGTACATCATGCAAAATGCTGAGCTGAATGAAGTGCAAGCTGGAATCAAGTTTGCTGGAAAAAATATCAGTAACCTCAGATATGCAGATGACATATGGCATCTGCACCCTTATGACAGAAAGAGAAGAACTAAAGAGCCTCTTGATGAAAGTGAAAAAGGAGAGTGAAAAATTTGGCTTAAAACTCAACATTCAGAAAACTAAGATCATGGCAGCTGGTCCCATAACTTCATGGCAAATAGATGAGGAAACAAAGACAACAGTGACAGACTTTATTTTGGGGGGCTCCAAAATCACTGCAGGTGGTGACTGTAGACATGAAATTAAAAGATGTTTGCTCCTTGGAAGAAAAGATATAACCAAACTAGATAGCATATTAAAAAGTAGAGACATTACTTTGCCAAGAAAGGTCAGTCGAATTGAAGCTATTGTTTTTCCAGTAGTCACGTATGGATGTGAGAGTTGGACTATAAAGAAAGCTGAGTGCTGAAGAATTGATGTCTTTGAGCTGTGGTGTTGGAGAAGACTCTTGAGAGTCCCTTGGACTGCAGGGAGATCAAACTGGTGAATCCTAAAGGAAATCAGTCCTGACTATTCACTGGAAGGACTGATGCTGAAGCTGCAGCTCCAATACTTTGACCACCTGACGTGAAGAACTGACTCACTGGAAAAGACCCTGATGCTGGGGAAGATTGAAGGCAGGAGGGAAAGGGGATGGCAGAGGATGAGATGACTGGATGGTATCACCGACTTGATGAATATGAGTTTGAGCAGGCTCCGAGAGTTGGTGATGGACAGGGAAGCCTGCAGTGCTGCATTCCATGGGGTTGCAAAGAGTCGGACATGACTGAGTGATGGAACTGAACTGAATTGAACTGAACTGAACTGCCTGCTCTCTCTGAAGTTGGGCAAGACTCTGACCTGATTCCTCTTAAGTGACACAAAGGGTTTTTCTAGATGACTGTTGACCTTTTTCTCCCTCTTTTGCTCTGGGCCACACCCATTTCATTTACCATCCCATGGGGAATGAGGGTGGCATCCTCCACCCCTCACATAAATGGAAATATCCTAAAGGAAAGGTTCAGTGTTTGTCTATGTGGCACTCACTTGGTATAGTGCTTGGAAAGGATTGGGTTGGGCAAAAGCATTGTTCATGTTTTTCCATCACATCTCATGGGGAAATCCAAACAAACTTTTTGACCAACCTAATAAACAGGCAGCACGCAAGGCCTCCCTGTCCATCACCAACTCCCAGACTTGACCCAAACTCATGTCCGTTGAGTCGGTGATGCCATCCAACCATCTCATCCTCTGTTGTCCCCTTATCCTCCTGCTTTCAATCTTTCCTAGCATCAGGGTCCTTTCAAATGAGTCAGTTCTTCGCATCAGGTGGCCAAAGTATTGGAGTTTCAGCTTCAACATCAGTCCTTCCAATAAACACTCCGGACTGATTTCCTTTAGGATGGACTGGTTGCATCTCCTTGCTGTCCAAGGGACTCTCAAAAGTCTTCTCCAAGACTACAGTTCAAAATCATCAATTCTTCGGTGCTCAGCTTTCTTTATAGTCCAACTCTCACATCCATACATGACTACTGGAAAAACCATAGCCTTGATTAGATGGACTTTTGTTGGCAAAGTAATGCCTCTGCTTTTTAATATGCTGTCTAGGTCGGTCATAACTTTCCTTCCAAGGAGTAAGTGTCCTTTAATTTCATGGCTGCGTTCATCATCTGCAGTGATTTTGGAGCCCCAAAAAAGTGTGTGTACACCCAAGGTCATTGGAAGGAAATGAGGACCACTTCCCCTATTCTTTCTACAGAGGGTGATCACATTCAACTCAGAAAGGGAAGGGAGAAAACCCCTGAGAGGAGGGGCAGGGTCTCCAAGGAGGAAGGAACTCAGGCTGGATCTGATGGGAGGGGCAACTGGGGTGGGGTACGCTTCCTTCCCTCTTTCCTTCTCATGATGCAGACATGACTTTGCTCACTCTCGCCATGTCAGGAAAGTTCTGATGACTCCTTTTGATTGGTGCATAAAGATTAATCTGGCAAGATGTGCATGCTGTGTCTATGAGCTGTGATTGTGGAGACAGGTAGTGTTCAGGGAAGCAAAAATGCATGAGAGAAGCAGGATTTAAAAACCTCTCTTTCCCAGAGGTTTTTTGTTCACATGACCCATACACAAATGTCTATAGTCGCTTTATCCATAATAGCCAAGAACAGGAAACAACCCAGATGTCCTTCAGCAGGTGGACGGTTAACCAGAAGTGATACATCTACTCAGCAATAGGAAGAGATGAATTATTGATACACTGCAACCTGCATGAATCTCAAAACACTATGCTGTGAAAAAAAGTACATCGAGAAAGGTTACAAACTGTATGATTCTGCTTATGTGATGACACAATTACAGACGGGAAGAATACGCTAGTGACTGCCAGGTATCAGAGATGCAGGGAGCTGGGAATGGTTAGGAACGGGCAGTTGGAGAGGGCCTGATGGTGTCGGAACTGTTCAGAATCTTGACTGCAGTGGTGGATACAGGAGTCCATATATGGATCAAAGTGCATGAAACTAAACAGGCACCTACAAGTGTGGGCACATGTAATAGGGAAAGTCTGAATGGAGGGGTGAATTACACGTTAGGATCTTGACTGTGATGTTGTACTATGGTTTTACGAGAAGTCACCATGGGGGAAACTGGGTAGAGTGTACCTAGCATCTCTTTGCATTATTTCTTACAACTGCACATGAATCTATAATCAACTTCTAAAAAACTATAATAAAATGATACAGAAGAAAAAAACCCTGTTGTATCAATTACATCATCATTCAGGAGAAACAAGGTTCATTGGTGTCCTAAATCAAAACCAAGCCCCAGAGTGGTCTTTCCTCTTCAGAAATAACTCTGTTCTGATTTGGAATCAGCTCCCAATGCTCCAAGGATTCCCCTTGGAGTCGCCAAGGTGCCTCCAGTCCTGAGAAAAGATGAGCCTGGCAAAAAGCTGCCATCACACAAATTACTAACCTGGGTGCTGCCATGGTTGGCGAGGATTTACATAAATCAGGCATATTTCACACTCTCTTTACTGGACACTTCCTCCAAGCCCCAACTTCAAAAGGCAGTGCATGCTCCGGGGGTCAGCTCTGCAGCCCAGGCTCCCTTCATGGCTAGCTAAGCTCTCACAACATCCTCCTCCACAGCGAGGCCACTCCTCCTATCTACCCTCAAGATGCCTGGAGCCAAGACACAGGTCTCTGCAACACAGAAGCTCCAAAATACAGTCTGTTTAAAAAGTACTGCTTCTGCTCTTCTGTGTCTCCCCTTTTAGTTGTTTAAACCTTGAGACTCTCAAGACAAAATGGGAAGCCACCCCTAACGCTAAATAAGTGGACTACTTTCAGCTGATGGCACATCTTCAGTGAGTCACAGAGGAAAATCCACGAGACAGGAAAGAAAAGAAGGCTCCTCCACATGATGTCAATCTTCTAAAAGATGGCTGATCTCCTGCAGTGGAAATCCACGCTAAAGAGGGACCACAGGATTAGCCGTTCCCTTGATTTCTTATTATTTTCCTGATAGAAAAACACTTTAAACTTCTTAAAATGTAAAGGAAAAAAAAATGCAGCAATGCAATTTGTGTGGTTATCTAAGCCAAACAGATCTCCTATTCTTTCTTATTAATACCAACCCCAGGCCAGCCCAGTTGCTAGCTGACTGCCAGGCATGCCCTCCAAGGATGACAAAGCAGGAAGAAAGGAAGAGGCAATCTTTTTGCTATAGAAGGCGGCCAACTGGATGCTGGGAAGCGGTATCATAACTTGCAGTAAGAGGTGCCAGACACAAGGAGTTTCCCAGAATGGCCAAGAGTGGCAAAGCCACGTGTCAGAAAGTGAGGAAACTAGAGCCAAGATGCCAGAGGCCATCACCTTCAAGAAAAGCAAAACGAGAGCTTTTCTGGTGGTTCAGTGGTTAAGAGTTCTGCTCGTGCAGGGGACACTGGAAGATCCCATAGGCCACAGAGAAACGAAGCCTGTGTGCCACAGCTATTGAGCCTGTTCTCTGGAGCCCACGAGTTGCAACTACCAAGCCCAAATGCTCCAGAGTTCATGCTCCACAGCGAGAGAAGCCACCGCAATGAGAAGCCCACACACGGGAACTAAGCAATAGCCCCCTCGCCGCAACTAGAGAAAGTCTAAACACAGCAACGAAAACCCAGCACAGCCCCAAAGCAGAACAAAATGAAAAGCCAAGTTCCTGATGAGGTGGATGTACAAAGAGGTTGTAAAATAAGCGTTCGCATTGCATGCGTTCAGGGACTTGGTGGAACTGAAGCAGAAAGGTGGGCATGGGGGATACTGAGACCTCTGTGCTCTCAAGCAGAAGGCAACTCCTTGCTCCTAGAGAGCCTCAGGGGAGCCTACTATCAACCCAGTTAGTTAGCCTCACCCACAAATTGCTGGAGAAGACTCTTGAGAGTCCCTTGGACAGCAAGGAGATCAAATCAGTCAATCCTAAAGGAAATCAACCCTGAATATTTGTTGGAAGGACTGATGCTGAAGTTGAAGCTCCAGTACTTTGGCCAAGAGCCAACTTATTGGAAAAGACCCTGATGCTGGAAAAGATTGAGGGCACAGAAGAAGGGGAAAATGGAGGATGAGATGGCAGGATGGCCATCACTAACTCAATGGACATGAGTGTGATCAAACTCCGGAAGATAGCATAGGACAGGGAAGCTGATGTGCTACAGTCCATGGGGTTGCAAAGAGTAAGACATGACTTAGTGACTAAACAACAACAACAACAAACTGCCAAGGTGAGGATCCAAGAGTGTCCAGGAAATTGAAAAGGTGCTAGTTTTGTCCACCTGCCACATGAGGAGGGCTGGTAAAGAGGCCATATGGTGCCTCGTTATCTCAAAATAATATCTCATTATTATAACTTTCTGTCCATCTGAATCTCTGATTGCAGGTATCCATGGAAAAGAAAACCTCGGAATCCTGATCTAATGGGATTCCTGGGTAGACATGAAACTCTAAGAAATAAAATCTGTTTTGAGCTAAATCTTGCTGAACTCTGCCAAAAGTAAATAGGAAATGTTCATTTGCTGTACTGTTTCTGCTGGATGAAGCAGACAGAGGGAAAACTCATAATCATCTCAAACTGTGTCCTAAACCCAGTCTCATTCTGCAAAGTCACGTCTCACCACCCAGGAGAGCCTTTACTCCACACAGGAGAGTCTGTCAGCCTGCAGAATTTCCTAAAGAAAGAACATTCTGGTTGATGGCAGCATTCTGAGCTGACAAGTAAGACCCCACAAGTATTACTGAATTACAGTCTCATGACTGCAAAATATTCGCTTCCAACTACTGTGAGATAAGTATCGTTTCCATAAAAAAGAAAAATCACTCCACAAGCTCACTCTTCTGTTTATTTATTAAAAAGTTACTATCCCGGCAAAACCTTACCATAGGTTTCTGTGAACATATTATCTAAGAGATCATGGTTATGTTATTTTAAAGGATACAGAGAGTTATTTGGCTTGAGGTTTTTTGTCTTCAAGGTGTTTATAATGTATCTGGAAACACTAGACAAATATTCAAAACTCGAGGGGAAGTGCAAGGCAGTGTACAGTTAGTACCAAGATCAATGCCAAGATCAATTCTTCAGCTCACAGACCTAGAGAAACCTGTGCCCCAAACAGAAAACCACCTCTTAGAGATTCCAAAGGGCTGCAGAGCACTTCCTGATGTCCACCCTCTGAGCAAACAGCCTGGTTCTCAATAACGTTTTTCACCATTCCCTGGGGACTCAGCAGTAAAGCATCTGTCTACAATGCAGGAGATGCAGCAGGAGCCTCAGTTTGATCCCTAGGTAGGGAAGATCCCCTAGAGAAGGAAATGGTAACCCACTCCAGTGTTCTTGCCTGGGAAATTTCATGGACAGAGGAGCCTAGGGGGCTACAATCCAGAGTCACAAAAAAATCAGACACGACTTAGCAACTAAATAGCAACAACGCAAGCCCACTCCCTCACACACTGTGAGCCGATTCACCGTCACCAGGGCCCACTCATTATGCAGCAGAAACTACCGCTGCATTTGATAGAATTCAATCTGGTTGTCTGGCTCGGTAGAGATGATCTGAGATTGAAGAAGTAAGGGGAGGAAGTAGAGTCTCAGCTCTTGACCTTCATTCTGGAGCAGAAGGAAGAGGTTAACAAGACAGATGGTTCAGGTCAAGAGCAACCGAAGACTGTGGTCTGAGATTCACTCATTAGTCAGTTAACTCGAACATCCAACCTTTACTAAGTGCCCTGATGAGAACCAATAGCACAGAGGGGAAAAAAAAAAAAAAAAACAGGTACAGTCTGTTTGTAGGACATAAGTTAACCTCAAAAATGCATTCCAATATACATTAAGTGCAGACAAACATTGCTTGATTCCACTTATACTAGGAACCTAGAATAGTCAAATGCAAAGTCAGAAAGTACACTGGTAGATTGCCAAGGCCTGGGGACAGGGAGGGGGAATGGGGACTTAGTGTTTAATGGGGACAGAGTTTCAGTTGAGGAAGGTGAAAAATTCAGGAGGTGGATGACAAGAGCTGCATAACAATGTGAAGGTACTTAGTGCCACTGAGCCGGATGGTTAAATGTGGTGAAAATATTATGTTTTATGTTATGTGACTTTTACCACAATTAAAAAAAATATATATATATATACACACATATATATGTATATATGTATATGTGTGTATATATGTGTATACACATATACATACATATATATACCACCAGAGAGACATTTGAGGAGATACAATGATGAACATGATGCAGAATGGGAATTCACGATGACTGCTGTAACAGAGGACAAGCATGTGTGATGAGCACATACAGAGGAAATCAGGTGAGGCTTCCTGGAGGAGGTGGCCTTTGGCCTCTCAGCCTTGGAGGATGAGGAGGTTGGGGATGAGGTACAGTCTGGACGCAAGGGTGAAGGAGAGTGGGTTTTCCATAAGGAGGGCACAGGTGAGCAAAAGCAAGACTGGGCAGAGCAGTGATCTCTGCCCCTCGCGCGGAAGGGTGCTCGACTGTGTACACACAAAATTTGCCCTTGGCAGGTCTATAAAACCCAAGCCCATCAAATTAACTATCCACCTAGAGTAGTTAAGACAGAGGACTTCAGTTCAGTTCAGTAGGGCAGTGGATCCTTGTCACCAAGAAGGCAGCCACTCACAGAACACACTGATTGCATGGTGATTAAATCTCCACAAATATGATTTTAATCATATGTTATTTAATATAGAGAGAGCAATGACATTTTCCAGGATAGATGGGCATATTTACCTGAGCCAGTAAATTATTTCCTACTGACAAGCAGAGACTGTCTCCTAAGCACATTTCCATCTCAACCTAAGTATTTCCTTCCTGAATGTGCATTCCTTCCCTTCTCTCAGGAGCTAAGTGAGAGGTAAGCAGACTTCGCCTGTGGTAACTTTGTTTGATGACCAACTTGATCCCCACCCCCAATTGTCACTCTATCACATTTCATTGCAGAACATTTCTGGAAACACCTACAAGGCCAATACTGCAGAGCTCTCATACCTCATTCTCAACAAATCTTGGGTCTAGAGAAGCCAAATGTAAGAAATGCAGCACATTAATGATAAACTGCACACCTTACAAAGAGTGTCAGTCTGGCAATTGCTAGATAAGCCCTATGATACCTTAAGAAAGGCAGGAACCGACACCTGTAATCAGAGTTCATTGTCCAATTACATTAGGATAATAATAGTCCGGACTCATTTATGTTTGTATAAGATGATTTGATTTTCCACACTAAAAGGTCTTTTATTACCAGCCATCAACACCATAATAGCAGTCCTAAATGTGAAAGAAAGCCACTTGAGTTAATCCAGCTTTCTGACTTTATTTCACTGCACCAGCAGGGTCTCCCCAACAGCTGCCACAAGCTGCGGCCAAAGGCAGGAAAGGCACACATGTCCACGATGGATCCCGAGAGAGGAGGGAACGGTCACACAGTGAGGAGGTTGGGGGTGGAAGGAATAAGAGATGAGGGTGCCTAGAGAACAACCCAGAAGGTTAAATCCTCTAAGAAAACACAATGAGAAAGGGGAAGGGGAAGGATGGACGGGGAAAGAAAAGCAAGACAAACAGCGTCTTGTGGTTCCCTGCCCAAGACTGTTCTACTTCAGGATCAAAACTCTGGTTCCTGATGCCTTTCCTAGGTGGACTCTGATCAGGTCAGACCACCTCCTCCCCTCTTCCTCCAGCAAACAAGGAGAGAAGAGCATCTCAACTCCCATACACCGATGCAAAGACTCAAATACAGGCAGTTTGTGGATCCTATAAAATGCGGAAGGTGTGATGATGGAATAATGATTTTAAAATAAAAATTTCAGAAGACATACATGAGTACAGTTTTTTAAAGCAGTCACTTTGAGAGCACTTGTACTTAATGCGAGGATGGCATGACCATGGTCCTGGGTATTTATGATGCATCTTTGAGCACTGCCACTTTGATCCTTTAAAAATATCTATTTACATCTGTACGTATGTATTTTATTTGGCTGTTCTGGGTCTTAGGTGGGGCATGGGAATCTTTTAGTTGCCATATGTGAACTCTTAGGTGTGGCATGTGGGATCTAGTTCCCCGACCGGGGATCGGACCTGGACCCCCTTCATCAGGGGCATGGAGTCTTAGCCACTGGACCACCAGGGAAGTCCCATGACTTTGGTCTTAAAATCAGAAATACAGCCTCTAGCCTTGGTAGTGATTTTGGTTCTGATCCAAACATACATCATGAGGGCTGATCACATAGCTCATTCATCAGACTTGACTTTCTATGGCATTTAGTTGCTTCATAAAAGTGGTCCCACTCCGAGGGAAGCCGGCTTTGTCCCTGCCGAGCACATGAGCAGAATGGGCTCTGGGCTGTCCGTGTTATTCCAAGGGAAAAGTTTTCTGAAGGTGACACTTAGGAGGAAGCACTGGGCCTCCCAGACGGTTGATTCTAAAGGCACGTGACTGGTTTGCTCACATGTTTGGGATGCTTATTTATTTGTATATATCACTTTTGTTTTGAGATGAAAAGCCAGCAGGCCAAGAGTGATAAGTTATTAAATTGATGCTCACTGCCTGCCTCACTGAGGATGGGGAAAACAGGGTACAGGTCAGGGAGGGAAAGTAGAAAAAAACAGGGGCGTTTAGAGCAGGCAGGGGGAGAGGCCTTGTCATTCACGTGTCTCCTGGCCACCCTCACTTACTCTGCTCTCCCTCATTCAACAAATATTTGTTAAGTGTCTGCAATGCCCGAGTGTGCAAGAGGCTTGGGTACATCAGCAAACAAACCAGGTCGGAATCCTCATCCTCATATATTCTAGGCTAAAAGGTGCAGGTGAACAATAATCAATAACATAACGAGCCAATTAGACAGCCTCTTCAATGGTGTTAAGCGTCCTAGAAAATTTTTACACAGAGAACGATACAGGGGCTGGGCCTGAGGGAAGGCAGTGATTTTAAATGTCTGTCCCAGCTGAAGGGCCAAGAATACCTTCCCTAGCTTCCAACCTCTAAATCTTACTACCCTTCTGTTCTCAAGAGGAAAGGACAGTAGTCACCAAAGAGAAGATTTATTTCTGGTTAAGATTAATTAAATGGCAATGAGTGAAGTCATCTCCCTAGAAACAGGCACCACCATTTACACTGGGAACTTACTGAGCTCCTTCCTTTCTGGGTGCTGTCATCCACACAAGCCTTGCCCACCTCCAGGAGCAAACATTTGGACCACGTCTTTGGGCAAGCCTTTCTTAACTTCTGTCTTTACTATTGATTCTTTCCTAAAAGTCATCAGTCAGGATAAAGTGACTTCATCATTTACTCTGAGAAACAATCGAAAAGCAGCTCAAGTCTGCCTTCCTGGTCTCAAGTCCGCAGCTATTCTGAATGCCACCACGTTCACTTGCAAAGCAAGAAAAATAAGAGAGGAAATCTTTACTTCTTCGTCCATAGAAAATGGAAGAATTTTTTAAAGATAGATGAATTTGTAAAAATCATGTAAGGTTTGTCTGATGTGAAAGAGAGAAATATTACAGATACAGGGGATAGAAGAAAAATATTCATTGTTTTGCAGTGCGTTTCTAAGAAAATGCTTTTAACAGGATATTGAGCGTCCCAAGTTTGGGAAAGAAATGTAACAGTTAAGAAATAATGAGAACCTTCTCTCTTTCTATTTTTAACTGTAAGTACTTGATCTTCCCCACAACTAGAGAGGGAACATCTCAAAATTATCCACACTGGTGAAGTTTGTGGCACTTAGCTGTGACTCAGCGTACCTTCCCTGAATGCATTGCCATTCCATCTCTCACTCCTCATCCAGGACTGATTCTGTACTCTGGCCTTGGTAGAAAGCCACTGTAACTGTGGACTTGCATATGGAACTGCCCATGTGATGTGGCTACTTATAATCCTAGTGCTGTCTCAATACAAG
Source organism: Muntiacus reevesi (assembly GCF_963930625.1). Classification (NCBI taxonomy): domain Eukaryota; kingdom Metazoa; phylum Chordata; class Mammalia; order Artiodactyla; family Cervidae; genus Muntiacus; species Muntiacus reevesi. The sequence continues at coordinate 32,636,647 of NC_089253.1, read as the reverse complement.
CCAGTCCATCCAAGACGAGTCCTGGGCCTCTGGCCTCCAAACTCCCCACCCTTCAGGCAACAGGCTTCTCCCAGGTCTTTTCCATCCACCCCTTGAGCAGGTCAAGGGCACATTCTTTCTTCCTTCTCTCCCCCACCACCAACTTCCTGCACATCACCATGTATTGTCTGTTCTCCTTTCAATGTTTTTAAAATTTTACTTAAAGTTTTTACGTTGTATTGGCGTTCAGGTGAACAGTGAAAGGACTCAAGTCCTATGACCTACACTTCTATCCGTCCTCCCCCAAACTCCCCTCCCATTCAAGCTGCCATATAACACGAAGCAGAGTTCAACATGCTTTAAATCTGCCTCCTCCTAACTCTGTTGCCACCACCATTGTCCAGGTTGCCACCCTCTGTCTCCCTGACTGATGTCAGAGCTTCCCAGTTGGTCTCTCTGCCCTGGTTTTACCTTCCAAATTCCTCATCCACAAAAAGCTAGAGTGACCTCTCTTCAATCCAAGTTAATTCACATCACTCTCCTGGAATAAAAGTCCCCCTTCCTGCCATGGTTCTCAGGGAGGCTTCCCATAGTCATTGATGCCTGGACGTCCCACCTCTTCCCATCCCTCTGACGCGGCCAGCAGGCCCTTTGTCCAACAGGCCCTTTGTCCAGAACACGTCTTCGTCCTGCTCGCTGAAGTTCTCTTCCACCCTGGGGTCTGTGAACTTGCCTCCCTCCTGCCCCTTATGTCCCTCAGAGCTCTGAACAACTGGCTTTTCCTTCTTCAGTGTCGACTCAGACGTCCTCTGCCCAGAGAAGCCTTTCCTCATTGACCTGTCCTAAAGTAAAGCCTTACCAGCACCTCACTTCCACTCCTATGCCCTTTGCTGCAACCTTCAGGCTCTATGAACAGTCTGTGTGTCTGTCTGCTTACTCATTTTCCACTGTCCTCTCCATGAGGGCAAAGTCAATAACACAAGGGCAGGAATTTTATCATTTTTACTTCTGTGACCCCAGGTTCTGGCTCTGGGACCAGCATGTAGGAAGTACTTGGTACGCATCGCTAAAAAATGAGTGATTCAAGACCAGAATAAAAAATAGAAAATGCTATGGTTTTCTATAGACTTGCATAATTTCTGAATATTAGGGGCAAAGTTGACCTCAAAGATCATCTGACTTATATGTTCATATTTTAAAGACTTCTTTTTGACATTGGTCATTTTTTAAAGCCTTTACTGAATTTGTTACACTATTGCTGCTGTTTAATTTTTTGGCCAAGACATGTGGGGTCTTAGGCATGTGAGATTTGAACCCACACAACCTTCAATGGAAGGCAAAGCCTTTACCATTGGACCACAGGAGGGAGGTCCCTAAACCCTAATGTTTTAATCGACGAGAAAATTGAAGATCAAGGAAGAAAGCTCTAGACTACATACCTACTGGCAACCCCTGGCCCCTAATGACCATCTCAATACTCTCTTCCACTTTAACACTTATCTAAGAAGTGGACTCTTAATTAGGAAGTGTTGAATACATGACACCAGCTAAATCTTACCTGATTAATAAATACAGTATCCATTGTTACAAATACTGAACTATTGAAAAGGCCTGTGGTCCCCTTCTCTTTTTTCTTTTCTTTCTTATGAGTCTTTTAGACTATCCCAGCATCTCAGGTGTCTGTCCCCCCATCCCCCGAGGCTGTTCTGGGCCTAAAAATTCCATCTTCTTTCCCCACCCATTATATCCTGTTACCAGTTTATGCTTTAACACACTATAAACTTCTTAATATAAATTGGAAGATATTCACCAGATAGAGATACGATCTATTTATGGCTGATTCCCAAACGAAGCAGTTTTCTAAGGTAATTGGGGAAAAGTCATCGTTTCTTCACATCTGCCCCTGGGGGCCACCTGTAGTGAGGGCAGCTGAACACTCTTCTAACTGATGAGGGGAAACAAGTGGGGATGGGGAGTGATATCTTATACTGAACAGGCTTTATAAGCATGCTTCTTCCGTCTCTACTGGGACCTAGTGATGTTCTCACCAGATTCTGAATTTTCATTCCAAAGGGCTTTATCATTTCCACATAGTCCCCATTGGTCACAGACAAGCAAGATCAATAAAGATATAATCCTACAGACAGCAGCAAGCAAAAACCTTCCTGGTGAATTCCAGTCCTGAAAGCCGGAGGCCAAACATGCTGTGACCCACCAGGAATCAGCTTTTAGCTACTATCAGGTCCCACCTGATAGAATTTCCCTGTGGAGACAAGAGATGAGAAGACTGTACAGGAGCTTGGCTCCATCTAGAAAGGCTGCATGTGTGGACATCACTGCTGCCTTTTCCAGAGTTGTCTTCAGACATGAAACAAGGAGGAAGGGAATGAACATGCATCACAAACACTCTGGTAAAGCTCGGAATGACCATTGTCCACAATTCCTGCTGCTTTCCTCTTTCATTTTTTTTCTTGTAACTTGATTGAGATATGATTCACGTAACGTATTCATCCATTTCAAATGTATGAGTCAATGGATTTTAGTATATTCACAGAATCATCTAACCATCACCTCAATTCATTTTAGAATATTTTAATCACCCTCTCTCCAAAGGATCCCTCTACCCTTAGCAGTCAACCTTCAATCTCCACAAACTCCCTTGCCCAGACCTATGCAATCATTTTCTTCTCCATAGACCTGCCTATTCTGCACATTTCATATAAATGAAGTCACACAGCATGTGGTCTTTTATAACCAGCTTTTTTCATTTAGTGCCCATAGTTTCGAGGTCCACCCATGTTGCAGTGTGTAACAGTACTTCAATTCTTTCTGCTTTTGAATAATATCCCATTCTATGGATTTACCACATTTTATTTATCCACTCATCCCTGTATCTATGTGTCTATTCATCAGGTGTGCATTTGGGTAGATTGCCCATTTTAACTATGATGTAATGCTACTGTACACATTGCTATTTATATTTTTGGTAGATATGTTTTTATTTCTCTTAAAAATACACATAGCAGTGTAACTGCTGGATCACATGATAATTGTGATAAGTTATCATACGATAACTGTGATAAGTTATCATATGATAACTGTGATATGATAACTGATAAGTTACCATATGATTACTGTGATAAGTTATCATGAAAGTGTTAGTCCTTCAGACTCTGGCACTCCATGGACTGTAGCCTGCCAGGTTCCTCTGTCCATGGAATTCTCCAGCAAGAATACTCAAGTGAGTTGCCATTCCCTTCTCCAGGGGATCTTCCCGACCCAGGGATCAAACCTGGGTCGTCTTCATTGCAGGCAGATTCTTTACCATCTGAGCTACCAAGGGAGTCCCTAAGTTATTATATGAAAACTTAAACTTTTAAGGAACTGCTGGACATTTTTTGAAAGCAGCTGCACTATTTTACATTCCCAATAATGTGAGGATCCAAATTTCTCTACTTCCTCTCAAACAGTGGTTATTATCTTTTGTATTACAGCCGTCCTATTAACTACACCAAAGCCTTTGACTGTGTGGATCACAAAAAACTGTGGAAAATTCTTCAAGAGATGGGAATACCAGACCACCTGACCTGCCTCCTGAGGAATCTGTATGCAGGTCAAGAAGAACTAGACATGGAACAACGGACTGGTTCCAAATTGGGAAAGGAGTATGTCAAGGCTGTATATTGTCACCCTTCTTACTTACCTTATATGCAGAGTACATCATGCAAACTGCTAGGCTGGATGAAGCACAAGCTGGAATCAAGATTGCCAGGAGAAATATCAATAACCTCAGATATGCAAATGACACCACCCTTATGGCAGAAAGGAAAGAAGTAAAGAGTCTCTTGATGAAAGTGAAAGAGGAGAGTGTTGGCTTAAAACTCAACATTCAGAAAACTAAGATCATGGCATCTGGTCCCATTATTTCATGGCAAATGGATGGGGAAACAATGGAAACAGTGACAGATTTTATTTTGGGGGGCTCCAAAATCACAGCAGATGATGACTGCAGCCATGAAATTAAAAGATGTTTGTTCCTTGGAAGGAAAGTTATGACGAACCTAGAAGTGAGATGAAGTTGCCCAGTCATGTCCGACTCTCTGAGACCCCATGGACTATAGCCTACCAGGATCCTCAGTCCATGGGATTGTCCAGGCAAGAATACTGGAGTGGGTTGCCATTTCCACCTAGACAGCATATTAAAAAGCAGAGACATTACTTCTCCAACAAAGGTCCGTCTAAGTCCAAGCTATGGTTTTTCCAGTAGTCACACTGGATGTGAGAGTTGGACTATAAAGAAAGCTGAGCACCAAAGAATTGATGCTTTTGAACTGTGGTGTTGGAGAAGACTCTTGAGAGTCCTTTGGACTGCAAGGAGATCCAGTCAGTCCATCCTAAAGGAGATCAGTCCTAAGTGTTCATTGGAAGAATTGATGTTGAAGCTGAACTTCAATACTTTGGCCAGCTGATGGGAAGAGCAGACTCATTTGAAACCTTGATGCTGAGAAAGATTGAAGGCAGGAGGAGAAGGGGATGATGGAGGATGAGATGTCTGGATGGCATCACCGACTCAATGGGCATGAGTTTGAGTAAACTCTGGGAGTTGGTGATGGACAGGGAGGCCTGGCGTGCTGTGGTCCATGGGGTCGCAAAGAGCCAGACACGACAACACGACTGAACTGAACTTGAACTGGACTGATGCAAAGAATTGACTGGCTGATGCTGAAACTAAAGCTCCAGTACTTTGGCCACCTGGTACGAGGAACTCACTCATTGAAAAAGACCCTGATGCTGGGAAAGATTGAAGGTGGGAGAAAGGGACAACAGAGGATGAGATGGTTGGATGGCATCACCAACTCAATGGACATGAGTTTGAGCAGGTTCTGGGAGTTGGTGATGGACAGGGAAACCTGGTATGCTGCAGTCCACAGGGTCGCAAAGGGTCGTCGGGCATGACTGAGCAACTGAACTGAACTGAGTAGAAACTGATATCTCATTATGGTTTTGGCTTGCATTTCCCTAATGATTAGTGTTGTTGTTTGATATCTTTTCCTGAGCTTATTGACCACTTGGATATCTTCTTTGGAGAGCTGGCTGTTCAGATTCTTCAGTCATTTGTCCAAATGACCCAAAATATTGGGTTATTTGTCTTTATATTAAGAGTTGTAAGAATTTGTTCCCTGTTGCTTTATTGCTAATGATTTTAGATAGCAACTTGGAAAGTAAAATGTATATTTTACAATGTTAAAAATCATTAGAACAAAATGAGTTTGACTCTTTACCAGAGAATGAAAACACCATGTATAATTTTTCTCATCTCCTACAGCCTCACAGATTCCCATGGACACTCCATTTGTATGTTGCACATTGAATCCTGTGCATGGTCAATGGTCCTATTAGTATATGGTCAAGACTTTGGGTGAATGGTCCATTTGTTTAAGTCCACTAATCCAAAGTATGGAGAATCTTATGGCTATGCACAACCATCCAAATCTTTCACTAGTTCTGAGGCAAAATTGAAGCCATATCCATTTGAGATGGGTTCAATTAAAAAAAAAAAAAGAGCAATAAACATCACAGCCTGCAGCAAGTGCTCAACTGAGTGTTGGTTGAAGGAATACAATGCACACAGGGCCTTTGTGAGGCCTGGGGTTTTAAGCACTTGGCTTATTTACTTAAAAAGAAGATGAAGGGAAAGACTTATTTCCTTCTTGGTCAAATAGTTTTTGATCTTCTGAAGCTATAGCCAATAACCCTACTATCCTGATGGCTTTGAATGTTTTTCCAGATTAGGATGGGGAGGGAGGCTCATTTGCTGATTGATAGCCGTATCTACAAATGGGTCCATTTGCCAGTGCAGGTCATAATATATACATGAGATGGTTTTTATCTAGTTCTGGGAAGATAAACAGATCTGGGCTGTATGTGATTATCAGACCAACCACTTCCTCATAGATCTAGAAGTATGTTTAAAGTCATTCAGGCAGCAATCCCACTGCCATTGCCTTTAGCATGTACTCTGAAGATCAACTCATTCTTCACATTTCTTATGTCTCTGCTTCTGGCTGCCTCATCTTTGGTCCTTTCTCAGTTATATTCAATTATAAGTAATGAAAAGGGACATGACTTCAGCTTATGCAGCATATGCATTGTTTAAATGCAGGCAAGTCTGCTTCTTCATTTATAGATCAGAGATGCTAAATATAACATGCTCTTTCCCTCCCTTCCAAGACTGTTGAGAACCTCGACTAGATGATGGAGTTTCCTGCAACATGCAAAACTCCAAACAAATGTTAATGGTGCTGCTGTAACTACTGGGTGACCTCAAATCAACCAATTTTGATTGTGCTTTTTCTTTTTTCCTTGACAGTGCCTGTAAGCATGATGTTTTGGAAGAATTTAAACAAATAACTAATATGAGTTGGACATAAACTGCATTTTTTGGTCCTTGTTTCTTTTCTAACACAGAACAGAAGAAAATTTGAGGGAACATGACTCTAGATATATGAGTGCATGCTAAGTCACTTCAGTTGTGTCTGACTCTTTGTGACCCTATGGACTGTAGCCCACTAGACTCTTCTGTCCATGGGATTCTCCAGGCAAGAATACTGGAATGGTTAGCCATGCCCTCCTCCAGGGGATCTTCCTGACCCAGGGATTGAACTCATGTCTCCTGAGGCTTCTGCATTGCAGGAAGATTCTTTATCACTGAGCCACTGGGGATATTCAGATATTGCTTAATCTAACCCCCAAAATAGAGGAAAGCATTCTGGTTGATGGTGGTCCTTGAGGAAGTAGCAGGATAAAGGGGCTATGTCAACACCCTCTAGGGTGCACCTGATAGAACCCATTTCTTCCCAACTCCCAGTGGGAGGAACCAAGATTTCTAAATCTGTTTTTTCTAGGCTAGACTCTGTCCTCTCCTCAACCACTGAAAATGGAATAAAAAAGGCAGATCCTGTGTGGGCTGGGTTCCTTTTTTGCTGGCCAAGAGGAGAAAGCCAAGTAGTAAGTGAAACATTCTGCCTTGAAAAAGTGATCTGGGTTTTGTTTAAGTCACTAATGAAGAGAGAATCTTGAACAATATCAAGCCAAAACGACCCAATTAAATCAAAGATAACTTTCAAAAAGCAGTGGGTAATTCCCAACTTGGAAACAAGCCAGAAAAAAAGAGGCTGCCTCCATTTGTTCCAGTATAAATGCCACAGGAGTTGAATGACCACAAAGACCATATTTTCCAGGAAATAAAAACCACTAATGGGCATTATTTTGGTAATCCAGGTACTTTCTTTCATGATAAACACCTGCTCCTTTTGGAAACAGACTTAATGATGATGTTTATCCATTTATATTTGTATACTGCTGAGCCCACTGACAGCACTCAATAAATAATAAATAATGATAATAATAATCTCGATCCAGTCTTTAGGAGGAAGAAATAAGACCCAAAGATTTATTGTTGGCATAGCCTGTAAAAATCGATCTTGCTCTTTAAATAGAAGTGCCTTAAGGGAAGATAAACCATTGATTTATGATTCAAAGAAAATGTAACTTTAAGAATTATAATAATAACAATAATAATCAATGTCCTATATGGACCATAACAAAAGAAAGAAACAAAGAAAAGGAAAACACCTAGAATAATAAAAGGTATTATTCTAGGAAAAGAGGAAGATGTCATAAATATTTTTAAATGACTGGAGTCAGAAACAAGACCGGCTCCCAGGTATACATGCCTACTTCTGTTTGCTCCTTGAGCATGTAGGTTGCACAGCTCAGTGATGAGAGAAACTAATATACCTCCATCCACCTCTCTCAGTCCATCTACACTTAACCCCCTTCACCAGCCGAAGCTGACTTCCACTGTTATCAGCAGAGCCCACCTGAGATTTACTTCCGCCACATCTTCCCAGAATGATGAGGTCATAAGGAGTTATAACTCACTGACTCCTCCAACACTGATCTGGCCTTCATTCCTCCTCCTCAAGTAGGTTCAGAAAACACAAAAGTAGCCCCTTCTCAGGACCCTTTGATGATTGCTTATTCCCTACTATGGGGTGAAATGCAAAATCTGTATCAATGGCTTGTTCCCACCTTAGCTTGCCAGCTTCACTTCCCACCGGATTTTCTCTTCGGCATCTTTTTCCATTGACTCACTCGTGATGACCCGCACACTCCACGGCTCACCTGTGTCTGTGGCTTGTGTCAGGCCGATTCCCATGGGGAATTCACTTCACTGCCTGCTGAGATGGGTGTGTCTTTAAGGTGCAGCTCAAATACCAGCTCCTTCAGAAAGCCTTTCAAGGTTCTTTTATTTAATGTTGGTTCCCAACTCCCTGTACCCCAGTGGAATTATAATTGTAGCATTTTTATATTTTTCAAGTTTTGCTTTGTGTAAAAGTAAATGCATTGACAGTTCTCCTCTAGGAGCTTGTAAGACTCCAGAGTGCCTGAGCTTTGTATGTAGGAGGAACTTAGTACAGACTTACTTAATTCTACTGCTACAGTGAGGAGGAAACCCATAAGGAAAAATGCTAGTATCTTGACATTTTATGATGATGCCTTTTAGAAAAGTCATGAGCACATGCTTACTTAGTTTCATCCAATTATTGACAACCATTTCTCCAATATGTAAAAGTTTGCTCACAATTTCTCCATGGCACATAGTGGTCAATAAATGCTCCCTGAAAGCCTGTTGCTAACATGGGATGAGCACCCGTGAGATGTTGGCGTCTTCAACATGTACTATCTGTGTCCTCTTGAAATCTTAGCCTGTCCTCACTCATCTCTCTCTTACTTTGACAAACTTTTCTTCTGAGTTCTATTTCCAGCACTCATTATGGCACCCAATCAAGTGCCATTGACAAAATCAATGGTTATGTTCTATCATCAATCACACAGTTAACAAAACATCTTGATCGTATCTGTATAGGATTAAATTAGTATGGGAAGAAGTAGTAAAGGATTAAAAGTTATCATAAAAATGGTCTTATCTTCAAGAAGATGACATTTACTACCATCTATTAAAATCACCTACTCATTTGTCTTAACCTTCCCTTTAAATTATAAACACTATGAGGACAGGGGCTACATTAGTCATCTACATCATTATATTTTCTGGTACCAAGCTGAGTCTTGACACATACTCTATGCTCAATAAATATACTATTTTACCTGAATGAAGTGTGTTGTCAGATTAAATTTGCAATGGCCCTCTACTGCTCAGTTGCTCATTTGTGTCCTCTTGTCTGATTCTGTGACCCCATGGACTACAGCCCACCAGGCTCCTCTGTCCATGGGATTTCCCAAGCAATAATACTGGAGTGGGTTGCAATTGCCTCCTCCAGGGGATCTCCCTGACCCGGGGATTGAACTCTTGCCTCCTGTGTTTCCTGTATTGCAGGCAGATTCTCTACCCACTGAGCCATCTGGGAAGCCCAGGGAAGTAATAGCCCCCTAGCTGTAGCACAATTATATGCCAAAATACTACTTTTCTAAGTGGAAGCAATCCAAAAGACTTCCTTGAGCTTAAGTGATGAGATCATATAATGTTAAGACACTGATTTGGGACTTTAAATTTATTTGCTAGAAAGTTTAGTTTTCAAATATTCATGGGCTGCTGAGATCGGTATACACCTATGTCTTGGCAAACTGAAGAAAGAAACAAACAGGATCAAGGAAACTAAATGTATGAGGAATAAGGGGACTTAACTAATTCCCCGTGATGGCTTTGGGGTTTACTGCACCAGGTGTGGAATAAATTTTCTGAGCTCCCCAAATCGATTCCACCCTGAGCCTCGCAGGCTATGATGAGTGGACTCCTTAATGGCCTTGAGGCTTTAACATCAGCCTAATACACCATCTGCGCTTCTTTTCACTGACTCCTTCTATCTCCTCCTTGCGGACTCCAGTTCCTGGGCTTCCATCCTCCACCCCACAATGCTCCAGAGGCTCCTGCGTGCTAATCTCTGCAAAGACAGCAAGGCAGAATCTAGCCCTTGGTGAAGGCTATTTTCTAACTTTTTTCACTGGGCAGATAGTTTTGTGAGGCCAGAGGGGACAGACTGATAATCTAAGCACCAACTCTGAAAAACCTCCAATCCTTGAACCAGATGTTCAAGGGCAAATACGTCACCCCTTACTAGCATGGGTCACTGAGAGAACCACTGGCAGTAAATATCATTGCCTCCTTTCCAAGCAATGAATAATGAAATGGCAGAAGAGGGCAATGTTAGTGAGGAGAGTGAGGAACAATGTGGCCTCTGCCAGGGCTGTGAGCCAAGACGCATGGTCACTTGCCCAGTTGCACTAGGGTGCGGGGCTCATGACTGATGAGCTTCTCAAATACCAAAGACCTGTGTATTTACATGTCTGAGACCTAAGGACCCGTTCCTGTAACTTCAGTGACCCCAAAGTCTTCCTGGAAACTGGTGTGATTCTGTGTGCAATGTGACATTACCCAAAGACACGGCCTCGCCTTTTCCAATCAGGTCAGACTGCAGGGACCACAAAGCCAAGGAAGTCAGTCAGTTGGTGATGACTAGCCTTGAGTATGCTATATTGATCCAAATCAGATGCTACCAGAAATGTGCTGTCTTACATTAAACTTTCAGCTTTTCCCATACCAGAAGGTGGAATTCATCATCTACATAATACTTTTACACTGCTCGTCAGTCGCTAAGTCATATTTGATTCTTTGCGATCCCATGGACTGTGGCCCGCCAGGCTCCACTGTCCATGGGATTCTCCAGGAAAGAATACTGGAGTGGGTTGACATTTCCATCTCCAGATTATCTTCCCGGCCCAGGGATTGAACCTACATCTCCTGCGTTGCAGGCGGATTCTTTACCACTGAACCACCGAGGAGGCCCTTTACATTATCAGGAAAAGGAAAGAAATTGGCAGTTCTCAACTTTCCTGGAACAAACAAAAACTCACTGGAGTATCTTTCTAGCAATGAGCTCAAAAGATTTCTGTCTTACTCAATAATCTGTATTTTGATGGGAAAGATGAAACTATTTAAAACTTCTATTCTGTTTTAATTGTTACAGATTCTTATGTGATAACTTGAAAACTCAGTGGGGAGGTGTGTTTCAATAACAATATGTGTGCAAAATCCTCAAGAGTTTTACAGTGTTCTCCCAGTCCTGAGTTTAAAAAGAGAAGTAACTGCTCAAAATGTAAATCTGATCACAGATTTACTTTAGTTTACATAGTAGGAGTATTAAGTCTAAGTATGAAAGCAAAGTGTGAAAACAAAATGAAGTGAGACTCATTCTTTGCTCAGACTGGATCTGGGGACAGCATGTCAGAGAGGCCAGTGCATTACAGGAAGGCTGTAAGGCACATGCGGAGCTGAGAGGGGCCTCCTCTGGACACCAGATGCAGCAAAGACGGGCAGAGCCAAGAGAGGCATCGCAACTGCCCTCGAGTAAATACAGCAGCATCGTGTAGACATGGAAGCACATTTACTCCACGTGGCTTCTGGGACACAGCCTTCATTAGTGGGCGACCCTCCCTGGGAGATGGTGGGACTGCATCACAAGGAGGCTTGTCCCTGAAGCCATGGCAACTAGAGCAACAGGGATGTCCTCGGGGATGTCCTTTGGACAGAAGTCAAGGGAGGACCTGACAGGGATGCTGCAGAAGATGTGTTCATGGGATCCGGGACACAGCACAGAAGAGCTGTGAGTTTAATTCTAATAATGACAGTGCATGAATCTCTGAAATTCATCTCTTTGTATCTTAAAATAGTTTATAGGAGAAGGTACATAACTCAAGGCACTTAAATAAAGAACCCGCTCCCCCACATGCAATGTACAAACAACATGATGGATAGGAGAAGAGTAGGAATTCTCTCTGAGAAAAAAATAACACATCTAAAAAAGGAGAAGGGAAAAAAATCTTAAGCTAGCTACTTGAAAAGAACAGGAGGCTCTGGCTTATTCAGTTTGGGGCACAGCGAAGTCTTGAAGGGCAGAAGAAATTCAGGAAAAGAAGGAGACTAACTTGACCTATGCAGGAGGTGGAGGATGGATGGAAGAGGGTTTTTTAGCAGAATTCTTTAGATCTGAGGACAGTCTCTTGCTTACAATTCACTCTGGGGGAAAACAGAGAAAATAGTTTATTTCTACTTGTTGCCTTTAGACATGATCTTTGCTTCCATTATTGTTCTATAAGCAATCTTTTTTTTTCTTATTTTTAGTTTTAAGAGAATTCTTTTTTAAAATAGGAAGGTTCATAGGTCATTGCTCCAACACAGACCCATGAGTCCCGTCACCTAGTGATGGAAAGCCAATAGCACGGAGGAGAGGGAGAGAGCTGCTGGACATGAGAGCTCTACGTCTCAAGCAGCAGAGAAAGCAAATGCCATAGCGATTTCAAGAGACCTTGGCTCTCCCACACATGTTCATCCTGACCAAGGATTTCATAAAGGATGGAGAAAGTCCAAGCTGCTTTTCTAAATTAACAGAGCCGTCATTTCTAATGCATTCATTTTTTTTTCTTTTTTTAAAAAAATTGTTATTTTTTAAAATTGAAGTATAGTTGACTTATACTACTGTGTTAGTTTCAGGTATACAGCAAAGTGACTCAGTTTTAAATACATATTTATAAAATATGTGTATTATATATCTGTACATACATACATTTATTTTTCATTGCAGCACTATTCACAACAACCAAGACATGGAAGCAACAGAAATGTCCATCAACAGACGAACGAATAAAGAAGATGTGGAACAGATACACAATGGAAAATTACTCATCCACAGAAAGAATGAAATCGTGCCATTTGCAGCAACATAGATGGACCTAGACAGTGTCATACTGAGTGAGGTAAGCCAGAAAGAGAAAGACAAATATCATGATATTGCTTATATGTGGAACCTAAAAAAAGATACAAGTGAACTTTTTACAAACCAGAAAGAAGCTACAGACATAGTCCAAACTGCTTTTAATTGTAGGTTTCAATAACTTTTTTTTTTTTTACCAACACCTCAATTTCACCTAAAGGCCCCAGTTTTTAATTAATGTTGACTACTAACAAGTTTGTTATCTCTTTTTTTTTTGAGAAGGGGGTAAAATTATGATGGTCTCCCCATGTAAAGGCTGTAGACTGAAAAACCAGGATGCTAACTTTAGATCTGCCTGCAGTTCAGTGACCTTGCCCAGTTCATGACCAGACCTCAGCTTTCTCACCTGTAAAATAGCAGGGGTTGGGGTGGTTTCTGAGACTCCAACTATACATTCATTCAAAGAAAGCTATCTCTGAGAGGCAGAGGCTCCAGAGGCGTGCAGTGCAGCATACAGCCTCTCAGAAGACGGTACTGCAGAGGAAGACGGCAGGCTGTCAGATGCAATTTCCAGGCCCTGGCTTCTGGATGCAACACTGTCATTGTGATTATCTTGTAATCTGAGGAAGCTAGACCTTCTGACAACGTCCCTACCCCTCCTTGCGCTCCACTGCAGCAGTATTGAACCCGTGATGCGCTGGGTCCTGGCTGGACGTCAGGTCTGCACGCTTTCTATTCTTTGGCCCTCGAAACTATTTCCTTGCCTTCTCTACCAGTCTGCTTCACATCCCTCAGCAGGCGATTAACACCTCACCTGCATTTGACAGCCAGGCAGGTGAGGCGCCCCCACTCTGCCCTACTTCCTGAGTGCAGGGCGCACCCTCCACCCCGCATCCCCAGGGCCCGCCTGCAGCTGCACCTGCCGACCTGATGACAGACCCCCCTGGGGAACGAGCCCTGTCTGTCCTGCTCTCTCTGTGCCCCAAGTTCTCAGCACGCTGCTGGCTCTCGGCAGGTGCTCAGCAAACACCGCCCTGTGTTGTGTGGTGTTGCCTTGTGTAGTTCTGTGCTGCGGTGTCAAGCATCAGTACACAGGTGGGTGGATTAAGGCAGGGAAGATCTGTGCCGGGTGTATGTTGTGTGACATTGTGGAGGGCCAACCCAGCCAGTGTGGATAGAGCTGTGCGTCCCTCTGGAGTCGACCCTGGGCACAGGATGTGGCCAGAGCAACACGTCAGGCCTCTCTTGGCCACTCCATCTTTGCATGAATGGTTGGGGATGATAAAGTTAAATGAAGTATGTCAATAGGGCCTCATGAACAGAACCCGGCAATGATTATCCATATACACACACTCATGAACACGGAGTGGGAAAAGGTTATCTTTGATGCACACTGGACACACGCCTCACCTGCTCTTTCCACTTTCCCTGCTGCTAGGCTCCCCACACCCAGTGTTTCTTTTTTTATTTTTTCATTTATTTATATTAGTTGGAGGCTAATTACTTCACAATATTGTAGTGGTTTTTGCCATACACTGATATGAATCAGCCGTGGATTTACATGTGTTCCCCATCCCATCCCTCTGGGTCATCCTAGTGCACCAGCCCTGAGCACTTGTCTCATACATTAAACCTGGACTTGTGATCTGTTTCACAATTGATAATATACATGTTTCAATGCAGTGTTTCTTTACTGCAGGAGTTTGTATGTGCCTGGCCATCTCAGAAGGACGCCCATGGGTATAGAGGATGCTATACAACTGCAAAAATATTTTATCTAAATCAGTGGCTTTTCTAGGACCAAAGGTGTGTAGCAAGGACTGGAGCAGCTTCAAGTTCAGAGGATGGGGCTTCCTGTCCCCTACAAATCATGCCAACTCGTCATCACCGGTTCCAATTGCTTACAGGGAAGTCTGGCTTTCACATCTCCATGGATGTCTAAGGACCAAACCCACGCACCCTCAGAAAAAGACAGACTTACCTGAGAACAATAACAATAAAATATTTTTACCTGTAAAGCTGCCCTGTGTCCTCTCCACATGACTGACTCACATTTCAGTTTCATTTATCAAGAATGTGTTTCTTGAATACTCTCTCTTCCCCCAAATCATGCCATATCCTCACTACATACTCTTAGAACATTCTGTCCTTTTCCATCATATCAACTAATCACAGCTGTAATTAAATAATTACGGTGCAATTCTTTGTTTAAAGTTTATTTCCCTTGATGGATTAAAACCTATATGAGAGTAGGGACTGTATAATACATGTTTACTCCTAGAATCCAAGTATCTAACACGACAGGTGGAACAAAAGAGACATCCCGCAATCATTTGTTGAGTGGATGAGCATGAAATGATACAATTTCTCAGTACTGAGAGGCTCAAGAATGAAAGACATCACACATAAGGAAACACACTTGTCCACTGTCTGAATCTACATTTTAGGATTAAAATAGAAATGTGAGTCTGTATGATCTAGGATGGGGCTTCCCAGGTGGTGCAGTGGTGAAGAGTCTGCCTGCCAATGCAGGAGACGTGGGTTCCATCCCTGGGCTGGGAAGATCTCCTGGAGGAGGAAATGGCAACCCACTCCAGTATTCTTGCCTGGAGAATTCCATTGACAGGGGTTCCTGGTGGGCTACAGTCCATGAGGTCCCAAAAAGTCAGACACGACTGAGCGACTGAGCACAGTAAACAGCATACTGTCAGAGTTTGACAAAGAGCATGCCCTTCAGAATAGACACATGGGGGCAAATATTACCAATTTGAATTCGGAAGACTCCATGCTATTCTTCAAAGGGAATGTTATAGTAGAATAGATAACACATTGTCTTCTAGATATTTGGCTTCTGGTGTGTCTGGCTCCCCCAGATCAGGACTTCCTGCAGAGGAACACTGCAGACCGTGCTCTGCAGCCACCCTGCACCCATCACAGTGCGTGGCAAAGAGCAGACTTGCATGAAGCATTTGTTGATGGAATGGATGAGGAAACCAAAGATAACCTAGAGAAGTAAGGGAAGAAAATGAGCCCAGACTGTAAGGCAGAAGTCAGTTCTCCTCTAGTGCCTTCACATGAGGTGTACGGAAACAAAATATGTCTGTTTCTAGCAGTCTCACCCCTATTTATTATTAATAAATGGCTTCCATAATAAACATAACTTTTCTCAGAAACCTACTAGATTCTCAAGTGGTAGCAACCACTGTGATAAATTGGGAAGGAAAAAATAACAGTTTCCTAGAAACAGGTGTCTTTCAATTTGGCCTAAGGATGCATGTGGGCACACACACAAGCACGCGCGTGCGCGCGCACACACACACACACACACACACACACACACACACTCAGGGGTGTCTCAGAGACAATCCACACAGTCTCTCTCTCTCCACACACACCCGACAGAGGAAGCCCGAGCAGGATGCACCTCATCTGGCCCAGCTGTCACTCCCTGTTTGATTTACTACGGGAGAAATGAAGTCCATTTCCAAGCAACTGGGAGACTCACAGTAATTGGGTTCTCCAAAGCCTTTCCCTTAATTTGCTCAAGTTGTATTTAGTTTTAGAGAATTGGGTGTTAGCAGCTGATGGACAGATCAGAAAAACGGAGGCAAATGGCCAGCATAATACGGAGACTAGGCGGTTGCCCCGCTCTGCTCCTGGTGTCCCTGCCCCTGCCTGCCCCTCCCTTCTCTCTCCCTCGTCCCAGGTCTTTCCCACTGGGGGACGTTGCCTCGCTGACACAGCAGGTCTCCTCGGAAAAGCCTCCTCTCCCTGCGAACTTTCCTCCCAGCCTTTGGTTGGGGGAGTCTGTGTGCAACGACTCTGCTCTGACTGACCCTCTTTCCTCATGTGTGAAGTCATGGCAACTCGACTCAAAAGGATGTTCCCTCTTTGTCGCCTTCTTCATTCTCAGCTCCACCACAGTGAGAACACAGAAGGGAGTGTCTTTAGAGGAGTCAAGGGTTTCGACATGTATTAGAATTTCTTATTCTTTGAGGGGGTGAAATGTGAACTGGAATGAACTTTTCTCGAGTGTAAATCAATCTGGATCCTATCCCAGAAAGACTAAAATTCAAATTCCACTTCTACTCCCTGATAGATGTATGATGTTGGTACATTTACTTAACTTCTCTGAACTTGCTTTTCTGGATAAACCACTTTGATGAGACTTCTGGAGATGAAGTGAAAGGCTTAGAACAGAACAGGTGCATTGGGAGAGAGCTGGGTCTCTTACAGTGTGTGTTAGTCGTGTCTGACTAATATGCTTGGTCGTGTCCGACTTTTTGTGACCCCATGGACCATGTGGGTTCCTCTAATTGCAACTCCCTCTTCCAAATTTTAATCATCACCATCATTTCCTTATTTCTATAAGAAGAGAGGGTATCCCTAACAGCAATAACAAAAGAAGATACACAGGAGAACTCTATGAACTGCAACTACCCCCCATCAGAGATGAAATGAAGCCTCATCCTGAATGAAGACCTGCCCGCTGCAACCCCAGCTTTCTAGTCACTGACTGATGGGTGAGCTTCTCAGAAGGAGTCAAACATCCTTGTAGGTTCTGAAAATTCAGGAATGATTCCTTCAGGTTCCACCTTCTGATGATGGTTATCTGGAGCCCGAGGAGCAGGGTGGCTATTATTTATTATCTTGAGGGCTCAGGATACCACAGCGCCTTGTGTCCACAACTCCACTCTCCGTGTCTGGGGTCCCTTTGGTTTCTTTAGTGATTGAACTCTCAAAAGTGCGGAGTCTTCCCTACCAGCGGAACCTTACAGCTTTGTCCCTGTGATGGATGCAACCCCCAGACTGCAGTGAGACATTGTCAATAACCACCCTAGGGCCCAGAGGCATTTTTTTTTTCACCTGCCTATGCATCAGGTTATTGTATTGTGTTTTTCACATGTAACCTGCAAGTGTATCGTGTGTGTTGGGGGCTGTGAAAATCTTGAATTCTTTTGAGGATTTTGTGACTATGCCCTGACTCGGCATCAATAGAGTGGATAGGAGCTTTCCAGCAGGAAGTTGAGGGACCCAGCACTCCCCCCTCACCAGAGCAGCAACTGTGAATCTTGCACTGAAAGGCATGCCCAGGGCAGGGCCCCACCTGGCCTTGCAGAAGAACAGTATGTGTGGATTAAACCACCACCACTACCATCACCATCATCGTCATAATCATCACCATCATGCTTTTCACACAAAATCTCTAAGTATCAGCAAAACCCAGTGAAGGAGACAAAGCAAAGGCTTAACACATGTAGGCATGTGATCCACAACTCACCGAGGAAGGGTAAGAACGCAGAGTGAGTCTAAGACTTGTGATGACAAACACTGAGTCTGGGTAGGCCAGGTACCCAAACCAAGCCATGGACCCTGGGGCCACAGAGGACAAGCAGGCTGATGACATACACCTGGCCCTGCCTAGGGTCATCTGTACAATACACATCACTGTGAGCAGAGCCTCTCAGAGGCATGAAGCAGACCAGCATAGCGGGGCGGAGAGCTGGGATTCTTCACGTGCATAAGCCCCAGCGTGACAACAGCCACACCACCAACCACAGTCAACGGAGTCAGCAAGGACAACAGTAAAACAAATCTGCCTTGTGCTCTCCCTCCTCCAGGTCAGGAAGCTGTGTGACGCTCTTCCCATGGTTCACGAGGCTGGGAATATCCTGCCCCCCTCCTTCCCCACCACATCTCCCATCTCCCCTCCTTCAGCTCTCCTTCAGCCCAGCCACTCTGACTGCTCTGCAACAGCTGTG
Source organism: Muntiacus reevesi (assembly GCF_963930625.1). Lineage (NCBI taxonomy): Eukaryota > Metazoa > Chordata > Mammalia > Artiodactyla > Cervidae > Muntiacus > Muntiacus reevesi. Next base: position 32,618,112 of record NC_089253.1, on the reverse strand, counting down.
TCACATACATTTCTTCACTGAGACCTCTACACGCACCGTCTCCTCTTTCTCCATGCGTGGCCAACCACTCATCTCCTTCAAGCCTTTGCTCAACTGTCTCTTCTTCCAGAAAACTTGCCCTGAATACACTGGTGAAACTGCAACCCACCCTCCCCCACCCCCCTGCACTCTTGATCCCCCTGATTCTGTTCTACTTGTTCAGTTTTTCCAAAGCTCTTGCACCAAACAATCTCCATGACAAACTCCCACTATTGGGTTGGCCAAAAGATTCATTTTGGTTTTCCCATTACATCTTATGGAAAAACTCAAATGATCTTATTGGTCAACTCAATACAAACACTGTCTCTGTCAGTCTTCTGCTAGTCTGGACACTCCATGGCCTCATGGCTCTGTGTGTATTTTATTCACATGTCTTGAGCAGTGTTTGAATGAATGATTGGACTAAGGAATCTTGGTTAACCTTACTTGAGGCTCTAAATAATAAAATGAAAAAATCCACTTGCAATTTGAGTTGAATCTGAAGTTGTGGTTAAGAGAGTAGTTGAATGTTTTAATCAATAGAAATGATGATGGAAAGGAGCTTGGGAAAACTGGGCTCTGAGATTCCACAGTCCCCAAGGCACCCAGGTCTTGGCTTGATCATGTGCATCTTCTAAAGCATCTCTCTCAAAAGATAATTTGAAAAGTTAAGGTGCAAACATCTTAGAAAATAAAAAAAGACAAATTTACACTTGCCAAAAAAAAAAAAAAAGAAAAGAGCTTGTTTTGGGGGGAAGGGATAGTTAGGGAGTTAGGGAAGGTCATATACACATTGCTATGCTCAAAATTGATAATAAACAAGGACCTATTGTATAGCACAGGGAACTCTGCTCAATGTTGTGTGGCAGCCTGGATCTGGATGGGAGGGAGTGTTTGGTGGAGAATGGATACGTGTATATGTATGGCTGAGTCCTTCCACTGTCCACCTGCAACTACCACAGCATTGTTAACTGGCTCTACCCCAACTCAAAACAAACAGTTTAAAGTTGAAAAAACAATTTAATAAAAAAAAAATAAGAAAGAATGTATAAGCTTCCAAGATTTCATGATGAACTCTATGAAGCATCTTGATCAGAGAAATGTGTGTGTGTGTGTGTGTGTGTGTGTGTGTGTGCGTGTTTTAATTGATAGAGAATGGGGACTACTGCAAAGATTAGGATTTTTGCAGAAACTGGTAAAAATGCTGCATGTGTATGTGCGCCTTGATTTTTTTAAAAAGATAGTTCATTTTTATTTGAGCTGGGAGAAAACTAAAATTTAAAAACAAACCCTATAATAATAAAATTAGCAGCACTGTAATCAGAACGATGCAGTAGCTGAAGAGTGATTCCAGGATCCTGGTTACACCGCAGCTTTGTCCTCTAGCCAGGGCTATGCAGTCAGGTTATTTCTCTCCTCCATGCACTTGAGCCCCCAATTCTCCTAACTGTCCTTCCTGATCTAGTTCTCCTAATCAGATTTCTTAAACTCAAAAGGCTCCCACTTGTCCTCCAGAACATTACACACAGGCCATCAGCTCTTCCAAGTCTTCCTCAATACATCAAGGCTGATTCCCTTTTCAGCTCTGTGTCCCAAGCTCTTTTCTGACATGCTCAGCGATATACTATGTGTTGCAGTAGATTGGAAGTGGCCACAAATTCCTCTTGTCCTGTGTGTAAGCAACTTGGTGCTGTGACTTTGCTCCTCTCTCAATAAAAGATAGGGCCTGTTTCTTCATTCCCTGAAACTCAGCTTGGCTGGTGACTTGCTTTGGACAAAGATACATTAGCAAACCAGCTGCTAAAGAGGCTCCTATTTATTGCTCAGCAGGGCTTGTGGGGACACCTGTGACCATCAGTGTGGGAAAGAGCCCTGCTGCCCGCAGGATGAGGAGAGTGTGAGGCCAGTTCTCCCCATCACCCCAACTGTCACCAAGCTGACTGCCAAACATTAATGAATCCGTCCAGCCCAGTGGAGCCTCCGGCAGACCTCAGAGATTGGCTGATCTGGCCCAAACTAGAAACATCACTCAGTCCATCCGTGGACTCCCCAAGAAATAATAAACACTTGCTGCTTAAGACCACTAAACTTCAAGGGTAACTTATTACTCCAGAAAATCCAGTGATACACGAGATATATGTTACTACCATAATATAAGGACCTCTAGTACAGGAAATGAGTATTTTTCACCTTTGAATCTCCAGGGGCTACTAGGATCTTATGCCACAGCAGGCCAGTGTCTGCTGAATTTAATTGGATTTACTCAAAAATATTCTATCAGACAGATAGGCTAGACCAGTATTTTAGAAATTATGGGATACTTACTATGCACAATAATTTTAGATGGTTTTGAATGAATGCTTGCTCCTTGGAAGAAAAGCCATGACAAAGCTAGATAGCATATTAAAAAACAGAGCCATTACTTTACCAACAAAGGTCCATATTGTCAAAGCTATGGTTTCTCCAGTAGCCACGTATGGATGTGAGAGTTGGACCATAAAGAAGGCTGAGTGCCAAAGAATTGATAATTTTGAACTGTTGTATTGGAGAAGACTCTTGAGAGTCCCTTGGACTGCAAGGAGATCAAACCAGTCAATCCTATAGGAAATCAACCCTGACTATTCATTGGAAGGACCAATGCTGAAGCTGAAGTTCCAATATATTGGCCACCTGATGTGAAGAGCTGACTCATTGGAGAAGACCCTGATGCTGGGGAAGATTGAAGGTAGGAGGAGAAGAGAACAACAGAGGACTAGATGGCTGGATTTCATCACCAACTCAATGGCCATGAGCTTGAGTAAGCTCTGGGAGTTGGTGAAGGACAGGGAAGCCTGGCATGCTGCAGTCCATGGGATTGTAAAGAGTCGGACATGACTGAGCAACTTAATAGCAACAACAACAGATGTGAATGAATGGAAATTAAAACCATATCATATGTTGATTTAGTGAATATTTTTTAAACAACTTGCACATTAAACCCATGATTTCATAGAAATTACGGCTTAGGACTAGGTTGAATTTAGTACTACCATAGTACTCAACACAGGCTAGCTGAGCCATCAGCCTGAGGTTCAGGGATGCCTAGAAAATTTCAGGCCCTTCAGAATAGAATCTGGCCCCACAACTATTAAGAGATGGTGACTTCACAACGGCGACACAGCATCCTCAGCGTGAATTGCCATACTTGATGATTCCATGTGTGTATCCATATCATTCTTTACAACCCCACCTCAAACTGTTACTTTGATGATCTCTCCAAAAATCATATCAATAATATTGGGCTTGAAAACTTGAATGTTTGTGGCATACTACAATGGAACACGGGAAATTGAAAGAGTAGGAAAACCATTCTTTAGCCAAGGACCTCCCCTGGTTCCCTCTGCAACCTAGGCCAAAGTCATGGGCATTATTATGCTCTGATTTTCTCATCTCTCAAGCTCAGTACCCTTTCCTTTGAACCCACAGAGCCCTGATTAAAAAAAAGAAAAGGCACCACATGTTAAAAACCAAAGCAACAGAGAGCACATACTGTTCATAATAGACAATTTTTTTATCAAATGTTGCTCATAATGTTTAATTCGAGAGAAAATTATATTAAAATCAAGCAAAATATGGCTTTAATAGACCAATAATGATAACAATGATGAATAATTAAGAAGATACTTTTTCATGTGTAACCTCCCTGCATAATGAACATAATGTAGAAAGACATAGGTTACAATTAGAGTTGAAAACTTGGTATTTTAAAGTAACATTATTTCCAAAGTGTATATCCTTAGAAGGAAGCACAGACATTCTTCACAAATTAATTTAGCAAAATGATAAACTTTAGTCATGATTCTGAGGCAAAATACACTAGGAATGTATAATATTACAATTTTAATCATAAGAATAACAGTACCCAAAAGGATAAAAGGAACCAATATACCAAATAATGAAGTTTTTTTTTCTCATCCACAGTTTCAGATTCACAGGTTGAACTTTTGCATATATACATATATTTTTTTTTCTTATCATTTCTGATTGAAAAAGGTTTTAAAAGCTTAGACTAAACCCATACACTTTATGTGGTGTGTGTATAAACACATGTACTTATTTGAATGTGGGTATAATTATTACTGAATTGTAGCTTTTAATGGGGAGATCATTAGGGGCAGTTAAATCCAACTGCATTTAGCTTTCATTGAGACTCTGAAATTATTTTTTCAAAGCGTTCAGGTTTTGAAAAAAAGGCAAACTGTGTTTGTCTCAAATAGTCTTCCCTTAATTTTTCAGGCTGGTATTTTAAGGCAAATTTAATCCATATAGTTCACACTCATTTACACTTAAATTATCCAACTAGAGCTTTTAACAGCTATTTAATGTCCCAGACACCTTTTGAGCTTTTAAAGTGAGCTCCTAAAAGCCTTCTCTCTCTCTTTCACCCTCCTTTCATCAGCTTAAGAGGCTGCATTTGGCTCAGAGTAAACAAATTGAATACTGAAACCCTGGGTTATTTTTCCACTCGGTTTATGACCTATGAATGTAAAGTGGCTTTCCGATGAGACATAACTAACTTTCCCATCCCTGTGAACCAATATAGAGTGTGTGCCACATTACACTTACTTATGAACAGCGGTCTCGCCAGCAAACGAGGCAATCTCTGGCCTCCTCATCCAGCCCCCGCAGCACATAAATAGATAATTACGGAATCTCAGACTCCTCTGACATTTTTCATGTGAAAATTGCCAGGGCTGCCTTTGGAATGCCATAAGCATACATCTTTGAACTTCCCGGAGACACAAAACACCTAGTTCTCTCTCTCTAAATATTTCTGCCCGCCCCCCCCCACCCCTTTTTTTAACAGACGGGAAAGACTTCGGCCACCGAGGGCCCCAGGAACACGCTTTCCTGTCTCCAGACTGGTCCAGAGATGGATCTGTCAGAAATGGCCTCTAGGGATGCTTAGAGAGGCGAGAGGAGACATTCATCTGGAAGGAACTTTCGAGAGAACAGACTGCAGGAGCAGCATGGCATCAGCCCCCGCTCTGCTCTCCCGGAGAGCTGGCCTGGCAGGGGGCCTGAGTCAGAGCTCAGAGGTCCCCTTAGCCACCTGGAGCAGCCGCCCGCCCCCACTGCCCCCAGGAGAGCACCCGGCCATGGTTCTGGATCGCTGACTTTTCCTAATCAGACTTTGCTCAGACCGCTAAATGAAGCTGGCTGCCCGGCTGAGTTCAATCCCAGCCCCATTTCAGTTTGCCCATTCGCTGGGAATGTAATCTCACCTCCTCACTATGGGACAACCCCCAGGGCCTTGTAACTGATGAGTGGAGGCAGCCAGGAGGGAGGGGGCCCAAGGAGAGGCAGGGAGGTAACAGAAACCACATTCAGAAGGCACCGTCTTCAAGATCCACAGAGCATGGGGCTTTCCTGTTGCAAGGGGACCTCAAAAACACACACACACCCGCCACCCGCATCTGAGGTGTGGATCCCCACACAGGCTTCCCTGCCTCTGTGGCTGCATCTTTCACGACACTGGGGAACTCACCCTCTCCAGAACGTCTCTTTTGTCCAGCATCGACACTTACCTCCCTGAAACATGTCCTACAAGCCATCACCTGCACCCCCATGTTTCATAATTTCAGCAGGGTATTCCTGCCATAAACCACCAGGTAGAACACATAAATGAGTCATTCTCGAAACAGAAACAACTTGATTAAAAGAAGATCCCTTACGAGCCCAGTGAATGGTACACGAGGAATGAATGTGTTTGGAAAGCCTCACGCAGAAGCATCACCTGACCCAGTGCCTGTGGTTTAAGCCTGTTTAATCAGATTGTGTTGAAGACTCACTTTTACACCCAAGTCAGCTGACTGCACACATCCCTGCCCTTCACGGGAACTCGGTCATTCTCTCTCAGAGAACAGGCACAGCCCCCCACTTTTAGGTCTCTAGACTACTTTCACCAAACACCCTGTCCGTCTGGTTTCTAGTTGACCTTGACAGTCTCTTTCCACATTTTCACAGGGTCCAGTCTGCTGCCCCAGGCCCCTTGACACCCCCTGAGCTTCCCCAGGAACAAATAACCAGTTAGGGAACCTCATCTTATTATTTAGTCATGTTTTTTTCCCCTTTCTATGGCTAGAAATAGGAGCCCAGTATCCCGTTGTCAGCCTGTGAACCCCAGGACCCCTGCAAAGGAGTGTACTGCAAATTCATTGCCTGTTCTTATGCTTTTGAATACTTGTAACTTAAGCAGAGTGGAGCACAGGGTGAAAGGGGATGAGGCTGTCAAGAGGAGGCTGCTCCGCACAGGACCAGGGCACTGGAGAAGAGGCAGGGGAAGGAGACAGCTTGTGTCACCTCCCCCGCCCGCCCAGCTTGGGGGCTGGTGGCAGCAGAAGTGGTGGGTGCTGGGCCAGCTGGCCAGGCAGGCCAAGAGGGTCAGTGCTTTTACATTTTCTTGTTCAGTGAAGCTTTCGCCAGCCCGTCTCAGGGAGTGAGCGAGTCCGGGACAAATCCTGCTCCTGCTGGGACTTCTGGCAGAGGCTTCAGACTTTGCCTCATCAGACCAGTTTCACCCAAGCCTGAGATCCTGCCAACGAGGGCTTACTGAAACCACTGCAAGCTGGGCAGGGGATGTGTTTTTCCTATTTTTTATTTTATTTTTAGTTGCAAATAAATTCTGGACAATTCCAGGTTTGGTATAATTCAAATTGGAATCAACTTCTAGAAACCAGCCCAACAGTACTTCTGATGGTGACCTGTGCTTCATGACTTATTTTGGGAGGGGGAGGGGTTGGTAAGATCCCCAGGGAAGGGAAAGGCTACCAACTCCAATATTATTACTTACAGAGTCCCAAGGACAGAGAAGTCTGGCAGGCTACAGTCCATGGGGTTGCAAAAAAGTCAGACATGACTGACTAACTGGGGCGCTAGTGGTAAAGAACTCGTCTCCCAATGCAGGAGACATAAGAGATGGAGGTTCAATCCCTGGGTTGGCAAGATCCCTTGGAGGAGAGCGTGGCAACCCACCCCAGTATTCTGGTCTGGAGAATTCCACTGACAGAGGAACCTGGCAGGTTACAGCACATGGGGTCACAAAGAGTCAGACATGACTGAAGCGTGCATGCACCAGGTAGGCAAATTATATCTGTGCTAAAATACAAAGTTTGATGATAGAAAAGGACAGTAAACATTAAGTGACCACCTTCAGGAAGCCAAGAAACACTGTTTGAGTCACTAAAGGAGGAATGGTATGCAGAACCCCACTGTACAGAAGGGGTATGTTCAAGCTTTAAAAAAAGAAACAGACCAGGAAGAGAAACTAAGTTATTCAAAGATGAAGATGGTGAGCTCGTGTCCTTGTGTGAGTGTAAGCCTGGATAGATTGGTAATGTCTGCCTTCAGATCCAAGGGAAAGAATAGAGGATGAACTAGTGATGTCTGCAACTGGCACAGCACAGAAGCAGGGGCCCACATGCCATGGCCTGCCCTGCTCTAGGGATTGCCTGGAAGCTTGGTGCTATCAGTCATTATGTTTTTCTCTGGAGCTGTTGGTACTATGTTCATGTGTTTGATAGAGTAGGGAGCCTGCAAAGAGGTCTCAGAGGTCTTTGGGACTGTGCTCATCTGAGTCCATCAGTTGTCCACAGACTCTCAGTAGAGGCCAGAGGGTGAGTGAGTCCCATCATACCATCAGAGAGCCCAATGCCCCCAGCAAAGTGCCTAACACCACAAATCAGTACCTCTTTATTATTATCTGTGCAATAGTAGCTGAACCTGTGGTCACTTTTACTTCCCTACCTAATGTATTACCTTAATGTCAGATATAGGCATGTTCTGTATTACTCATTCTGCCCCAAATATGATGCTTCTCCACCCAGTCGCCTTGACTGTTTCCACAGATGGATTAAAGCCCTCACCTCCCCAGAGTCTACCTTATTTCCAAGTCTCATGGAAGAATCATGTTCTCCTCAATCTGTTTCTATATCCAGCTACACACCACCATAAGGTAACCAGTGCACACACCATCAAATTTGACAGAAGTGACAGTCTGATGGTGCCTGGAGGCGTCCACACTTTGGCAGCCCTTCAGTGTGGGGGAAACAGCTCAGTCCAGCCCACCTTCCTTTCACCGTTTCTGAAAATGTTCTAGAACTGTCCCAGTCAATATGAGCGGTCACCAGTTGCACGTGGCTATTGAGCACTTCAACAGTGGCTGGAACGACTGAGAAACTATAGTCATTTCAGTTAACTAGGGGTCTTCCCTGGTGGTCCAGTGGCTGAGACTCTGTGCTCCCTGTGCAGAGGGTCTAGGTTCCATCCCTGGTCAGGGAACTAGATTCCGCATGCCACAACTAAGATTGAAGATGCTGTGTGCTACAACTAAGACACCATGCAGGTAAGTAAATAAATAGAAAGTTTAAAAATTCAGTTTATTAAAAATATAAGAGTGGCCACATTGCACGTGGCTACTGTGCACAGTGTTCCTCACACTCTAATCCACGAAAGAATCACCTGCAGGACTGCTGGAAACTATAGGCAGGGCACACAGCCAGATTCTCTGATTTGGTCTGTCCGGGTCTGAGGTGAAAACCTGCATCTCTAAAAGCCTCCAGATGACCCTGCCGCTGCTGACACGAGGACCTGGCTTCAGGTTGCTCTGATGACGACGGCTGGGGTGACATGGCTCAGTGGTCAGCAACCTGGGGCAGTTGTGATCATGCGGGACGGGGTGACGTCTGGAGGAGTCACTAATTGTAACAGTTGGGGGTAGGGGCTCTATTGGGGTCTACTGGGCAGAGATCATGGATGCTGCTGAGCACCCCATGCGTGGGACATTCCCTGCCCATCCCCCACCCTCAGCAGATAATTATACACCTCAGAATTCCAAGGGGGCCAGAGTTGGGAATCCCACTACTTGCACATGCCAGTCAGGCTCTAGCCACAATAGTGGTCTAGTGATACCATTTCTACTCACTGCCACCCTGCACCTTGGCAGGCTGTGGCCTTATTCCTTGACCAAGTATTACAGTAGTCATCTGTTCTTGCTTCCCTGAGACCATTCCAAGCTGGGAATTTGAAGCTGGCAGTGGAGTTTGATCAAGCAGTTTTTCCCCAACTTGCACATGAGGAGAGAAGAGAAGTGTTGCTCAGGCCACCAAGTCCCCATGGGAGCACTTGCTGGATGGACAGATGTAAGGCACTCCAGACTCCCAGAGGAGCAGGAGGCTGCCCGGCTAGCTTTTACACATGATTCCCAGGAGGGTTATGGGCTTCCCTGATAGCTCAGTTGGTAAAGAATCCGCCTCCAATGCAGGAGACCCAGGTTCAATCCCTGGGTCAGGAAGATCCACTGGAGAAGGGATAGGCTACCCACTGAAGTATTCTTGGTCTTCCCCGTGGCCCAGCTGGTTAAGAATCCACCCGCAATGTGGGAGACCTGGGTTCGATCCTGGGTTGGGGAGATCCCCCGGAGAAGGGAAAGACTACCCAGTCCAATATTCTGGAGAATTCCATGGACTGTATAGTCCACGGGTTGCAAAGAGTTGGACACGACTGAGCGACTTTCACTCTCCCACGAGAGTTAGTCGTCAGGGGCTACATTGGAGGCACTGCTCTGAGAAGTGCATTTGGAACTGAAATGGGTTACTTAAGGACACACAAAGGCCAAGGTCCCCACTGTTCCTTCCCAGAACAGTTTCCTCACTCTTGGCTGACCGAGACTCACAGTTGCTCTTGCTTCCCCACCGCTTCGGGCTGTCAGCCCCCAGAGGAGGTGGGAGGCGGCATAGGTGGGGTCGTGGGGCACTCCCGCACCTTCCAGACAGGAGGCAGGCATGAGAGTCGTGTCCCCCCGAGCAGCTGACCATGGGCGGGGAGCACAGGCTGGAGGCTTCTTGCCTGCCCGAGGGAGGCTGTTCTAACCTCAGGTCTTAAGATCACTAGCTATTCCACCACTTCTCACCCCACAGTCCCAGACACACTCACAAATCCTTTCCTCCATTTTTAAGCCCAAACTCCAAGGGTGCTATGGGAACCTCTTAATGCATAAAAGTCCTCCTAATCCAGAGGCCCCAGATCCAGCTGTGGTCTGTTTATGAGACTGATTTTGTCCAGTTTCTCTGCTTAGCAGTGCAAGACCCCCCAGGACTCTAGGGTGAGTCCCAATGAGAAAATGGATAGAACCCTTCTCAAGGCCACACTGCTCCTTCCTCATCTTTGTTGGAAATGAGAATCTGCAGTCACTCAGCAGCTGTCATGGCTTGAATTTGCTGTCCATTTTTAAATCTCGAAGCTTTGTTATGATGCTAGGAGGCCTGCTTGAAGATGGCTGCCATCCTGGTCACACGACACAGTGAGGGTTTGGCTGTTTCCTGCTTCTAAGCCTTGGACGTGGGGCGCTCCATCAAACTGGATCCTTTGTGGTTCTGCTCTGGGAGGGTCACGGCACACGATGGCGCAGGGATGAGGGAACGGGCTCTTGTGAGGAATGAGAAGCAAGTTGGTTCTATAAAGGAGGCTGGGTCCCCAAAGACACTGAGGCCTCTCACTCTCTAATCCTTTCTACAGCGTCCTGATGGGAACATAGCTGTTGGTGTGATGCAGTTTCCTTCTGTGGAGAAGGGAGCTGACACAGGCTTCCTCCCCACCCCCTGGGTTGTTGAAGGTGGGAATTAGACGCTCACCCACGTGCCAGCAGAGCCTCATCAGTCACGGGTGTGAGCACGGCATCCCTGCCCTGGCTCCCACGTGTGCATCCCTCTCCAAGCTCCCAGGTCAGGGGCCTCCCCCATGTGCAGCATGCAGGTGGGAGCGACACAGCTGCTCGGTCGCTCAGAGGCAGGGATGTGGTGAAGGTCAGCACTCAGAGAAAGCTGTGCTGTCTCAGGGTGTGGTCTTTGCATGGTGCCTGATGAGTTTTGACCCATACCTGCTTAGGCTCATCATTACACCACCCGGATTTCCTGCTAACCTAGCAGACTAGTGCGGTGACCTCAGCACGTCACAATGTGCGACCATCAGAGCCGACCCCAGGACAGGGAAATGACCAGGTCTCCTGTCAACATCATAAATGACGTTATCGGTCTTCATCTGTTACTTAGCAGAGTTTATCTTGGACATTTGCATCAGCAGTTTATATACAAAATAAACTAGATGCCAAAAGAAGGAGGAGAGACTTAAGAGGGACATGCATAGAGGTGTGGAGGGCCAGGGGGTTTGGAACGAGTGTCGTCATTCATCCAACGTGGGCGGCATGGTGACAAGAGGAACGAAACTGTGGGAGAGGAAGCACCTGACCGTGTGATGTCAGGGCACCCAGTCTTCGCTCCCCAGGCCCCAGCCTCCTGCCCCTTGGATATGCATCAAAGCAAAGAACAGCATCCTGCCAAGAGCTGGGCAACCGGGCCTGAAGCAGGTCAGCCGGGAGTGAGTTATAGTGCCTCCTGGGGAGGACAGACAGGCTCAGGGCCCATCTTCAGGGGCACCAGTCCAGGCCCGACTCTGGAGGGAAGGTCTCGACCCTTCAAGGCCTGCTCAGGGAGCTCTGTGGCCCAGCCACTGTCCTTGGCCCTCACCCACCTGGTGCCAGGGCTTCATGCACGGGCTGACTTCAGGCAGAAGGCTGTACTGGGCAGGAGAGTTCTGTGACTGATTCTGGGGCCCCTGACCAGGAACAGGAAAGGGAGGACCCAGCACTCTGTCTTGGGTCCCAAGCAATGACTTTCCCTGGGGAAGGCCAGGCGTTTCTGCTCTGTTTTATTTGTCTTTTTCCCTGTTCAAAGCCTCTGATCCTCCCCTCTGCCCATTCATACCTTGTGGCAAAGAAAAAACTGGGTGGGAGAAGGATGCAGCATCAGGAAACCCTGGAGACAGGGGTCGGGGGAGGCAACAGCACTGGGGACCCTTTGAGAAAGAAGCAGCAGTTATTTTTCAGAAGAATCAATGAAAGGTTTGACTTTGTGTTTCTGAAACCTGCAGGGCACGGTTGTGGACAGTTATGGAGTACAAGTTTTTCTGCAGCAGAAAGAAAGATGTTTCAATTGTTCAGGGAAAAAACAAAAAAGGCTCTCCCGCACTCGCTTACTGGTCCAGGAAACAGCCTAAAACTGAGCTCCGGCTGCTAACTCCTGCCATCTCCAATTTGAAGGCCATCCCTCTGCCGCATCTGACCCACCAGCTTCTGCCATGAGCATCTGAGCGTTAAGCCAGAGGAGTCGATCTGGGAACACCACCTCCCTGGCCAGATAGCCACAGCCAGGTCACAGGCTCCCCTCGCAGGCCCTGGTCCAGGCCCACGCCTGATGGGGTAGAGTGTTGGGTGGTGGTGGGGAGGACGGGGGAGCAGGGGAGGATGAAGGCCTCATTTGCAAGAACTGCCCAGCTGAGATAACATTTAAAATGAGCACGAGGAGGTCCAATGCTTTGTAATCCTCTAGCAGCTGCTCACTTTGGGTTGTGAGGGGGAAGCGGCCTTTTGCCATTAGTCTCCGAGCCAAGAGTGGCCACAGCAGGTTTTTCATCTTCCAGGGCGTCACCGAGGGGGCCTCACGACTGTGTCCTGGGGAGGCTGGACACAGGAAAGAGGACAAGAGGCTTGCAGGTCCCCTCTGAGTGTGTGGCCCCTGGGAGGCCCACAGATGGGCCCACTTGGAGGCAGCCACGTCTTGGCCTGACTCACTGGAGCTCTACACCCGGAGCGGGCAGCTGGTGGATGGTTCTCCTGCTCCTCAACCTGCTGCTGCACAGCTCTGAGCAAGGTTGCCATGGCCCAGAGATGCAGATCATCCCTCAGCTCAGAGCATCTCGCCACCCTCCAAGTGGCGAGGGAGTCTGCCAGGGAGCTGCCACCATCCCCAGACAATGCCCACATCCCACCTGACCAGGGAGCCCATCTGAGGCCACCATGCCAGCCCAAGGAACACTCATGCCAGGGCCACCATCCTCCCCCAGACCTGGGTCTCTCCCACTTGAGGAAGAGAAAGCTTCTTTCTTTTGCTATACAATTATGAATAAAATTAAACTGACTTTGAGCATATTAGTGATACCAGATGGTTTCATAAAATGTAAATAGAGCAATAAAAATACAAACAGAGCCCTCCCAGTAATTAGCTTTTGATTTACACAGTCCAGAGAGAAGCAGATCACGCATCTCCCACACAGGAGATGCTGGTCTCTGTCAGTCCTTCTCCTGGTCTTGGCCTCACCAGCTTCCCAGTACCTGTTTTTCCTGACCCTCTGTCCCAGGCCTGAGGTTCTTTCTAAGTTTCATGGCAGCGAGGTATTGAAACAAAAGTCTGTGGCCATCTCTCTTGGATATGTCAACAGGCTGCATAATTAGGATGGCCATGGAGAGCGTGGGGGCCATGAAGTGCTCCATGGACACGCATTATTCTCGTTATCACCCTGACACAGTAATAATAACTCAGCTTGTTGGGCCATCTTCACAGTACCAAATATCCTCTCATTTATTTGGCAATCATGCACTTCACTATTTATGACTGGAAAATATTCTTTGATGCCAAGGTCAGATCACTGCATAAAGCCAGCAGAGAAGAGATTTTCTGATTTCTAGATCCACCCTGCGTTCAGGAAAATCCTTAAAACCATAGTAACAGGAAACCGCAGAAGCTCTGATTTTGTTCCATAGGCTCAGGGCAGGGGTGGGAAGGAGGGCCTCTCCCTAAGTCCTAGATCCAAACACTGGCTGCTCCACTTACTGGATGAGTGACCATGGCAGGTCACCTGACCTCTCTGGGCCTCAGCGTCCTCACCCTTCCCTAGGGTGAAGATGATATTAACTTCCTCAATGGGATTATTGTATGAATTAAATGAGTTGACCCAAGTCAAGCAGGTAAACCAGTGCCTAGCAACGCAATATGTGTCCTGTCACGTGACTGTGACCGCCATGGCCACAATCATGCTGAGAGCCCTCCAGAGATGGTCTAGTTCAGACTCAGCATCACACAGAAGAAAGCAAAGCCCAGGCCTGCAGAGGACCAACACCTATCCTCAGCCACCCGAGTAGTCTGATGCAGTCTGATGTTTTTCCTGAGTTCGGTATATATAAAAAAAAAACAAATGCTTTAAGTTGTAGTAAATAAGTTGAAACATTTTATAAGATGGAGTTTGACATCTTCATCAGATAAAAGGATAGAGTAATAAAAAGCAAGATGAAAGCATCATTTAATAATAACAGCAATTAATACTCGAATGTGTAACTAAATATTCTACAACTAGTCAGGTATTAAATACTCTTATGTCTATAACTAAGTAGATATTAGATATTTCTTCAAAGAACTTTCATGTAAAATGTCATATACTCCACAATCAACCCTACAAGCGAGTGAGTGAGTGAAAGTAGCTCAGTCGCGTCCGACTCTTTGCGACCCCATGAGCTATTCAGTCCATGGAATTCTCCAGGCCAGAATACTGGAGTGGGTAGCCTTTCCCTTCTCCAGGGGAATCTTCCCAACCCAGGGATCGAACCCAGGTCGAAGCATTATATTAGGACATTTTTTTCCGATGAGGAACCTGCATAGAGAGTTGAAGTTATTTGCACCAGGTTACACTGTGTCAGGAAGATGCCCTGGAGGAAGGCATGGCAACCCACTCCAGTATTCTTGCCTGGAGAATCCCACGGACAGAGGAGCCTGGTGGACTACGATCCATGGGGTCTCAAAGCGTCAGACATGACTGAAGTGATTTAGCATGCATACACACACACACACACACACAGTAATTAAGCTGCAAAACTGGGATTTGAAACTTTGTGGATCATCTGCAGAGCCCTCTAGGAGTAGGATAATTAAACTGAGAATAGACAGTTTGGATGTACCTAAAATTCTCAACCATCCCTATGGTTCCTTCAACAAACACTTCCAAATCTCCAGCCCACTCCACCCACAGCCTGTCCAGCAGACACTGCGATCAGACACCGAGGGGAGGCAGTCAGTTGGACAGGCTGGTTCTTGCTCTGTGGAGCTGGAGGCTTTAGCTCTGAGATGATGCTGCGATCTGTTTACTTCCCTCCAGCCGGGACTAAGCTCCCTTCTCTTTACACTCAAATGGTGATGGCAGGGGAAAAAGCCAGCTGTGACAAACTCTCTTCCCAACCTCTTTCTTGTATCCCTAAGGGAATTCCATCTCAAGGTGGTGACCATTTCTCCTTAATAACCAGCTATTCCACAAACAGATGGCCTGCAAAGCTACCGTGCCCCTCCTGTGTGTTCCCTACTCTACAGCCACGGCAATGATGTAGGTCAATCATATGTGATATTTTAACATCCGGATGAATTGCCCGTGAGCTGGAGTCCATTACCTTCTCCATCACTACTAAATTCAAGCTAATGGTACCAATCCAATTTTCCTTTATGGATGGAGCTTGGGAGGGCATCAGAGGCAATGACGAGCTAGGAGACTCTCTGCTCTGGAGGGAAGGGGAGGGAGAAGAGGCTAGATACACTGTCACCAGTGCCTGGAGGAGCCCACATGGCATCAGGCAGTGAATAGGGATTCCTCCAAGGGTCCCTAGCCTCTACACTTAGACATTCATAACTCAATACACTGTTATTGCCATTCCATCTTACCAGGAAGGATAATGATTCCAAATATATTTCCTTTTACCAATTCTAGTTAAACTACTACATTCAAGGAAAAGAAATTGACTTTGGCTGCTCTGCCTGTGTCAGCCCAAAGTCATTTCAAGGAAGGCTGTGGTGTGAACAGGGCAGGGGGTGCAGTCCTCACAAACCCTCCCCACCCCGAGCCCTCCTGCAGTCTGCGTCGCTGCCTTACAGGTGCCCCGAAGGGTCCCCATGACCTCGGAGGGGAGGGGGCGGCTCTGGGTCACATTGCTGGGAACCCCAGTACCCCCAGCTGCACTCACACGTCTGCCTCTTCGTTGGAGACACGCTCTTCCTCATGACACTCTGGCACGTAAATCATCTGTCAGCTGTGCACCCAAATATCTCCTTTCTCGTGATTTTGTCAGATCATCACCACTAATAGGATGTTGAAATTCATAAATGCATCTATTTCCAGTAACAGGCCTCTGTGCTGCCAGCTCCCAGTTTGCAAAGAGAGGGTTTTTTGCTGGGACGCGAGTCAAGCACATCTCGAGAGGGCACCTGCCTTCCTTGAATCGGGAGGTAATTTCCTCCTGGGAGAGGCTGCTGAGATCTTTAAGATCGAGAGTTTAAATATATCGGCGGCTGTGAAGCTCAGCCGGCAAGCTAAGAACTGCTCAGAAAATCACGGGGTGTTAAAGCAAGGGGAGAAGAAACAGCAGTTCTCCGCCCACCACCCCTTCACCTGAAGCTGGGATCCCCATGGCTTTGTCTGGAAGCCCCGGGCCCACCAGCATAGCGGGCCCTCTGCCTCCCTGACAGTTCCCTTCACATCACAGGAAACGGTGGGGACCGCTCATCAGAATCCAGGCAGAGACCTGGACTTAACCTTCTGTCTAGGGCTTCCCCAAGTGCAGGAGCTGGGCTTTGCGGCCACTGCAGA
The DNA here is from genome assembly GCF_963930625.1 of Muntiacus reevesi. Lineage (NCBI taxonomy): Eukaryota > Metazoa > Chordata > Mammalia > Artiodactyla > Cervidae > Muntiacus > Muntiacus reevesi. Next base: position 32,601,600 of record NC_089253.1, on the reverse strand, counting down.
GGGAGCTGGGTTGGGCTCTGACTCAGAGAGCCACATGCCCAGAGTTCGTCTCCTGCCAGGACCCTGGGGACCATGTCTGGAGAGGTAGGCTGGGGGTTCTCAACTCCTTGGCTGAGATGCTCATCTTTATGAGGGGACTTCTGTCCTCGGGACGGGAGGGACCCCACTCATTAATTACAGCCGTGGCTCCGAGGAAGTGCTGAGGAGTCTGGTACTCGCTGTTGTGCTGTGAGAACAACTAATTATGTGAATACGACCCCATTGCCAGTTTCCACTTCCACAGTTGCTGCGGCGACACAGCAATAAATGCCGCTCATTTGAAGGGCTCCGCAACGAACAAAACACTTTCAGATCAACCGCCCGCTTGTTGCTCCCAGGAACACGAGGAGGGGAGTACGGCAGGCACCATTAGCCCAGGTTTACAAGTGGGAACAGCCCCCAGGGGAGATCTGAAAGCTGAGGTTGCCAGGGTTAAACCTGCAAGGTCACACAGCAGAAGCACGTTAAAAAAAAAAAAATGGGACGGGATCCCAGGTTTCCTGCTTCTATTTCCAGCTCTCTTCTCAGTGCCCCTCAAGGAACTGGAACCTCAGACAAGATTTTTCAGTTCATTTTCAGAGTCCACTCTGCTCCTGGGATGGGTGCTAAGCTGTCCATAGGTGCCCAGTGAGGGGGCCCCGTGGGGCCTCCAGCTTCTCTCTCTCTCCCTCACTCCGTCTGGAAGCCCCCCCGGCTGCCTCTTGCCACTGGCATCACGGGGCTTCCCATGAATTTATGGAGGAAGCTTGGATGTGCAGGGCCCCTCAGCGCACTCGGGAGGCTTCACATGAAAAATGATTGCAACGCACACACGGAGGCTGTTTAAAACTGTCACCGTGAAATATCCCTTCTCTGCTGCCTCTGGCTGGGCTCTGAGAGCAGGTCTGGGAAGAGGAAATCAGGGGAAAGTGACAGCCCTTAATTTCTGAAGCCAAACCTCCCGTTTCTGCAGAGTTTTTATGTGCTGAGGTCTCAATCGAAAGCCGAAGTGTCCCAGGGGCACCCATAACTGTCGGCAAGTTTCTGCACCTCATCCCCAGATGTCTTCTTCCAAGAAAAAGCACAGAAAGCTACAAGAGGCTTCATCCGCCAGCCCAGCTGGGAGTGAGCCCCGGGCACTGCAGGGACAGCAAAGGATGCCCCAGGGACTCCGACTGGACCTGTTCCATTGCTTTGTTGTTGCTGTTGTTAAAAGCGTCTGTTCCCAGGTTGCCTGGGGCAAGGTTGCATCATTCAACCTCAGTTGAAATTACTCCACTATCTTCACTCACATATGCTAAGTCACCTCAGTCGTGTCTGACTCTGTATGACCCTATGGACTGTAACCCACCAGGCTCCTCTGCCCATGGGATTCTCAAAGCAAGAATACTGGAGTGGATAGCCATTCCCTTCTCCGGGGGATCTTTTCAATCCAGGGATTGAACACAGGTCTCCTGCACTGCAGGTAGACTCTTTACTGTCTGAGCCACAAGGTAAAAAGCCTGGGAGAGGATGAATAGAGGTTTCCACACCCTAGATGCTCCTCCTTGTCATCACCTCCTCCAAGCAGCCTTCCCAGGCCTGCCCACCAGGCACGCTCAGTTCTGTTCGTAAATCCCCAAACCCCTTCCTGCGTGCAGCGCACGTATCCTGAATCACTGGTCTTGTTGTGTGAAGACACAATTTCCTCACCTGACACGCATCGCCACTGCACGGTGTTTTTACCTGAGTCTCCAGGGCAGTGCCTCGACTATATCTGATATCTCATAAAAATTCTCTGCTAAGATTTTTATCCCAAACTGCGAAATAAAAGTTTAATTCATAGGATTAGAAGATGCATCTGACCTGAACTTCTGCTTAGGGAGTGTGTGGGGCTCAGACGGTGCTGAGCAGAGTCCTCATGTGGAGAGAACTGCCGAGTGAACGGGATGAATGTCAGATGTGTGGAAAGGTATCACTCAGGCCGGATTCTGAGATTCCACAGTGAAAAGGTGCGCTGTCCTCACGTGCAAACACTAAACTGTAATTTAGAGAAGCATTCCCCCTCTGGATCCCAGGTTAAAGCCTGTGTGTTCCTCTTATTTCTGTCGCGGTGTCTCTCACAGCACCCAGCCCAGTGTAGAGCAGAGTGCAGACCTACCTGCAATAAGCTGAGTAACAGAGGCAGCCATGGAGACCGTCTGCCCTGAAATGGGATCTGCAGCCCCTCCACGGACCGCCCTGTGACCTTGGGGGACCCACGCAGCTGACTGACAGCACAGCCTCCTTCAGGTAACACTGTGCCTCCACTCCACACAGATGAAATGAAATGGTACATGGGAAGAACATGCAAGGAGGAAGCCCTCGTTGGATCTTAGCTGGTGCTATTAGTAGAGAAGGAAAGGAAGGAGCGGGCAATGGATTCGGTAGATCAGTGGGCCACAGGATGCTCCAGGCCGTGAGAGAGGAGACCAGACAGCACCCTCACACAGCAGGGGAGGAAGACGAAGCACAGTTCACGTGGGCCCCTGATTCGCCCGAGAGTCTGAACTTCAGTGACCTTGAACGTCACCTTACGCTTCTGCAGCAGAAGGCGTGATCCAGGAGGTCTAGATACTTGGCTGCTTCCTGGATGTCCTGCAGCCAGAGGGAATCACCAGTACTGAGCAGCCCAACGCTTGGTTCCCACGGGAAAAAGATCAAGCTCCTGTTTGAAAAGATGCACACAGCCTTGTGGAGCAAGCCCAGGATTTACACTGAAATGGGTTTTGAATGTGTGGTTTCCTGATGGGGGACAGGGAGACTCCTGTCCTCCAGGACAGGAGACTAATCTCTGAATTTCAGGACCTTCATCAGTCACATGATGACCTCATGGGTTGATTGTGAGATGTAAATGAAATAAAAGAACAGGGAGCCCATTTGCAATATGTGATTCACACCAAGTCATGTCAATAATTAGAACCAGGAATGAAGAGAATATTAGGATGTGAAAGAGATTCCAGCTGTGGGCCCCGAAGAGATATTAGACAAACTCTTCACTTCATTCCATCACATCACACCACACACACACACACACACACACACACACACACACAAAGGCTGCTGTCAAGGAGACATGGTGAGATCACTTTTTAGATTTATTTCCTTCTTTATGAGATCGTTTTGGACACCACAATCATAGAAATATTTCCAATAGGAGAGAAAAGGGAGAGAAAGAGGAGGGGAAAGAGACCCTCACAAAACAGGTCCAACTGCCACCAAGTGAATAAAATTACCTTCTAATCAAATGCATCATTAAAAGTACAGACATTAGAGTCTGATACTGACAGCTTTATGAGCAAGGCATTTGCAGTTAATTAGGATATACTGCCTTTGTAGTCAGGACTCTTCAGGGGGCTGTTGACTCCTCTAACTAACACCTGCTTCTACTGTCCGGGCATGTGGTCCATTCTCCATGTTCACCCCTGGCCTGGTCTTGCAGGTAACCATGAGCAATGCCTCCTTGGATTACGTGGCAGCCAAGATTCTTTCACAGAAGACCAACATCAACTGCTGTGGGAATATATTTAGAGAAGTTGTGGACCAAAAGAGATGCTCCACTTCCTTCCAGACTGGGGAGACAGGGCCGGGAAGGGGGAGATGCAGCTGCAGTCCCCAGCTGTTGCAGCATCCTTTGTAGGCAGGCTATGAAGGGGTTCAGGACATGCCACCCCAGAATACGCCACTTTGGTATACAAGTTATTTTGAGCTGAAGGCACTTGAGAAACAGCAGGTGCAGGAAGGGAACTGTGCCCTCCCCTTCCTACCTAAAAAATGGGACATGACATTTCCCTGAGAAAATTTCCATGTACCAGGGATGGAGGAACATTCTTATCATGAGAGTCTGGGATTTGGCCCCAAAATAGAGCTGAACAAATGGACCCACTAAAACCACCCTCGTCTTCCACTAATTTCCTCCAATGTTAGTTTCCTTGTCCCTGCCCCACAATTTTACTGTGCTTAGCCCAAGTACCCCGTCACTTTGTCTTATCATGTCTCCACAATTTATGGCTCTTTGTTAAAATGGTACATAAACTCCTGAGTCTAATAGCTTCTTTGGGGTTTTCACTCCCATGAAGCCCCCAATTTCATGTAAAAGTATTAACATCAAATAAAATGTGTATGCTTTTCTCCTGTTAATCTGTCACTTGTTGGTTCAATTCACAGGCCCTAGGTACAGAACTTAAGAGGTGGTAGAAATATTTTCTCTTCTGTAGATAAGAACCAGAATGCCCAGAGTTGGTACCCATCCAGACCACTGGCCAGCCTAACTTAGACAAGCCTCACAGCCCCTGGGGCAGCTGGACATTCTGCTCTCCAGTCCCAGCCTCATGGTGGATTTTAAGGATTGTAGAGCTGAAAGTTCATGAGCACTGATGTGGAGAGGTGCAATGCTCCCAAACAGATGCTCCCTGATGGCAAATGTCAATGGGAATATTGTTATAAGAAAGAGCTCAGAATCATCAGCTGTCTGTCCTTAATGGAAGCTGACATTGTTCCTAAAAGCCAAGTCTGAAGAGTCTAGCTCCTGAGATTCCTAAAAAATATCCCAGTTTCCTTTTTTTTTTTTTTTTTTTTAATGACTAACAAAAATCTTTGGAATTAGCCCTTAAATCCCCTTTGGAAGATAACAATGTCTGTCTCCTGGCAAAACCATACTTGCCATTGCAAAACTGCCCTTTTTCAATCTATCCAACATTTTAACCTAATGACTCATGGAATCAAAAAAAAAAAAAAATATTCAGGAAGTGAAGCAGCCCACCAGGTGTGAAGCCCAGAAAGCTAAGGGACCCACCCAAAGTCACACAGGTCACTTAGGGAAGGGACAGAGCTGGTCTCGGTGTGGCCCAGCCCAGTCCATTCCCAGCTGCACTCTGCGAACACAGAGCAACTGACTGCCTCCCTCCTTCCAAAGCGTCTGTGTATTGGGAGAGTTACTAAATCAGCCTATATGCTCCAAGCTAAATGATGCTAGTTCTTCAGCCTTTCTTCCTGGCTTTATTCTCCAAACTCCCTAATCACCTTGGAATCTCTCTGAGCCATTCTCAGCTCTCTGACCTGCAGAGGGGTCCACAAAGCCTAATGATGCAGCGATCAACTGACGGGAGCAGTTGAAGCACTGGGGGGTCGGGCCAGGCCATTCCCAGTGTGGACATCCATTGCTATCTTAGAGGTCCTGCTCAGGGAAGACCGTATTTCACCCCAGCACTGAGCTAACAGCCACTGCCGACATCTGTAGAGGCTGCTGGGTAATTGAATGACCGACAGCAGTTATCAGGAGCTGTGCGCCCAGATAAGAGTAATCAAATTTCACACTTCGGGGGCTCACAGATTTAGCTGGCCACCTCGGGGCTCCCAGAGAATTCCTTCCCACTGAACTGCACTATCTTTTGCAGCACAGAGTTCTGCACAATCGGGCAGCTGCATTTTGTGCTTTTGTGTTTTCCTCTGAAGAGCCCCCCAAAGGAAACTCCTGGAGCAAGGAACCACTGGTAAGAGACCAACTCGGGCCATTGATCTCAAGAAAATTGAGGCTGATGATTATTTATTTCGCCCTAGCAGCAGACTTTCACCCAGAGGGAGGGAAACAAGAACCAAAAGAGGGAAATAAGATGCAGGAAGGAGGAGCGAGGTGTGAACCTGACATTTTCACTCAAGCCCGATGTGGAACAGGGACCTGGTGTCTGCAGCAGCAAGAGGCTCCCAGCGTACAGCGCTCAGAAGGGTTGGGCTAGACCGCGCTGTTGGGAACCAGACCCGGCTCTTCAGCCGTCCACCCAGTCTCACGCTTGCACTTCTGCAGGAATACCCACTGGGGACCCAGAAGAACCCCTCCCTCACCCTGACTGGATCTTCTGGCCACAGTCATGTTTGGTGCATCCTTCAGAAGCTACGACAAGCAGGTGTGGAGCTGGGAGTCACAGGAGGCTCAGGCAGGAGGAGCCGATATTTTGTGGGGTGAGGGGGTCAGATAAACGTGCACTGAGGCTCCTACTGCATCAGAATATCCAGGATTACAAGGAATGAGCAGCTTTCCTGCAGACGTGCTGCCTGCCGAAAATGTGCCTCCAGAAGGGATGCATTTAAAAAGAGGACAGGCTATGCTTCCATTGCTGCTTCTTATATAAAATGACTTAAAGTGAAGGAACTGTTGGTGTTGGTAACCTTTAGCAAGCTCTAGGAATGGACAGCCCACAGCACCCAGGATCTGTGTGTCCTGGTTGGGGGGGGAGGGTTGGCCCACAGGCCCTGGGTGACTGTATCCACGTCACCAGCTCCCTCTCCTGTGACCTACAAAGACGTAGGTGCCTTACCTGAGGAGCTGGTGCACTACGGCTGCTGTGCTATGAACAACTAAGAGAAATGGACCTGTACAAGTGCCAGGATTAAAGCTAACCCGGGGACTGTGGCCTGAAGGCTAAAGGGGAAGGAGCGGAGCATGTTCTAGACAGAGCCACTGGGGTAAGCAAAGGCAGCGATAAAGGCATGTGGGCACGTCTGGAGGTTGAATCCTTGGAAAGGAGGCAGGACTCCAGGGCAACAAGAGTTCCTGGGGTGAAGGAGATACTTCCCCTTAAAATAGACAGGACAGTAACTGAAGGGTCAAGCACTTGTAGAAGCAATCTTCCAATTCCAGACCCCATCATCCTTTCTCTCATATAACCACGTGGCCCTACAAGGGCCCCTGGCTCTGGGCACATGGAGCCACGTGTCTGTTAAGGGAGAACAGAGGTCAGACATACAGGGTGAGGGTGAGAGAATGCATGTGTCAAGTCCACTGGACCCATCTCAGACAGACTCATCAGATGCAGGGCATGTCTGGTGCTGGAGGATGGGATGGGATGGAGGCAGGGCCAGAAACAGGAGCTCATGTTTTTGGATGAGAAGATCCACTATATTGTGTTATTACTACATGTTAGGTCCTATGCTCAGCATGTTACAAAGCAGCCTCATGCAGTCCTTATGTGGACAGTGGGCCTGGTAACACTCCTGTATCACAGATGAAGACACTGAAGCCCGAGTGGATTTAACAACAGGCCCAGCATTGCACAGACAGCGAGTTTCAGATCAGGATGTGAACGTGGGTCGCTCAGACTCTGGCCCGTATCTGACCACTGCCCACTCCGCCCTGTGGGCTATGGTGTTCTGGGATTTCCTTCTCAAAGACTGTCTTTTTAGCAATTCCATTATTGAAGTATAGTTAATTTAGAATGTTGTCTTATTTTCAGGTGAACATCAAAATGACTTGGTTATACATACATACATATGTGTATGTGTGTGTATATATATTCTTTTTCAGATTCTCTTCCATTATTGGTTTTTATGAGATACTCAGTATAGTTCCCTATGCTATACAGTAAATCCTTGTTTTTTCATCTATTTTATATATAGTCGTGTTTAAAGTCAGAGAAGGCGATGGCAACCCACTCCACTATTCTTGCCTGGAGAATTCCAGGGATGGGGGAACCTGGTAGGCTGCCATCAATGGGGTCGCACAGAGTCGGACACGACTGAAGTGACTTAGCAGCAGCAGTGTTTAAACTTAATCCCAAACTCTTGATTTACCCCCCATTTCCCCTTTGGTAATCATAATTTATTTCCTATGTCTGTGAGTCTATCTCCATTTAGTAAATAAGTTTGTCTATATCACTTTTTTTAGATTCCACATATAGGTGATATATTTGCCTTTGTCTTTCTTTAACTGTACTTTGTACGATAATCTCTAGGGCCCTCCATGTTGCTGCAAATGGCATTATTTCATTCTTTTTGTGGCTGAGTAATATTCCATTGTCTATATGTACCACATCTTCTTTATCGATTCATACGCATTCAAAGACCATCCTGATCAGAACCGTTCTACATGCTGGCCACGACCCACGTGGGGTGACTGAGCCTGTTAAATGTGGCAGGTGCATACCGAGATGGGCTCTCAGTGGGAGACACATGCTGATTTCAAAGACTTTGTACGAAAAACACAAAGAATATAAAGGATCTCAGTAAATTTATGTCACTTGTTGAAATCATATCTTAGATATACTGGATTAAATAAATTATTACAGCTAATTTCACCTATTAACTTTAAAAAAAATGCAGCTCTAGAAAATCTGGAAGCCTGGACATGGCTTGCATCATACTTCTCTTGGGCCGCACTGCGCTGGCTGGAAAGTGCCGGCTCGGGGGCTCCGTGTGGCCTGGCCTGGCCAAGTCGCCCTCCCTAAGGGACTAAAGATGCTGCTGAGAGAAGGGGTTTTCTCTGCTCCACGTCCAGGAACAATGTTTCCATTTAAGTGAGGATACTCATCATCATCTCCCCCTCCCAGTCCCGGAGGGGGAAAAAAGACAGTCCTCTGTGTTCATTAGTTAATATTTGCCAAGTGCTTTGAAGATGAAATGTGGTACATAAATGCTAATAATGGCCCTGCACTGCCAAGGGCCTTTCATCTGGAGATTTCAAAGTCCCCATCACAGGCAGGCAGTATTGTTCTATTACTGTAACATTAATTGTGCCTCATCGGGGTGCTGGGTCATTATCTTTCTTGCCATTAGGCCCAGGGAGCTGGGGAGAGAGAGAGTGGCTGGTAGCTGGTGGTCAAGGAAGAGTGGTGGCCACAGGGACAAGGAGCTCCTGGCCCTGCACCCAGACCAGGGCTCAGGGGCTGGGCTCACGAGGCACAGAGATGAGGGTCCTGCAGGAGGGACCCTGCACATGTTCCCCTGTCCACGCCTGCCCTGTGCTCTCTGTGGGGTTTCTGTGAAGCGAGCACTCCCAGGCTCCAGTGAGGACCGGTGGACAGAGCACTTTGGTGGAGGAGCGGTCTGTGCTGAATCTCCAGCCCTGAGAGTGGGCGTCACATACAGCCTGGGCTGGAGACAGACACAGCGCTTGGGTGCGGGGTTCCACCCAGTCTCTCGCTGGGACCCCACCATGTCTGCAGGCTGGCATGAGGACCGAGGCGCATGCTGACACGCTCAGCCAAAGAGAGCAAGATTGCTGCAGAGAGAGAGGGGGCTGGCCCTGCGGCCCGGCCTCTGGTGCATGGCACCTCGGGCCCGGGAAGTGCCACGGCCAAGGCCACTTGGGCTCCCCTCCAGCAGAGGCCCGGCCACCTGCCTTCCGATTTCGAAAGAGCCAAATGTAGGGTCGCCCACCAGGCACAGACCTGCAGCGTGACACCACCTCTGAGCAGTTCCTTTATGCTAATGATGCCACAAGGAAGTCAGACAGTGTGAGATGACTCAGCTGGGGTCCCCCACTCAGGAAGGGCGGCTGGAGATGCTTCATCCCTCTCACCAAGGGAGAAGGTGGGGGGTGGATGAGCTCGGGGCAAAGACGACTAGGAAGAGCCCGCAGTGACAGGCACCCCACTGCCCAGGGTTGGGGGAGGCGGGAGTGTGCACGCCAGCTTGTATAAGAAAGAATAAAATGTACCATTTCAGATTGGGTAAGTTGAACATTACTAATTAAGAAATTACTTAATTATGGAGAAGAAAGAGAAGAAAATAAAATGAAGGTAGTTTTGCCCTGGAGGGAAAAAAAAAATCTTTGATTTGCTAAATCAAGGAAATGATTAGATTCAAACATTAAATAATTGGAAACAGCAGCAACAGAAGCATTGGAACGTGCACCCTACCCAAGGCCTCTGCTCACCGCCCCCACCCCACGTGCTCCCTTCCTGGAGATGCCTCTGGTCTGGAAGGGGCAGGGCCCCCTCGCCCTCTGATATAGGGGGCCAGAAAACCAGGTTCACTCACCTGCACCTGCCTCATGCTACGGCAACTCTCCATAATGGTTACTCATCACCTCTAGATGAATTTTAATCCCTGCCCACCAGGTGCAGACTCTCCCCAGCCCAGGCTGAGTCACCTGCTTTCTTCTCATCACCCACCACCCTTCAGCGAGGTTGCAAAGCCTCCAGGTTGGTTCACTAGACCAGGCAACACTGTTAGGACGCCTCCCTTCCACCTGGCCTCCATTCTGTAGGAGAAGAGCCCCATTACAGACCAAACCACCAGCAGCCTGCCCACCAGGACGGGACTGGACACAAAAAATTCAGCACCCCAACAATCTTTCTAAAAACATGATGGGGAGAGCCTCTTTGCACTTCTGTATCATGGCACTGACCTGGCTCCAGGACCCTGCTCCCTTTATGCTGATAACTCCTCTTTCTCCAGCTAAGTCCTACCTTTCAGGTCTTTCCATTTGCTGCCAGCATATATTCACAGACCACCTCCAAAACACATCACCCTCACCCCTACCCACTTCTGCTCATCCAACAAGTGTCATGTTCCTGAACCATTACACCTCACATGCCCGCCCCACATCTTAGCAGTGGTAGGATGCGCATTCATTCTTTTACCCCCAAACTAGAGCAGTGTTACCAGGATTAAGAAACTTAGTGTGTAAACAGTTCAATTCTTTCATAATAGGAACACTAACATGAAGAGTTCAACATTCATTTAAGGTAGATTTATTAAACCTTTATTATATGATGGATACCATGTGCATCAGGCAGGGATGTTTAGTCACTGCCTTCACACTATTCACAGTCTACTGCAGGACAGAGAGGCAAACAGGCTTAGACAATGTGATTGTCACTAAAGCGGAAGGGGCAGGCATCCATGCAAGCGTCCATGAGGGCACTTAACAGGTGGTAGTTCAGAGACATCTCTCCTGAGTTGAAGATGCAGGAGCTGAACTATGAAGCAAGAGAAGAGTTCCAGGAGGAAGGCTGGGTGGGGTGGTAGTGGGCACACTTCAGGATGATGAAACCTTCCGTGCAAGGTGGGGATGCACAGGGGCCTGTGAGGAGCCCAGGGTAGGGAGATGACACGGAACCAGGTCAGGCAGGGAAACTCGGACTGGGCTTGAAAGCCATGAAGTGCTTCACATTTCTTACACAAAGTAGCCAGAGGTCTTTCCATTTGTTTCAGTGTTTCAAAGCTATAATAATATTATAATTGTGTTACTTAAAAAAAAGAAAATGTACCTCATGGCGTTATAGAAAATAGATGGCCAGTGGTAAGCCTGAAAACAGGAAGAAGACTAGTTAGGAAAGTATTTTCTAAGAAAGAAGTTATAATGATGGCACCAGTGGGGATAGTCGGAGAGGACAAGCTAGATATTTGTGAAGCAGGAAGAATCACTGGGGCATAGTAGTGACCGTAACAGTGGTTGATATGGAGGATGAGGATGGGTAGTGATGTGATGTGACTGCCAGCCGTCTTGGGTGGGACGCCGCACATTACATCAACAGCGATGATTTGGACCAAAACGTAAGAGTAGAACGAAAATAGAGGCGGATGATAACGCCAGCTCTTGTAGAGATGAATTTAAGGGATCTATGGAAATTGAAATGACAACATCTAGTAGAGCTGGTTACATAAGTCTGGGGCTTAGGAGGGAGTTGGCACTTGGAGCTACATTCATAGAACAGATTCCATAAGCCTGCCATCCAGAGTGAGCAGAGAGAGGCTGAAGGATACCCTGGAAGACACCAGCAATGTGCTTAAAGGGAGAGCTCAGAAAGGTAAGAGAATGCTAGGAGAAAAACCCTGGTGCTGCGCTTCTTCTGCAAGCACTTGCTTATTCAGTTAAATGTCAATTGTACATCTAGGATGTGAGTTAGGCACTAGGGTTAACGTGTTTAGCACAAAGACACGATTTCTCCCTCCACTGAGTATGCAGTGTGATTGGGGGAGATGAAGATTGATCAAATAATTACATACATGTACTTTTTTTTTTTTTTTTTTTTTTGGCAAATGAAGTAATGAAGGAGACTATGGAGCTTTGAAGAGAAAAGAGGACTGGTTGTGAAATCAATGCTGGAGAGACATAAAATCATGGAGGTGCTAGACTGGGCTCTGGAAGCCTGTCCTGATTTTGGTGGGAGGAATAGGAGTGGACAGGGTGTAAGGAAGTCAGAAGGCCACATCTTAAGGAGCTCCTGGGATGGGGGCTGGAGAGTCCTCTCTACAAAGGAGCAGGACTGGATAGTTGAGGGAAGAGATTTTTGCAAAGATGGGAGAGACTTGAGCACATTCTTACTTTTTTAAGAAAATGACTGAAGAGATGACTTTGAAAATAAAATGCAACACGTGCGTTCATGAATGGGGTGAGTGTCCCATGAGGTAAAGCCCCCCTGGAAGCAGAATGAGGGATGCCGGAGGGCGGATGAGGCTGCAGACACACTTGTAAGTGGGAGGTAGGCATGAAATTTGAGAGCATTCATACCTGCATATATTTCTATGAACGTGGGGCCAGGCCATCTGTTGAGAATGAGAAAAGGATACATGGGAAGCTTGAAGTGAGTGGCAGAGTGCAAAAATAGTCAGTGCAGAGAAATACCAAGATGCGTCAAGGCCATGCCTGACCTAAAACCAGTCTCCACGTGTAAATGATTTTCCAGCAGTGGTGCTCAGAGTCCTGGTTGTAAGGAAGCTTGATGACAGGGAACTCAGAGATGAAACTTTTCAAGCCATTTTTAAGAAGGTGAGCTGTGAAGTTCTAGATGGGTGGAGAATTAAGTGAGGCCAAGAGGAAACCCACAGATGTGAACAAAAGGGAGTGACCCAAGTATGAGAGTTTTAGGTTTGATGGAAGATCAAGGGTCCTAGAAGGAGGGAATGACAGGATAAGAGAGAGGAGCTGAGGGTTATAGAAACTTCAAGCAATTTCAAGGTCCATGGTATGGACAGGAGAGGGAAGATGAAGGTCTCTGGAATTCAGGAGATAATATAGATGTTTCACCTGCCTGGATGTGAACATATCTTGGAAAAATAGTAGGATCTCATTACCTATAAGCTATGGTTTTTCCATTAGTTGTGCACAGATGTGAGAGTTGGACTATAAATAAGGCTGAGTGCCAAAGAATTGATGCTTTTGAACTGTGGTGTTGGAGAAGACTTTTGAGAGTCCCTTGGACTTCAAGGAGATCAAACCATTCAATCCTAAAGGAAATCAACCTTGAATATTCAATGGAAGGACTGATGCTGAAATTGAAACTCTAAAACTTTGACCACCTGATATGAAGAGCTGACTTACTGGAAAAGACCCTGATGCTGGGACAGATTGAGGGCAGAAGAAGAAGGGGGAGAAGAGGATGAGATGGTTGGATGGCATCACTGACTTAATGGACATGAGAGTGAGCAAACTCCAGGATATAGTGAAGGACAGGGAAGCCAGGCATGCTGCAGTCCATGGGGTGTTAAAGAACCAGACATGACTTAGCACCTGAACGACGACATCATCCAACAGTGTAGAGTTGTTTGGGCACACAGTCTACTTCCATCTGTCGAGCCCCCTGGAGCTGAGGCAGCCAGACCACAGCAGGAGCAACTGCTGGTCTGTTCCCGGGGACCCTGGGACAGACAGAACTTTGTGATGGCCTCCCTGCTCTGAAAGAGATATTTTATAGCAGGGTTGCGGCGACCGAGACAAAGACAGGGGAGGGTGAGCTGGCAATGTCACCACCCGTTTCTGATCTTTCTGACACTTCATATATTTTAAACTTCACCTACCGGAGCTGTCAATTCAGTGTAGACACCCTCTGAAGATGTGACTGGAACCAGACAGCTCCATGGCGCTCCCCTCGTCATTAAGCAGTTCTACAGCACGTTAGGATGTCAAAGCACTTAAGGACTCTGCTTATTAATGTTTCCACGTAACAATGCCAGGAGGCAGTCCAATCATCTGAGCACGATGTGTGGGGAGGGGGTGAAGAGGAAATGGACCCTGGAGAGGAAAGCTCAGGGCTTTGCCAAGAAGCTGCAGCAGCGCAGACACTGCCAGCCCTGAACTTGGAGACGCCACTTAGCAAGCCCCAGGATCCCTCGTCAGCACCACGAAGGAACCAGCCAAGTCCCTGAATCTGGCTTAAAGAGCATCCTTTTAGCACTTATCTTCCCTGCACATGAGATATGCTCAAAAACATAATGAAGTAGCAAACACAACTAAGCAACCCCAAGTCCCTCTGAGACGACATGTTTCTTGTTCTAAAAACTCCTTTAAGCTTTACACTCAGTGATGTGTGCCCTTTTCTGTGTCTCTGTTATAGTTCAATAAAAGCTTAAAAAAAAAACAACCAGCAACAGAGTTTTACGAAAGAGTGGTACTTTCAATGTTTTTGTACAATAACCCATAATTCTATATCAACTGAAGTATTAATCTTGAGTTTAGGTGAAAGAAATTTTTGCTCAATTGAAGTAGGAAGAGGAATGGAAAAGAAGGAAGGAATTAAACAAAAAGTCTTTTGGAAAATGCAAATTTTAACATAGTTTATTTTGATGGTAAAGGAGCAGGAAAGAAAAAAGAATCGCCCTCATCTTAGCTCCATTAGACTGAAAGAATGCAGTGTTTATACCGGAGAAGAGGTTTCCTTAATTAGAACTTTTTCAAGCTCATAAAAAGGGCATCTGGAAGGAAAGAAAACATTTTTTTAAAGAGCAAAGAAAGAACGGGTCTTGACAGGTCTTCTTTAATTTAATCACCATGACTCTCATTAGCAACAAACCTCTGGGATTCAGAAGGACTGTAGGCCCTGGAAGGACTCCATTTCATCTCTCATCCCTGGCGCACCAGCCAACATCACTGCTCACCTCCCACTGTTGATGGACATGGCCACTGAGAATTAGGGAAGACTTTGTCCTTCAAGTACAGAACACAAGGGCACTCTGTGACCCTACCAGGTTTTTATGAGGAATTCTATGTTCAAATGGTAGCAGTGGTTTAGTCACCAAGTCATGTCTGATACTCTTTGCAACTCCATGGATTGTAGCCTGCCAGGCTCCTCTCTCCAAGAGATTTCCCAGGCAAGAATACTGGAGTGGGTTGCCTTTTCTTCTCCAGGGGATTTTTCCAAACTCAAGGACTGAAGTTGGGTCTCTTGCATTGCAGGCAGATTCTTTACTGACTGAGCCACCAGGGAAGCTATATATTCAAATGTTTATCGCTAAAAGGAAATGAGAAAGGAAATTCCTCACCAAAGGGAGGAACTTTCAAGGGTGCTCAATAAAACACGTTTCCAGATAAAGGGCCACAGCGAAAGACCCACTGCAGAGACTGCTTAAGAGGCCTTGAATTTGAACATGAGCCCTTGTGCAGGGCAGAAGGGCAGGGGTTGGGGAGGCAGAGTTGGGGACACAACGGAGGCCTTTGTATCCCAAACAGATGAGCATTTGTAGGTACCAAAATAGAGCCCGCCGTGAGCTCTCAACCTGAGGTGGTGGGAACTCGTGGTCACTGCTTCTTTCTGGCACTTCAGGCAGAGGGGAGCACAACCTTTCAAAATCTGTTAGAAAGCAGCAGGCCACTCCTGATGAGAGAAACTCATCCCCCTCTGCACAACGTGAGGTGACAGAAAAAGGCACAGAGACCCCAGCTCTGATCATATTTCTCTATCCTCTACCCTTCAAGTGTCCCACCAGGACCAGATCTGGTTTTAAATTTTTGGAAACCCTGGCAGAGATTTTTTTTAGGAGGTTTGTGCCGAGAAGGCAATGTGGTGGCTGGACAGGACTTCCCAGAAAAATCAGTAATAAAGAGCTCATTGAGGTTGTATCTTGAAGAACCTAAATGCACAGGGCATTGAATGTGCCAAGCTCCTTCCCTGAGCCTCTCTGACATGGGGGAGGCTTGTCTGACTTCCTGAAAGAGCAACAGGGCCTCTGGTTACCCCAGGCTGTGCTATTAAAAGGCGAAGTTATTTCAGACTCTGCAAGGTGGTCGGGTAGACACCAATCCCATCCTCTGAGATTCTGCTGGGCAGCGCTGGCCTGCTGTCACAGCTGTTGTGCAGGCAAGCTTCCACCCAACCCTGCAAGGGAGCGGGCCTTCAGGAAAACTGCAGCCTCAGGCAGGGAGACTTCTAGAGGGAAACCAAGAACGCCTACCCATTAAAATCTGTGCAGCGGTAGGAATTTCATTTTTTTTTAAAATAAATTATATTAGATACCAGCAAGGTTAATCTATTAAGACATCAGAATTCATTCATAATGGGCAATACACACACGCATACACACAGCCATATTCTCTATTAAAATAGGAGACACAAGATAGACCAGAAATATAAATAGGCGGTACGACTCAATCTCCAGTAAATTTCTCATAATATGTAATATTAACGTTTCAGGCAGTTTAGGTATCATCTAATTATGGGGTTGGTGAAGCTTCAGGAAAGCTATGAAACGGAGTTCAGAATCACATTTCCTTTTCTTACAATGTGTATATTTGGTTTATTTTCCAACTTGCCATTGCTCGGCGCTCTTGTAAATTAAGCTGTCACCCATTGGAGGCTGGAATGCTGAGCTGGAGGCAGGCAAACCTCTGGAGGAGCTGGTTCTGATTAACTCTGTTCATTCAGGGGGCCTCAGCATCGCCCCCAGTGTTTTCAGCCCCAAGGATTTCTTGCAGGAATCTCATTAGTATTAGCTATCGGGCTTTGCTCCAACAAACCTCCCTTGTGGCTTCTGGCCACCCTGCATGCCAGTGGTTCAGCCTTTTCTCCTTCCACTTAACCCTTCCCTGACTCCTGGAAAGGGGATCATATAGGAGGGATGTGGTGGGTTTCATAGTGAAGCAAAAGAAACAACAGACTATGCTGACCTAGATTCTATGCAAGAGCCCTGCGTTCCTCTTATACCGAGTGTGCATTAGAATTAGAGCGGGAACTCATGGAGTTCCATTGGAGTGGGTTGCCATTTCCTACTCCAGAGCATCTTCCCAACCCAGGGATGGAACCTGTGTCTCTTGTGTCTCCTGGACTGGCAGGCGGGTCCTTTACCACTGAACCATCTAGGAAGCTCGATAATGTGATTAAAGATGAAAATGATGATATGTTATCTTTGGGGATGCCTGCCATATGTTGATATAGTGCAAGTCACTTCCTCACAACATAGCAGAGCTTGTAAACTAGTGATACCATTTCAAATAAGTGAAAAAGAAAATAAACACACAAGTCAAACAGAGCAGGGGAGAAAGAAGCAAAGGAGCCGAGTTTAGTCCGGGGAGGTCACCACACATGTCCTACCTCCGTTTCCTCCCTCCATCCCTTTCACACACTTGCATTGAGGGACAACCGTGCTCCACATGCTGTGGGCAAAAGGCACCCAGATGAACGTGATGTTGGCTCCACCTTCAAAGACATGTGATCAGTCCAGCAACAGCAGGCCTTAATCACTAAGAATTAGCATATTAGAATTACCAATGAACATCAGAGAAGGGAGATTAATTTTCTCAAGGTTATTAGGAAAGCTTCAGACAGGAAGGGGGAAGGACAGCTGAGGCCACGAGAGGGCATGTGTGGCCCCATTAAAGCCAGGACAGGGAGAACAGGGTCTGAGTTTGGTCCATTTCCCACCTCGACCTACACTCTTCCCACTGGGATGTTTTTGGTTGTTTATGGAGGAAGGAGTCAATGGGGATAAGATGACTTGGGTAGGCTGGGTCAGGACACAAGGATATCAAGTGCCATGCCAAGGAATTTGGGTCTCATCTCCTAAGCATCTGAGATGCTTCAAAGGGGAAAGGCAAAGGTGAGGTCTCTAGAAAGGAGACTTGGGCAGCAGAGAGAGACTGGGATGGAGAATTGTCTGGATGCTGGTGCCCCTCTGGGAGTGGCGGCCAAAGGAGATGAGGATGAGAAGGCAGGAGGATGAGAGAGGAGACAGTCTACACGTGCTTCTCAGACTGTGTGATGCCGGAGTCGTGTTGGGCAGGAGGGAGAGGAGTCCATGGTAAGTGGACAGCATCCCCTTGAGTAGCTGGGCATCTGGGGACAGCTGCAGCGAGGCAGCTCTAAGCAGAGGGGACTCAGTCTCTATCCCACTGACTCGTGGGGCCCCAGAAAACCCTCACAAGAAACAGTAAACTAACTACACATCTGACAAGTCCGTTCAATACAGCATGGAGTCCAAAAAAGGGAAGAATCCAGCCCACAGACAGAATAATAGACAGGAAAGTCAAATTAAAAATCTACCTTGATTCAAAGGCATGAGCGACTTTTTAAAAAAATCCACAGTAGTAATAGGATATAATGAAGATTTAAGCTTTAAATATAACCGAATACCCATCTAATTAGGAGAATAAAATATGAGGAGTTGCTGTGCCATCAATATGCTAATGGAAGTCGACTCTGCCACCTTCTCTCCTCACTCTGATTCAGCTTATCCACGAGGGTCTGGGCTGGCAAGTAGCCTGGACGGAAAAGTAAGGCTCACAATTGGGCTGTAAATACTTCAACAGTGGAGTCTCTAGCCCCTGCCCCGGCCGGGGGAGCAGACTGGGGAAGGTGGTGATGATGTCACATGGGAAGAGTCAGGACCCAGCACTAACGGTGCAGGTGGGGGATTCTTTCTAGGTTCTGAGTCTCCTTGAGGAAGAAGAGGCCCCCTCTAGCCAAGATTTCATTTGGGTCTGCTTGATTTTCCTTTCCCCCACTTTTGACTTGAAAATGAAAAAAAATCAGAAATTTCAAAAGACATAATGAACTTATCTATTTCAAGAAAGACATCTCTCTGTATTGGTAAGAAAGACAACACACAAGAGCTTTGTTTAAAAAAAAAGGAAGAAAGAAATTTACAGTGAGGAGGCTACACATTTTTTAAAAGAAGAAAAAAAAAAACCTGAAACTTGCCATTAAAAAGAAGTGACTGACAAACAAATGAAAAGGTGCAAAGGATTATTCAGAGAACAATGACAAGCTGTATGCTGGCATGGAGCCCTGTGGGAAAATGCAGACGACACGGCTGTGGCCCCACACTCGTTACAGGGTGGACACATTCAAAACACCCATCTCCCACGGCTGCCAGGAGAATGAGTCATTTTAGTGGGTATTTGATAAAACTAGGATTACTGTACAGTTTTTGGTCCACACTTTCCTTTTCTTATGCAAGGAAACTCAATGGAAATCCTTTCAAATTATCTAGCCTAGTTTGAATTCTTCGTTTTGAAGGCTGCATAAATTCCCTTGCTGTTGTTGTTGTTGTTGTTGTTCAGCCACTTAGTTGTGTTCAACTCTTTGCGACCCCATGAACTGCAGCACGCTGGCTTCCTATCTACCCTGTCAAGTGGACAGGCTCTACTTTTTGCTACTGAAGCTGTAATGACTTAATCACAGATACATACTCTTAAGTATATGGCTTTTATTTCTATGGAATACCTTTCAGGGTCTTCCAAGGTTTAGGATTACTGGAGCAGCCCCACAGTCTATGTATTTTTAGTTTCAACAGGAGTTGCTGATTAGAGGTGTGAAGTGTAACTATAAAGACCACAGCTGCCTGGATTCCAGGCTGGCTCTGCCACTCATCCTGAACTTGTGGTGCTTCAGTTTCCTTCTCAGTAATGCTGGGATATACGGTAAAACTTTCCTCATAAAATCTTCCTACAATGATTAAGTGATTAGAACATATAGATACTGTGGAGAAGGGAAAGGCTACCCACTCCAGGATTCTAGCCTGAGGAATTCCATGGGCTGTAGAGTCCATGGAGACGCAAAGAGTCGGACACAGCTGAACGACTTTCACTTTCACTTCACAAATAGATAATCATGATGGTGTGATCACTCTCCTACAGCCAAACATCCTGGAATGCAAAGTCAAGTGGGCCTTAGGAACCATCGTTATGAGCAAAGCTAGTGGACGTGATGGAATTCTAGTTGAGCTATTTCAAATCCCAAAAGATGATGCTGTGAAAGTGCTGCACTCAATATGCTAGCAAATCTGGAAAACTCAACTGTTGTCACAGGACTGAAAAAGGTCAGTTTTCATTCCAAACCCAAAGAAAGGCAATGCCAAAGAATGTTCAAACTACTGCAAATTGCAATCATCTCACATGCTAGTAAAGTAATGCTCAAAATTCTCCAAGCCAGGCTTCAACGGTATGTGAACCACAAACTTCCAGATGTTCAAGCTGGATTTAGAAAGGGCAGAGGAACCAGAGATCAAATTGCCAACATCCGTTGGATCATCAAAAAAGCAAAGAGAGTTCCAGAAAAACATCTATTTCTACTTTTTTGACTGTGCCAAAGCCTTTGACTATGTGAATCACAACAAACTGTGGAGAATTCTTCAAGAGATGGGAATACCAGACCACCTGACCTGCTTCTTGAGAAATCTGTATGCAGGTCAGGAAATAACAGTTAGAACTGGACATGGAAAAACAGACTGGTTCCAAATTGGGAAAGGAGTATGCCAAGGCTGTATATTGTCACCCTGCTTATTTAACTTATATGCAGAGTACACCATGAGAAAAGCTGGGCTGAGTAAAGCACAGTCTGGAATCAAGACTGCCGGGAGAAATATCAATAACCTCAGATATGCAGATGACACTACCCTTATGGCAAAAAGTGAAGAAGAACCAAAGAGCCTCTTGATGAAAGTGAAAGAGGAGAGTAAAGAAGTTGGTTTACAGCCCAACATTCAGAAAACTAAGATCATGGCATTTGGTCCCATCACTTCATGGCAGATAAATGGGGAAACAGTGGAAACAGTGGCTGATTTTATTTTTCTGGGCTTCAAAATCACTGCAGATGGTGATTGCAGCCATGAAATTAAAAGACACTTATTCCTTGGAAGGAAATAACATTATGACCAACTTAGCATATTAAAAAGCAGAGACATTACTTTGTCAACAAAGGTCTGTCTAGTCAAGGCTATGGTTTTTCCAGTGGTCATGTATGGATATGAGAGTTGGACTATAAAGAAAACTGAATGCCGAAGAGTTGATGGTTTTGAACTGTGGTGTTGGAGAAGACTCTTGAGAGTCCCTTGGACTGCAAGGAGATCCAACCAGTCCATCCTAAAGGAGTTCAGTCCTGATTGTTCATTGGAAGGACTGATGTTGAAGCTGAAACTCTAATACTTTGGCCACCTAATGCAAAGAACTGACTCATTTGAAAAGACTCTGATGCTGGGAAAGATTGAAGGTGGGAGAAGAAGGAGATGACAGAGGATGAGAAGGTTGGATGGTATCACCGACCCAATGGACATGAGTTTGGGTAAACTCTGGGAGTTGGTGATAGACAAGGAGGCCTGGCATGGTGCAGTTCATGGCGTTGAAAAGAATCAGACATCACTGAGCGACTTCACTGAATTGAACTGAACATATAGCTAATGGGCTTCCCAGGTGGTGCTAGTGGGGAAGAACTTGCCTGCCAATGCAGGAGACATAAGACATGGGTTTGATCCCTGGGATCAGGAAGATCCCCTGGAGAAAGGAATGACAACCCACTCCAGTATTTTTGCCTGGAGAATCCCATGGACAGAGGAGCCTGGTGGGCTACAGTCCAGAGTCACTAAGGATCAGACATGATTAAAGATAATTGTGTATATAACTACATATACACAGTGTATATGTGATGGTGATGCCTCATTCCAGTAAATGTACCATAACCATTGTAATCATTATTCTTTAAGGAAAAGACACTGGATCCTACCATAATAACCCATTTTATACTCTTTACTGTCCATTGTATATACCCTTGGCAGTATTTGGAATGAGTCTAGGTAATATATGGATAGGATTATTTTAATGCTATTATTTATTATAATATACTAGAACAAAAGATACCTATTTCCATTTATAGCAGCATATAAATTTCTTTTAAAATAAGTTTAAATTAAAAACATGAAGAGCATTAAATTAAAAAATAAGTGTATTAATGGAGGTTATACACAAATATGGCAAAAATATGAAGTTTGGGAATGACTGATACTCTGTATTTTTCATATATTTTTCAGTTTTAATGAGACAAAATTGACTACGAGTTTAAACTGTACAGCATTATGATTTAACTTAAATCTATTGTGAAATGATTACAATACTTTAGTTAACATTCATCTCATACAGATAGAAGAAAAGTTTGTGTTTTGCGTGTGATGAGAACTCAGAATCTACTCTCGCAACAATTTTCAAATATATCACATGGCAGTGCTAACTACAGTCATCAGGCTGCTCATTGTATCTTAGAATATGAATCATCTTATAACTAGGAGCTTGTTGTTTTTGACCGTTTTCATCCAAAACCTGTCCACCCTATTCCCCACCTCTGGTAACCAGAAAGTTTCTCTTTTTCTATGAGTTTTGCTTTTTTAAGCTCCTACATATAAGTGAGACCATATTGTATTTGTCTTTTAGTTAGTTTATTAGCATTGTTGTTGCTGTCCAGTCGCTCAGTTGTGTCCAACTCTTTCTGACCCCGTGGACTGCAGCACCTCTGGCTTCCCTGTCCTTCATCATTGCCTGGAATTTTCTCAAACTCATGTCCATTGATTTGGTGATGCCATTCAACCATCTCGTTCTCTGTCACCCCTTCTCTTCCTGCCCTCAATTTTTCCCAGCACCAGGGGCTTTTCCAACTAGTTGGCTCTTCACATCAGGTGGTCAAAGTATTGGAGATTCAGCATCAGTCCTTCCAATCAATATTCAGGGTTGATTTCCTTTAGAATTGACTGGTTTGGTCCTCTTGCTGTCCAAGGGACTCTAAAGAGTCTTCTCAAGCAGCACAATTCTAAGGCATCAATTCTTTGGTGCTCAGCCTTCTTTATGGTCCTACTCTCACATCCATATATGACTATTGGAAAAACTATAGCTTTGACTAGATGGATCTTTGTTGGCAAAGTAATGTCTCTGCTTTTGAATATGCTGTCTAGGTTTGTCATAGCGATTAGTTATGACACAGATGATTAGTGATGCTGAGCACCTTGTCATAAACCTATTATCCCCTCATACATCTTCTTTGGAAAAAATGTCAATTCAGATTCTTTGTTAATTTTTAATTGGATTGTCTTTTTTTTTATTTTGCTATTAAATTGTATCAATTCTTTATATATGGTTTGAATATCAAGCCTTTATCAGGTATATGGCTTGCAAATATTTTTCCCATTCTGTAGGCTGTCTTTTCATTTTGCTGGTTATTTCCTTTGCTCTGCAGAAGCTTTTTAGATTGATGTGACCCCCAACTGGTTTACTTTTGATGTGGCTGTTTGTGCTGCAGGTACTATTTCCAAAAACTCACTGCCAAGGTCTATGTTGAGGGGCTTTATTCCTGTAATTTCTTCTACCAGTCTGATGGATGCAGATCTTAGATTTAAGTCTTTAATCCATGTCAAGTTAATTTTTGTGAGAAGTGTAAGATAGGGGTCTTGTTTCATTCTTTTACATGTGAATATCCAGTTTCCGCACCACCGTTCATTAAAGAGGCTGTCTTCTCTCCAATGAATAATCTCAGCTCTCATGTCAATACTAGTTGACCATACACACATGGTTTATCTCAGAGTTCTAGTATTTTTCATTATTATCATGCATCTCTTCGCTTCAATTATTCTCCAGATACTTGTTGCAAAAACTTCCTCTGGGTAGATTCTATCAACTAGTACCTGCATCAAGGGGATTCTACCCAGTGGTAGGCTGGTCAACAAGATTAAAAAAAAAAAAAAAAATGAAGAAGAAGAAAGCAAGCTCTGATGTGTGCTGTTTGCTGATTTCTGTGAGGTAAATACTCCCACCAGGGCCAATTTGAAGTTACCAGTGTTTTAAACTGACCTGCCAAATTCCTGAATATCTACCAGGCAGCTCCCTACGGGCTCCTATGAGCCAGCTCCCAAGTACCGTGTCAGGCTTAACTGCTGGAGGCAAGACTTCGGTAACTGCAGTGGACAACACCAGGTGTGAAAACAGCATTCCAGATTCTGCGAGCTGCCTTTCTATCTCAACGATCTACAATTTCAAAAATGTGCCAGGAGTGATCAGTCCTGAGTAGGGGTTCAAGGGTTTAGGAACAACCGAGGGTTCTTAATGAAAGAACTCTGAGGAAAGGTCACCTCATGAGATGATCTCTGCCTTACTGTGCCTTGAAACAGAGCCAGGCTTCCTGGAAACATGCCTTTCTGACACCAGGCATAGAATGCATTCTAACCAATGGTTTTGTACCTGTCACCTATGCCAGGCTCGTGTGCGGCCCATCCGTAGACACCCAGTCCTCTCTGCTCTGAAGCAGAGCCCCTGAGCCCTCAATCACCACGTCCATGTGGCTGGAGGTCCTTCAACTCATCAATGTCTCTCTCTTCTAATCCCAGGGTCTGGAAGACGTACACACTCAGCAGATGTTTGTTGGGGGGTGGGGGGGATGAATAAACCAGCATCTCTCTAATTAGCAGGACTGAAGAGATTCTCTTGTTTGACTCCCTAATATAACAGATGAGAAACTCCAGCTCCAGGGCAGGTGGTGATTTTTCCAGAGGCCCCCCCTCCCCGCTCACAGTGGACAGCAGTAGAGACCCAGCGTCTAATTCTCACTGTCCTTTCTTCCATTCGTCAACGGCATAGGGCTCACTTGTGGGACTTGGTCCCCCTCCTGCCTATCAGCCTTTCTGTGATGTGTGCCATTCGAACACTCACCCACCCAACCACAGAGAGCTGGGCATCTGTTCCACCCCAGGGGGCCTGTCCTTCCTTCTTTCTCTCCTTCCTTCCTCCCTAACCTCCCTGTCCTTTCTTTCCTCTCTGCATGGAGATCAGTCTCGTGGAACACCTTAGGGATAACTTCTGGAAAATACAAAACCAGGACTGTTAAACCTGCTGATTATTGGGAAAGCTCCTCGACCTTTAGATTTGCTGTAGGATCAGACCTGGGCTGAGTTAAGAGACACTATGGAGTCAGCTAGTGGCTCAGGGGGTTCTGTGTGGACCCCGGGTACCTGTCCTCGTGTTCTGGAGTCCCGTGTTCTGGAGCCCCACCCTGGTCCTCAGGCCTCGGCGCACACATGCCCGTCACTGGAATAGCCTGCCAGCCCTGGTCCCTGCATCTGAGCAACCTGAATCCTGGGAAGGCCACCCGTCAAGGTCAGCACAGAGGACAGAGACCCTGCATCTCCATGAACGGGGCACAGAGGAAGGAGCGAGTTCTCCGAGGAGGAAGGCCTGGCTGTCTGAGGCCAGCTGTGCAGACAAGCACAGGTATTTTGAGGGTTAGTGGCTCCTGTGAGTGAGGGTAGGAAGCGAGGGTCACTAGGGGCTAGGGCCCCTGAGTTACAGCACAGCTGCCTTCTCCTCACCGTAGGAAGGACAGTCGACTCCTATCGCCTTGATGAGCAGGCCCACCTGGTGTTGCAATGGCCTCCACAGGAGGTCCCAGGAGACCTGAGCAGGGACCTCGGGGCTCTGTTCCTCCCTTCACTCAGGCTCCTGGGGACCCTGAGAATGTCACTTCTGGCGTGACTTGTACAAAGTCCTGCCGAGGCCCGGCCACCCTGTCACTCTCGGCCACCCACTTGGATGCACAGTTCTGGTAATGCAGCCATGCCAGGACCCCCCCCTCCAACTCCAGCCACAGAGGCCAGGATGCTGGGGGACCCTGTGGCCCCATCTGGGCCCCTCAGGGCCCCTAAGAACACTAACTAGGCATCTGCTCTGTGTTTTAGAAAATAACTGCCGGGGAAACAGAAGGACTTGGCAGGCTTTGGGTCTGAAATGGGGATAATCCATTTGAAACCTGGAGGCCTGGGCAGAAGTGATGTAAAAATTAAATTAAGATGGAAGCACGAAATCTGTCTTCCTGGCCCTGAGACAGCCTCACCTTAGATTTCACATTTTAGAGCAGATAAAATCACAATTAGAAATAGTTCAATCTCTGCTGTCCCCTCCATTTTACACCTGGAGGCCCAGAGACAGGAAGTAATCCGTCTGTCCCAGAGACAGGAAGAGGAAGTGCCCTGTGAGGTCTTTGTTTTTTCAACAAACATTTTTATATGCTAGGCCTGGCTCTGAATACTTTTCAAGGATGTGCTTAGTAGCTCAGTCATGTCTGACTCTTTGTGACCCCTGGACTGCAGCCTGTCAGACTCCTCTATCCATGGGGATGCTTCAGGCAAGTATACTGGAGTCGGTTGCCACGTCCTCCTCCAGGTTTCCAAGGATAAACACATTTAGTTCTCAGTCTGAATTTATGGGGTTATATAATTGATACCATCATTGCTGTTTCCATCTCTAGTTTCCACTAGGGGACATTGAAGCACAGAGACATTTAGCAATTTGTTCAATATCACACAGCTTATAAATGTCCAAGCTGGGATTTGAGCCTCAGTCGTGAGGTTATAAAGTCAATGCTTTTCAGCACTACCAGGCTTCAAAGCAGAGCATTCATTCTTTCCAGCAATGCTCTGCCTGTCACAGCAAAGACTAGTCCTGGAAATCTGAGGTACGAGAAGACTTAGGGTAAGAAAACCCCACATATCTCCATCTAAGCAAAAGTGCATAAATCTAGTTGGTGTAAACAAGCTAAATCTTTGATGCAAAAGTGAGAGGAAAAAAGTAGAAAGGAAATCATAGCTTTAAAAAATGAGAATTTCATTTCAAAAGTAGAATGTTAATTACCAAGCAAAACATATCTTGCCTGAGAAAAGAACCAAAACAGAAGAGTGGTTAGGGATGAGACAAGATGAAGAGGCCAAAACCACTCTACACCCTAGAAAATGTCTTCATATTTACTGGTTGAACACATATTAATTAATTAGTTGTCAAATTCCTTTATTAACCCACTTATTATTCTTCATGAAGCACCTTCTCTGCTCAGGGAATACAGTGGTGGACATGAAAGTTTTCGCCTTCATAGGGGCTATAAAATGGTAGACAATAAGCAAAGAAAAAAGGAAGAAAATACACTGTACTGGACAATGATAGAGCAAGGCAAAAAGGATGGTGCCATGGTGGGTGGGATTTTATCCAGGGGCATCAGCAAAGACCCCAGCAAACATGGGGTGAGTTGAGGCTTTCTGGGATGGGGAGTCCAGGGGAGGGAAGGGCACTGCGAAGGCTGGGAAACAAGCAGAACTGGCAGCTTCAGAGAAAGGAGAGGGGCTGGGCGTTGCAGCTGGAGGGAGCAGGAAGCAAAGTCAGAGAGCTCCTGAGAGAATGGCCAACGCCATCCTGCAGGCAGATGTCTAATGTCAGACTTGGGCATTTACTCTGAACGGGAGCAGGGGAATGACATGGGGTGCATTAGGAAGAGCTACTCTGCCTCTGTGTTGAGAGCTGACCAGAGTCAGGTCGAGCGGGACTGGTGAGCAGGGGACTGCAGTGGAATCCAGTGGCAGCGGTGGGGATCCCAGTGGGGTCCACATGGGCCCTGAGCAGGGATGGCATCCTGGAAAGGTTCCACAGGGAGAGCCCCTTGGATTTGCTGCTCAATTTGCTGGGAGGAGGGTTTTGCAGACTTACCAGGTGGCTCCGGGATAAAGAACTTGCCTGCCAATGCCGGAGATGCAGGTTCAATCCCTGGGTCAGTAAGATCCCCTGGAGGAGGAAATAGCAACCCAATCCAATATTCTTGCCTGAAGAATCCCATGCATAGAGGAGCCTGGCGGGCTACAGTCCATGGGGGTCCCAAAGAGTCGGACATGACTGAGCAGGCATGCATGCATGAAATGAACAATTTGCATAAAGCAACCAACACTC
Organism: Muntiacus reevesi; assembly: GCF_963930625.1. Taxonomy (NCBI): domain Eukaryota; kingdom Metazoa; phylum Chordata; class Mammalia; order Artiodactyla; family Cervidae; genus Muntiacus; species Muntiacus reevesi. The sequence continues at coordinate 32,574,119 of NC_089253.1, read as the reverse complement.
CCAGAGTCCCTGCTCTATAGTTCATCACTTGTTTTGTCTGGGGGCCAGATGGCTGCTTCTTACCACCTACTTGGTTCCCGTTGCTAGTGGACAGCAAACCCGGGATATGGCTTGGCGACAGAATATGGGCTTTTAGACCTACCTTGGGTGCGAGGTTAAGATCTACCCAGAAGACAAACCAGAAATACACAACAGTGCGTGTTTCCTTCTGTTTCTCACATAGATCCTGAAAGGCTGACCAATATTTTAGAGTCGATGCTTTCCGAGCTTCACTGGTGTCATTTTGGGAAAGTGGACAGGATACGGTTTGGGAAGACATGCGACACTTCTGTCGTCCAGGCCGCCTCAAGATATGGCATCATGTTCAGAACAGAACATGGAAGAGGGATTACCTTATCCCGGTTCCCTCCTAGACTCGAAGACAGCACAACACAACACCCCGCTGAAGTGAATATTTTGGCATGAAAAAAAGAAAGAAAACCCACATGTGAGTTGTTGAGAATGGAAAGGGGAGGGAATGGGAGGCTGAAGAAATGAGAAAAAGGAGAATGAACGCAAAGACCAGGGTAACTCCACCCCAAATAGAAAGAACCCCGATCAGCATCAGTGTGGCAGGAAATAATCCCTTCCCAGAGACTCAGGCACCATCCTCCAGGACATGACGTGTGCGACAGAATCCTGTCATTTCAGGAGTGAAAGCATATTCTCATCTCCTGGACTTGATGAAGCTGACAAATCCAATCAAAGCCAGTTTCTGTGAATTTCCAAGAGGGAAACGTTCAGAAGGCTTTCTCTGTCTTATAAGGGAGGCTGACCTGGAATGCCCACCTGTCCCATGCACGCTTCATGAAACTTTGGGTTCCTGGAATGGGGGCCCTTCTTTTGTTCCTCATCTCATCAGGCAAGCCCCACATGGTCACCGCACACCCACCCTTCAGGGAGCCGCAGGTTGACCTTAACACTACAGCCCAGGCGGCCATTGGGTAAGGGCACATGGGGACAAGGGCGAGCCTCAGATTTCTCAACTTTAAAATCACGATGCTCACAATACCCTCTTTCCCTACTTCACAAGACTTTCTGCAAATTAACAGAAAAAAATACACGTGGCACCTCTTTATAAACATGTACACAGCTATATAACTGTCAATGATACACCATAATGAATTATAAATAGTGCATAAAACATTCAGTAAACTAAGTACTTCGAGGGGGTAGAATTCTAATATGTGTGCATGTAACAGACTGTTTAAGGTAATTATACATTAGAATTTCTCCCCCACCGTCCCGGGTTTAAGCCTCTTATCTTCACTTTGCACAGGACCAAAGCAAAGCTTAGTGATTTCATGTTGCAGGGAGAGAGCCATCGGAGGGCTGACGACCGAGCCCTGACCGTCCATCCACTGCACCAAGTGCGCTGAGGGGTGGGAGGGTTTGAATGACAGGGCTCAGGGGGACCCTCTGGAGGAGATGAGTCACACGCTGCAGCCCTGTGACCCGCAGATGGACAGGAATGGAGAGGACAGGCTTGGGGGAGGCACAGACCCCTCCTCCCCTCTGGGTCCACTCCTCAAGCGTCTGATTCCTCTGCCATCTGCACTGACAGCTCCCATCCCTTACCACTGAGTGAAGTGTGTCTTCAAAGTCTGATATGCACTGCCTATCTCTGAGGCTGCCACTTTCTGTTTTTCATCTTTGCAGGAAATGTAACATCCGGAGAGAGGTCTGAATATCAACCATTAATTTCTCCTCTGAAAACAGGTGGGGAAAAACCTCACTGCTAATTGTTTCTGACAGGTATTGAAGGATGGGATGGGATAGACCTGGGAGCAAGAGAATCTGATGACTCTGAAACAGGACAGGGAAGCAGGGTCGGGGAGGAGGGGGTGATGGCGTTCTTGCACAAGAATCCCTGTGGAACTGCGTCCCCTGTGGGGTGGGGTGGAACAGCGTCCCTCAGTCCCAGGTACAGATCTGCCGGAAGGATTCAGGTTTGGGAATCGGAGATGCTGCCAGCCATCAGTTGATCCCTGAGTCACAGACACTGGGAAACAGGCACAGGGGTAAACCACTGCTGTGGCCTCACAAAGACAGAAGGGAAACATGCCGGAAGCAATCAGGGCTTTTGAGACGCAATGAAACTCCATGGCATGTCTCTCAGCCAATTATCTCACGTGACTTTGCAGGCCTCAGATAATGAGTCCCAACAACTTCACTGTGAATAAAGTATTAATAGACCTCTGTTTACAAGACCGGTGGGGAGTGGAGCAAAACAGGCAACCTGGCCAAGGATCGAAATCGCAATTTGATAGCAGCACAAGAGAAAGCCAAGAGAGCAGACACCAGACCCCGAGCAGGAGAAACGGATCCAAAGAATTTAAAAAGCAACCAACCAAACCAACATGCAAATGCACACTTGAGTCCTGACGGATGCCCCAGGGGAAGAGTATCAGGTTGTTTTGCAGGGTGTGCCTCCTCCAACCCCCGACACCCACCCAAGCACCCTGGACTTTCAATCATGTGAACTCGATTCCTCCACCCCCTCAAACACATTGTTCCTTCTGCTGTGTGTCCTGGCCAACCTCCAGGCCCTTTTCCAAGGCTGAATTCCACCCATCCTTTGGGACTTCTCTCGGACAGTCCCTTGAGAACCCAGCCCTCGCCTCTAAATCTGGATTGTATGTCCTCCCACGACACAGCCTTCCCAGTCACAATCGTTATCACACCATGTTGTTGTCATTGCTTGTCGGTATCTCTGCTAAAACACGCCAGCCGGAACCCCGTCTGTTTGGCTCAGGACACAGCACAAATACCTGGCCCATAGGAGGATCTCAACACGTGTGTGCAGAAGGGCTCACTGGAGACACACTCCTGGCTTAGAGGAAGCTTCCGATTCAGTGGGTGAGACAGACACACAGTCCAAAGGAACGAGACAGTGTTGAATGTAAAGTAAGGATGAAGTGACATGTTAGTCACTCAGTCGTGTCTGACACTTTGCGATCTCGTGGACTGTAGCCTGTCAGGCTCCTCTGTTCATGGAATTCTCCAGGCAAGCATGCTGGAGTGGGTAGCCATGCCCTTCTCCAAGGGATCGTCCCCAACCAGGGATCGAACCCAGGTCTCCTGCACTGCAGGTAGATTCTTTTCCATCTAAGGAAACATGGAGCAAACTGTAGTGTTCCAGACCAGAAACTCCTGGTTACACCACCACAGCACCCACTACTTCTGTGGCTGAGCATCCCTTCCAGAGCAACGCCTCATGCTAGAGAGGGTCCCCAGGTGCCAAAGTGACCCAGATGCTCAAGCAGAGCCCCTGACAAATTCCACCCGAGACGTGCCTGTCAATTTCTGGACAGACAAAGGTCTTGAAGAAACATCTACTATGTTGTCTATCTTAAAGGCAGAACTAGGATTCAGCACCTTGGGCAGAGAAATAATTGTTTGTTTCCCTAGAAAAGCTGTTTAGTATAACAGAAAGGATGGTGTGGGCGGTGGAACGCCATGTGTTGGAAAGAGCCTAAGTTTTGGAATTAAAATGACCTTGGCTCCTCGCCCAGTTCCACAGCTTACTAGCAATGGGATCTGGATCCCACTCCTGTCTCTGAGCCTGACGTTCAGCACTGCTGTGGAGCTGTATGGGTTGATATTACACAACAGGCATAAGCCCCAATCATCTTCATCAATGAAGTATAAAATACAGATCCCACGCTTTCTAGCTGTGGGCTCCTAAGTAGGTTATCTGATCACTAGACGTCTCAGTTTTCTCATCTGAAATGGAGGCAGTCCTAAGGATAAAGTGCTTGCAACGTGTGCTAAGTTGCTTCAGTCATGTCCAACTTTTTGTGACTCTATGGACTGTAGTCTGCCAGGCCCCTCTGTCCATGGGATTCTCCAGGCAAGAATACTGGAGTGGGTGGACATGCTCTCCTCCAGGGGATCTTCCCAACCCAGGGATCAAATCTGCATCTCTTTCGTCTCCTGCATTGGTAGGCAAGTTCCTTACCACTAGTGCCACCTCGGAAGCCAAAAGATAAAGTGAAGGATGTCTATAAAGCTCCATACTTGGTACCTTCATCATAACAAACACTCAACAATATAAATCTTTGTCACTTGCTTTTTGTATTGATTATACTGAGATCTTGACAAATATCTTTTTCCCCTGATCCATAGTCGAAGGGACTGTTTTCTGCCTTTTGACTTTTATCTCCCACCCTGTTCCATCCAGTAGATGTACTGGCTTCTGTGTAGTCTGCAGATCCTCTAAGTGTTGATGAGGTGATGAATGACCCTGGTATTTTCTCTGGACTGTGTCTCCTCCCTGACCAGCCACAGGTATCCAGCAAGCACTTTAGGCCAGACTGAGAGCCCTGGATATTCAGTTCCTATTTAAGGGAATGGCTCAGATCCCACTGACTTTGCAGTCTTGAAATTAATTTAGAAATACTATCTCAAAACACTGGAATAAAACACTTCTTTCCCCACTCAACTGATATAACAGTGTCACACAATTTAGAAGCTCTTATAATCAGAAAGGGACATTTACCTAAACATTCAGATTTTGCTCCTAACTATAAGAGGATATTAAGTTGTTAACATAAAATTGGTCTATTCAGCTTTCTGAGCCTTCTTTTGGAGGAGACAGCTGATTTCCTTTTCAGATCCAAGTGTATTAAAGTTCACAATTAATTTAGATAACACCATGTGAGCTGATAGTAGAGAGTCTAGCAATTAAATAATGAATGGGAGGAAGCCACAGTCATCAGAGATATCAGAATACACCTTTATTATAATGATGTAAAATCAGTGTGTTTTCATGTGATTTAATTATAGATTGACAGGAAAAAGTGGAAAACCATAGATTAATAATGTTTAGATAATGCATATATTAAAAAATCTGTTTCCAAAACTGTGATTAGTATTAAGCAGGTTAAATTTATCATCTTTATAAAAAGAATTTGTGATTCCAAATTTCATAATTTAACATGAATAGAGATAGAAATGCTTGGGGTATGATATGGGTAGAATAATATCTCCTGTAATAAGGAAAGAATGAAACTGCTAAGTAATGCATTTCTCTAAAGGCAAACGTGGCCTACCACACTGCTCAGGCAGGAAGTGTTGGCCCCAGTGACATGCATTCAACACAAAATGCAGAACCAACTGGTGCTGTAATTTTGCAAATCTAGAAGGCACTGTTTACACTGCAGTGCATGTCAGTGGCATCTCTATGTGTGTGCTCCAGGGAAGCTGGTGGCCCTGGAACCAGCAATACTCTGCCTCCTTATAGAGACAGCTAAGATCTATGGACTCAGAAGCAAGAAATCTGAGGCCAAGGAAAGACTCATGGGTTATTTTTTCAAACCATGTTTTAAAATAGAAGTAGAGTTAATTTACAAAGTTGTGTTAGTTTCAGGTACACAGAAAAGTGATTCAGATGCACACACACAAATATATGTCAGGGCTTCCCTGGTGGCTCAGTGGTAAAGAATCCACCTGCAATGCAGGAGTCCCAGGTTCTAGCCCTGAGTCTGGAAGATCCCCTGGAGAAAGGAATGGCAACCCACTCCAGTATTCTTGCCTGGGAAATTCCATGGACAGAGGAGCCTGGCGGGCTACAGTCCGTCGGGTCACAAAAGAGTTGGACATGACTGAGCGATTAACACTTTCACTATTTTCAATTTTCATATATATATATATATATATATTTTCATATTCTTTTCTATTTCTATAACCTTTTCCATTATAGGTTATAACAAGATACTGAATATAGTTCCCTGGGCCTTTCAGTAGGTCCTTGCTTTTTACTGTTTATATATAGTAGTGTGTGTATGTTATTTCTAGACTCCTAATTTATCCCCATACCCTTAATCCCTGCTATCTCCTTTGGTAATCATATGTTTGTTTTCTATGTCTGTAAGCTTATTTCTGTTTTGTAAACAAGTTCATCTGTATGAGTTTTTAGAGTCCATGTATAAGTGATATGATATTTCTTTTTTTTCTCACTTAGTTCACTTAATATGATAATCTCTAGGTCCATCCATTTGCTGCAAATGGGATTATTTCATTCTTTTTTATTGATTTACATTCCCATCAACAGTGTAGGAGGATTCCCATTTCTCTACAGCCTCTCCAGCATTTATTGTAGACTTTTGATGACGGCCATTCTGACTGGTATGAGATGATATCTCATTGTAGTTTTTTTTTAATTAATTAATTTTATTTATTTCTTTTTTTCTTTTTTTGCATTTCTTTAAGAGAAAGCCAAGTAAGACGGTAGGTGTTGCGAGAGGGCATCAGAGGGCAGACACACTAAAACCATAATCACAGAAACTAGCCAATCTGATCACACGGACCACAGCCTTGTCTAACTCAATGAAACTATGCCATGCCATGTGGGGCCACCCAAGATGGTCGGGTCATGGTAGAGAGGTCTGACAGAATGTGGTCCACTGGAGAAGGGAACGGCAAACCACTTCAGTATTCTTGCCTTGAGAACCCCATGAACAGTATGAGAAGGCAAAATGATAGGATACTGAAAGAGGTACTCCCCAGGTTAGTAGGTGCCCAATAAGCTACTGGAGATCAGTGGAGAAATAACTCAAGAAAGAATGAAGGGATGGAGCCAAAGCAAAAACAATACCCAGCTGTGGATATGACTGGTGATAGAAGCAAGGTCTGATACTGTAAAGAGCAATATTGCATAGGAACCTGGAATGTTAGGTCCATGAATCAAGGCAAATTGGAAGTGGTCAAACAGGAGATGGCAAGAGTGAATGTCGACATTCTAGGAATCAGCAAACTAAAATGGACTGGAATGGGTGAATTTAACTCAGATGACCATTATATCTACTACTGTGGGCAGGAATCCCTTAGAAGAAATGGAGTAGCCATCATGGTCAGCAAGAGTCCAAAGTACAGTACTTGGATGCAATCTCAAAAATGACAGAATGATCTTTGTTCGTTTCCAAGGCAAACCATTCAATATCACGGTAATCCAAGCCCATGCCCCAACCAGTAATGCTGAAAAAGCTGAAGTTGAACGGTTCTATGAAGACCTACAAGACCTTTTAGAACTAACACTCAAAAAAGATGTCCTTTCATTATAGGGGAATGGAATGCAAAAGTAGGAAGTCAAGAAACACCTGGAGTAATAGGCAAATTTGGCCTTGGAGTATGGAACAAAGCAGGGCAAAGGCTAATAGAGTTTTGCCAAGAGAACGCACTGAGCAAGAGCAAATACCCTCTTCCAACAACACAAGAGAAGACTCTACACGTGGACATCGCCAGATGGTCAACACCAAAATCAGACTGATTATATTTTTTGCAACCAAAGATGGAGAAGCTCTATATAGTCAGCAAAAACAAGACCAGGAGCTGACTGTGGCTCAGATCATGAACTCCTTATTGCCAAATTCAGACTTAAACTGAAGAAAGTAGGGAAAACCACTAGACCATTCAGGGATGACCTAAAGCAAATCCCTTATGACTATACAGTGGAAGTGAGAAATAGATTTAAGAGACTAGATTTGATAGACAGAGAGCATGATGAACTATGGACAGAGGTTTGTGACATTGTACATGAGACAGGAATCAAGACCATCCCCATGGAAAAGAAATGCAAAAAGGCAAAATGGTTGTCTGAGGAGGCCTTACAAATAGCTGTGAAAAGAAGAGAAGTGAAAAGCAAAGGAGAAAAGGAAAGACATTCCCATTTGAATGCAGAGTTCCAAAGAATAGCCAGGAGAGAAAAGAAAGCCTTCCTCAGTGATCAGTGCAAAGAAATAGAGGAAAGCAACAAAACGGGAAAGACTAGAGATCTCTTCAAAAAAATTAGAGATACCAGGGAATATTTCATGCAAAATGGGCTCAATAAAGGACAGAAATGGTATGGACCTAACAGAAGCAGAAGATATTAAGAAGAGGTGGCAAGAATACATGGAAGAACTGTACAAAAAGGATCTTCGTGACCCAGATAACCACAACGGTGTGATCACTCATCTAGACCCAGACATCCTGGAATGTGAAGTCAACTGGGCCTTAGAAAGCATCACTATGAACAAAGCTAGTAGATGTGATGGAATTCCAGTTGAGCTATTTCAAATCCTTAAAGATGATGCTGTGAAAGTGCTCCACTCAATAAGTCAGCAAATTTGGAAAACTCAGCAGTGGCCACAGGACTGGAAAAGGTCAATTTTCATTCCAATCCCTAAGAAAGGCAATCCCAAAGAATGCTCAAACTACTGCACAATTGCACTCATCTCACACGCTAATAAAGTAATGCACAAAATTCTCCAAGCCAGGCTTCAGCAATATGTGAACCGTGAACTTCCAGATGTTCAAGCTGGTTTTAGAAAAGGCAGAGGAACCAGAGACCAAATTGCCAACATCCGCTGGATCATCAAAAAAGCAAGAGAGTTCCAGAAAAACATCTATTTTTGCTTTATTGACTAGGCCAAAGCCTTCAACTGTGTAGATTACAACAAACTGTGGAGAATCCTGAAAGAGATGGGAATACCAGACCACCTTACCTGCCTCCAGAGAAACCTGTATGCAGGTTAGGAAGCAACAGATAGAATTGGACATGGAACAACAGACTGGTTCCAAATAGGAAAAGGAGTATGTTAAGGCTGTATATTGTCACCCTGCTTATTTAACTTATATGCAGAGTACATCATGAGAAATGCTGGGCTGGAAGAAGCATAAGCTGGAATCAAGATTGCTGGGGAACATATCAATAACCTCAGATATGCAGATGACACCATCCTTATGGCAGAAAGTGAAGAGGAACTAAAAAGCTTCTTGATGAAAGTGAAAGAGGAGAGTGAAAAAGTTGGCTTTAAGTTCAACATTCAGAAAACTAAGATCATGGCATCTGGTCCCATCACCTCATGGGAAATAGATGGGGAGACAGTGGAAACAGTGTCAGACTTTATTTTTGGGGGCTCTAAAATCACTGCAGATGGTGATTGCAGCCATGAAATTAAAAGACACTTACTCCTTGGAAGGAAAGTTAGCACATTAAAATAGCAGAGACATTACTTTGCCAACAAAGGTCTGTCTGGTCAAGGCTATGGTTTTTCCAGTGGTCATGTATAGATGTGAGATTTGGACTGTGAAGAAAGCTGAGCGCCGAAAAATTGATGCTTTTGAACTATGATGTTGGAGAAGACTCTTGAGAGTCCCTTGAACTGCAAGGAGATCCAACCAGTCCATCCTAAAGGAGATCAGTCCTGGGTGTTCATTGGAAGAACTGATGCTGAAGCTGAAACTCCAGTACTTTGGTCACCTCATGCGAAGAGTTGACTCATTGGAAAAGACCCTGATGCTGGGAGGGATTGGGGGCAGGAGGAGAAGGGGACGACAGAGGATGAGATGACTGGATGGCATCACCAACTCGAGGGGCATGAGTTTGAGTAAACTCTGGGAGTTTGTGATGGATAGGAAGGCCTGGCGTGCTGCAATTCATGGAGTCGCAAAGAGTCAGAGATGACTGAACAATTTAACTGAGCTGAACTGAACTGAATAATTAGTGATGTTGAGCATCTTTCCATGTTCCTTTTGGCCATCTGTTTGTCTTCTTTGGAGTAATGTCTATTTAGGTATTCACCCATTTTTTGTTCATTTTTGGTATATATATATGTTAAGCTGTATGAGCTGTTTGTTTTGACAACTAATCCTTTGTCAATCATATTGTTTGTAAATATTTTCTCCTGGTCTATAGGTTGTCTTTTCATTTTGTTTGTAGTTTCCTTTGCTGTGAAAAAACTTTGAAGTTTAATTAGGTCCAATTTATTTATTTGTTTTAATTTCTATTACTCTAGGAGATGGATCCAAAAACACATTGCTGCGATTTATGTCCAAGAGTGGTCTGTCTATATTTCCTCCAAGAATTTTATAGTATCTGTTCTTATATTTAGGTCTGTAAACAATTTTGAGTTTATTTCTGTATATGGTGTTAGAGAATGTTCCAGTTTCATTGTTTTACATGTAGCTGTCTACTTTTCCCAGCACCATTTATTGAAGAGACCATCTTTCCTCCATTGTATATTCTTGCCTATATTGCCATAGATTAATTGACTCTAGGTGTGTGGGTTTATTTCCGAGTTTACTGTCCTACTCCATTGATCTATGTATCTGACTCTCTGCTAGCACCATAATATTTTTATTACTGTAGCTTTGTAATATAGTCTGAGGTCAGGGAGCATGATTCCTCCAATTCCACTCCTTCTCAAGATAGTTTTAGCTATTCAAGATCTTCTTTGTTTTCATACAAATTTAAAAATGTTCTAGTTCTGTGAATAAAATGCTATCGGTAATTTGACAGGGATTGTATTGAATCTGTAAATTGCCTTTGGTTGATTCAGTTCAGTCACTCAGTTGTGTCTAATTCTTTGCGACCCTGTGGATGGCAGCACACCAGGCTCCCCTGTCCATCACCAACTCCAGAGCTTAATCAAACTCATGTCCATTGAGTCAGTGATGCCATCCAACCATCTCATCCTCTGTTGCCCCCTTCTCCTCCTGCCTTCAATCTTTCCCAGCATCAGGGTCTTTTCCAATTAGTTGGCTCTTCATATCAGGTGGCCAAAGTATTGGAGCTTCAGCTTCAGCATCAGTCTTTCCAATGAATATTCAGGACTGACTTCCTTTGGTTGTATGGTCATTTCATAAACATTGATTCTTCCAATCCAAGAACAGGTATATATTTTCATCTGTTTGTTTTGTCTTCAATTTCTCTCCTCAGCATCTTATAGTTTTTAGAGTACAGGTCTTTTGCCTCCTTAGGGAGGCTTATTCCTAGGTATTTTATTCTTTTGATGTGATGGTTTTGTTTCCTTAATTAAATTGGATTCTTTCCTCACTTTCTATTTCCAATCTTTCATTGTTAGTGTATAGAAATGCAGCAGATTTCTGGGTATTAATTTTACATCCTACAACTTAACTGAATTCACTAACAGGTTCTAGTAGTTTTCAGGAAGCATATTTGGGATTTTCTGTGTATAGCATTGTCTCATCTGCAAACAGTGACAGTTTTACTTCTTTACCAATTTGGATTCCTTTTATTTCTTTTTCTTCTCTGACTGATGGAGCTAGGACTTCCAAAATTATGTTGAATGAAAATGTCAAGAGTGGGCATTCTTGTCTTGATCCTGATCTTAGAGAAAATACTTCTACTTTTCACCATTAAGTATAATGTTACCTGTAAGTTTATTATATATGCCCTTTATTATGCTGAGGTGTGTTTCCTTTATGCCTACTTTCTGGAAAGTTTTTTAATCATAAATGGGTGTTCAATTTTGTCAAATGCTTTTTCTACATCGATTGAGATGATCATGTTTTTTATTCTTCAATATGATGAAGAATGTTGTTGTGGTATATCACATTGATTAATTTGTGGATACTGAAAAATTCTTGAATCCCTGAGATAAATCCCACTTGGTCATGGTGAATGATTCTTTTAATGTATTGTTGGAGTTGGCTTGCTAGTATTTTGTTGATTTCTGCTATTAGTGACACAGACCTTTGATTTTTCTCATTTTTGTAACATCTGGGTCTGGTTTTGGTATCAGGGTAAGGACAGCCTCAGAGAATGAGCTTGGAAGTGTTCCTCCCTCTTCAGGTTTTTGGAATCATTTCACAAGGATAGGTGGCAACTCTTCTCTAAACATTTGGTAGAGTTGATCTGTGATGCCAGCTGATCCTAGATTTTCGCTTGTTGGGGACTTTCAAATTATTGATTCCAATACTGGCAATTAGTTTGTTCATATTTTCTATTTCTTCCTGGTTCAGTCTTGGGGAGTGAGTGTACCTGTCTAAGAATTTGTACATTTCTTCTAGTTGTCCATTTTATTGGTCTACAGTTGCTCACAATTATCTTTTATGGTCCTTTGTATTTCTGTGGTGTCAGTTGTAATTTCTTTTCAGCTTCATTATTCTGAACTCATTCTTGTGTAGATTGCCTATCTCTATATCACTTAGAGGTTCTTCTGGGGTTTTATCTTATCCCTTCATCTGGACTATATTCCTCTGCCATCACATTTTGTCTAAATTTCTACCAGTGCCTGTTTAGTCATGTATGACTCTTTGTGACCCCATGGACTGTAGCCCACAGGGCTCCTCTGTCCATGGGATTTCCCAGGCAAGAACACTGGAATGGGGTGCCATTTCTTACCCAGGAAGCTCCTATGAAGTCCCTACTTTAGCTCTGGGTCCTGGTGTACATGGGATTTTGTGTGCACCCTTAAGAATGGAGTCTCTATTTTCCCTAATCCTGTGGAACTCCTGTAATTAAGCCCCACTGGCCTTTAAAATCAAATGCTCTGGGGACTTCTCTTCCTGTGCTGAACTCCAGACTAGGAGGCATCTGACATCAGGCTCAGAACTATCATTCCCGTGGGAGAGCCTCTACAATGCAATTGTTTCCCATCTTGTGGGTCATCCAGCCAGGGAATGGGATTTGATAATATGGCGAGTGTGCCCTCCTACTGGTCTTATTGTGGTTCCTTCATTATGTCTTCAGTTGTAGAAGGTCTGTTCTGGTAGGTTTCAGTCTTTCTCAGTCATGGAAGTTCTGCAGATTGTTGTGACTCTGATGTGAGAGGCAGTGAGTCCGGGGCCCCTCTACTCTGCCATCTTAGCCGCACTCCCGGAAGACTGCCGAAAGTCTCCACACAGCATCAAAAACCAGCATCCTCACCGCAGTCACCACTTTGGGAATCTTTTTCATTGGTTCTTAGTCCAGATGTACTTGCTCAGAAGTTGCCCCGTGCAGAAGCCCTGCTCCAGGCACTCCAGCCCAGAGCTCCTAGTGTGAAACGGCTGGAGGGACACCTCAGCTCTGCACGCAGGAGCATGGCCTGCGGCACCCCACCTATGGGTTCTTTAGTTTGGAAATGGTCTTTCGGTCTAAGAGTGGTGGTTCACTTATCTGGGAAGAAAGACATCTCTGAGCAGTAAACACACATGTACATGATGTTTTCAGTGACACCTCCAAACACAGCAAGTAACTAAATCCTGAACTGGAAATTCCCTGGGGATGAACAAAGAACAACGGGGACATGCACGTTTTGCAGAGAGCAGTTGTGTGTGACTCTTAACACACGGAGGAGGACTGTCCTCAAAGACCCTAGGAGCAGGGAGAACAGAGAAGCTGTGAGTCGATGGCATCCTTGCTCATAGATAGCTGGCATTCCATGTCCCAACACCCAGTCCAGACTTTCACCATGCCCTAGACCGGATTCTCTTTACTACATTCAAAATGTAAATGATGGTTTAAAAAGAAGAACACTGAGAATTTCATTTTAAACACAACTGCTACCCATTTGGGGCGATGGCAAAACTAACATTAAGAGGCTAAATAAAGGCATGCACAGGGTTGAATTCCATGCCGGGCATGGACGATGCCATTAATATGCACTCGGAACAGCAAACCATCCCCAGCAAGGGGAGCTTGTTGATAAGATTACCTTTCTGTAAGAGCAAGAATAATGTCTATCATTCACCGGGGGAGAGAGCATTGTGAGAGGGTCTGGGCAGACCTCACACCGCTGCAGGACGTTGTTGGTAATGAGGAACAGATAAAAGGGAAAGACCTCAAGGGGTGTGATTCTGTACATTTTATTTCCAAAGCTGAATAACTAGGAGGTATAATTTAAAAATAGAGAGAGGCTTAACTAAAGATGTTACTTAGGGGTTCCTGAATGCAGACACTGGAATCTAAATTTCACATCTTAGCCCATGGTCCTTTCAATGCAGATGTGTTAGGAATTACAGGAAAGACACCTAGCACAGACCTGCTGCTTGGTTCATTTTGGGGTCTAATTTTAGACTTTATATAGAAGGATTTTTTGCTGTTGTTGTTGGATGGATGATTGATGGAAGGATTGACTAAAAGAGGGTAGAGCACAGACGTCATCTCAGAGAAAATTTGGTAAATTGTGAGTGTATGATACTCCCCAAGTATCTTCTCTGGTTCCCACCATGAGCACCAGCTGGATGGGAAATGATGCACCAGGGATCTCAAATATATTATACAACCAGGGGAAAGAAATCCCTTGCTCATCTGGAGAATGAGGGGGCTGGACCAATGCCTCAGGTCTCCTCTGGGTCTGAGCTGCTGTGTTTCCCTGATTCCTGAAGACCTACTGCTGGGAGTATTTTAAAAGAGAAACACTCAGTAACAACAACACATTTTTGGCTTCCATTTAAAATAGATATCCAGGTATCTGTTTATTCTCTCAAACGCATGCAATCCCATTGCAGTTTCTTGTTTAATTCAACATGGCTGAGAGACAAAGAGCATTACAAATGGCAAGTTTCAGTGGTTTATATTTAAAAGATGCTGGGTTCAAGAGAGTCTCGGACGGCCGGGAAAAGGAGAGAGAATATTTCCCTCCAAACGGATGGCTGCTGTTCATCCACATTCACTCCAAGTCTGGAGTTACCAGTAAAGGGTCATGGAGGGCCTGAGAGCACCCGACATGGGCAGTGTTGTGCACCCGCCCTTCGGAGGATGCAGAGGGGCCAGGGAGGTGAGGAAGTGGATGCCTGAGAATAAGGGCTGCGGCACCCTGGTTAAGATCTGGGAATTCAGTTTTGAGCTGCCTCTTGCAGCAGATGCTCCAAATCAGCAGTTACCCAAGGCTGATGAGGAAGGGGCACTGATCCCACACCATACAAGGAGTGGCACAACCCAGTGATCCCAAATTCACTCTTGTCTTAATGCAGGATTTTAAATAAGTTGTTGAAGCTTTCTGTGCCTAAACTGCCCAACTTATAAAGTAAGAAGAGGATAATACCTACCTGCAAATACTTTTATAGAAATTAAAGAGGATGAGGTAGATAAAGTATTTCACCCTCCCAGAGCCTAGCACAGAGTAAGCTCCTGATAAACAGTAGTCCTCTAGGCATTTTGACGGTTTTAAAGAGTCACATGCACCCATACACATCTGTCTCTCCAGTTCTCACAAGATGGATGGATGGATGGATGGATGGATGGATGGATGGATGGATCAATCTATCTAGGCTTCCTAGGTGGCACTAGTGGTAAAGAACCTGCCTGCCAATGCAGGCAAGACTCGGGTTCAATCCCTAGGTTGTGAAGATCCCATGGAGGACAACATCGAAACCCACTCCAGTATTTTTGCCTGGAGAACACCATGGACAGAGGAGTCTGGCAGGCTATAGTCCATAAGGTCACACAGAGTTGGAAACAAGTGAAGTGACTTAGCACATGCACATGCCCCCCCCCACACACACACACATATATTGCCTGCATATAAACCAAAAACATGAAGGTACACGGACCCTACATTACAGAAAAAATTTTCACAGAAATTAATGGTAGGAAAAGGGAATATCATCAGAGTCGTCAAGGATCAGCATGATTCCCATTAGCTTTATGTGAGAAACACTGACTACTTCATTGAACAGGCACAACTCTTAGGGAGCAGTCACCACTGTTGCCCCCATTCCTCAGAGGAAGAAACTGAAGCTCAGAGTCTGTCACTTCTAGAACCAGTATTCTTAACCCTCTGTAATGTTTTCACTCTTCGGAAATCCTCCAGAAACTATTGCCAGCACAAAACTGCCACCAGAATAATACCTCAAGCCTGAGTCAATTATGCGCTGTTGTACCGTGCTGAATCCATCCATTTGTTTGTGCACCGATTTTTCTACAAAAGTAGGTGAGCACTCATTATGCACTGGGTGGTTTGCTAAAGGCAAGGGCTATGAAGATGGACACATACAGTCTCTGAATCCAGGTGGCTCAGGCAAACCAAGAGAGCAACCAAGCAGAAGGATGTGGGGGTTGGGGTGGGACACCATCCTCATCCCATCCGTGCTCACCACTGTGGGTGTTTATCTAGGGCTAAGCTCTCCTAGCTCAGGAACCACTCCTGAGGGGAGGGGCACTTCATATCCAGCCCCAATCCGCATCACAACAGTACCCCATCCATAGGTCAGCCTCTTCACAGGCTTCTGTCTTAGCTCTGACACTCTTGTTAGGATGTTTAGGATTAATGATAACTGACAGCTTGAACAGGTCTAGAGTTAGGCAGTTTTAGGGGCTAAAAGTTAAAAAAAAAAAAAAAAAAAGAGTGAAAGATAAGTGCAATTTGTTAGTAGAACAACAAGGAAAAAACACTAACATCCCAGAATGTCATGTAAACTGCAGTTATTTATTATCAGATGGTACTGTATAGGATTATTGATTACATAAAATATATCACCACCCGAGCCCATAAAACATTATATTTAGGGGCATTCACCAGGATGTAGATTTTCCATATAAGAATCACTACATTTTTTAAAATTACTTTATTTATTTTAATTGGAAGCTAATTACTTTACAATATTGTGGTGGTTTTTGCCATACATTAACATGAATCAGCCATGAGTGTGCATGTGTCCCCATCCTGAACCTCTCTCCCCATCCCACCCCTTAGGGTCATCCCAGTGCACTGGCCCTGAGCGCCCTGTCTCATGCATTGAACCTGGACTGGCAATCCATTTCACATATGGTAATATACATGTTTCAATGCTAGTCTCTCAAATTATCCCACCCTCGCCTTCTCCCACAGAGTTCAAAAGTCTGTTCTTTATATCTGTGTCTCTTTTGCCGATTCACATATAGGGTCATCGTTGCCATCTTTCTAAATTCCATATATATGCGTTAATATACTGTATTGGTGTTTTTCTTTCTGACTTACTTCACTTTGTATAATTGGCTTCAGTTTCATCCACCTCATTAGAACTGATTCAAATGCATTCTTTTTAATAGCTGAGTAATATTCCATTGTGTATATGTACCACGGCTTTCTTATCCATTCATCTGCCAAGGGACATCTAGGTTGCTTCCATATCCTGGCTATTGTAAACAGTGTTGCAATGAACATTGGGGTGCATGTGTCTCTTTCAATTCTGGTTTCCTCGGAGTGGCTGCCCAGCAGTGGTATTGCTGGGTCATATGGCAGTTCTATTTCCATTTTTTTAAGGAATCTCCACACTGTTCTCCACAGTGGCTATATTAGTTTGCATTCCCATCAACAGTGTAACAGGGTTTCTTTTTCTCTGCACCCTCTCCAGCATTTATTGTTTGTAGACTTTTTGATAGCAGCCATTCTGACTGGCATGAGATGGTACCTCATTAGAGTCTTGATTTGCATCTCTGTGATAATGAGTGATGCTCAAGCATCTTTTCATGTGTTTGTTAACCATCTGTATGTCTTCTTTGGGGAAATGTCTGTTTAGTTCTTTGGCCCATTTTTTGACTGGGTCGTTTATTTTTCTGGTATTGAGCTGCATGAGCTGCTTGTATATTTTTTGAGATTAATTCTTGGTCAGCTGAAGAAGCACTACAAGTGGTATTCCTTGCAATGAAATTGTACCTGTGTTTCTGACCCCGCCTGCCCCCTCCATGGTTACATGAAAGCCACAGCCATTCCCTTTCATCCCTGCAAGGTGATGCTCTGGTGCAGAGGAAGGACGGTAAGCGGTGGAGGCAGCCTGCAGGGGTGGCAGGTGCACCCCTTCTGAACGCGCACGATCACACGCTGAGAACACATCTTTCTTGTTTTACCAAACTCACAAATACCCACCAATTTGTTCCCTTCAACAGCTTCAATGTGTTTCTTGTTAAAGAACATTTCTTTGTGAAAGCCTTTGACAAAATACCCAAACACAAAGGAGTGAGTGGGACATCTCACAGCCGAGTTTCCCCAAAGTGGTGAGTCAGCAGGGGGCGGGACAAACGTTATCACTGCCACTCCTTGTGGAAGAATTAAGGGCCCTTCTTTACATCAAAATTTCCCTTTGCTCTTAATGAGATGACTGTCTGGAACACTCAGCCCACCGCTGAGAGAGTGACTTCTTGCTGGGCTTGGATTATTCGAGAGCTCGGCATTCATTCTCAGAAGGCCATCAGGGGTTTCAAGGAGAGCCAGGCAGAAAGAGCCCACAGTGAACGTGGGGGTCGCCACACAAGGAAATGATGAGTTGTTGATATGCATGGCCACCTGCCCCATCTTATTCTAGCCAAAGACCAGACACAAATCAGCACCTCTCCCTGCAGCAGCTATGTGAGCCAGAAGGATGGGGAGTTAAAAGGAGGAGGTGACCTAAGAGCAAACTGGAAAGGCTGGCCAGCCCCTGGGCTCTGGGAGGACATGGACAGTGACATAGGTGGGCAGGCCTGAGCATCAGAGCGGGTGGGGGAGTATCTAGGGGAATGAGGATCAGCCCCCCCAACCAGGCCCCACATCATGTCCCTCAGCATCTGCTCCCCCCACCTCCCCTGTCTCACTAAGCTGCCCCTGAAAGATCAGGGTTGTCATCGTGGGAGGACCTTATGTTCTTTCTCTTGCAGAATGGGGGTGCAGGAGACAATGTTTTTGCAGAAACTTTTCTTTTCTAATTGATCATTAGAAATTTTTCTTAGCCTTTAAATAGTCCCTCAGGGGAGTCACTAAGCCAGGAGCCAAAGAGATGGCCTTCTTCCTTCTGCAGGGAGAATCAGCCCTGTTGCCTAAAAAAACACCACGTTCCTACCTGAAGGCCCTCTCCACCCTGCGAATGCTCAGTCATTTGAGGAGGAAACAGTCCCACTGCAAGCTGATTTCTCAGCCTAAATGGATGCTTTCACTACAGGGAAATCTCAGGAGTGAGAGAAATTGCAGGGCTGGGGGTGAGAGCGGCAGTCATGCAGCTCTAGTAATTGCCACTTCAGAAGCCATGTGGCATGTCCTTCTAGAGCTTCTGATACCACTGCAGCATAATGCTACCTGTTATACAGTACATACACAAATGTATATAGGAGCACATTTACACATACACATCACACACATAAGCCCTCTTGAATGAGGTCGCCATTAACCCCACCAAGAGACACCAGAACTTACACAGAATTGGGGAAACAGACTCTTGGAGGGCACAAACAAAATTTTGTGTGTACCAGGACCCAGGAAAAGGAGCAGTGACCCCACAAGTGACTGACCCAGACTTGCCCATGAGTGTCCAGGACTCTCTGGCAGAGGTATGGGTCAGCGGCAGCCTTTGGCAGGGTCGGGGGGCACTGAATGTGGCAGTGTGTGCATGGGACCTTTAGAAAGAGGTCACCATTATCTTCATTTCCTCCACCATAGTTTGGCCTCAGGTCAAACAACAGGGACAGAACACTGTCCTGCCCATCAACAGAAAATTGGATTAAAGATTTACTGAGTATAAGTAGCTAGTAGCTGAGAAAAGAAGAGAAAGGCAAAGGAAAGATATTCCCATTTGAATGCAGAATTCCAAAGAATAGCAAGGAGAGACAAGAAAGACTTCCACAGTGATCAATGCAAAGAAATAGAGGAAAATAACAGAATGGGAAAGACTGGAGAGCTCATCAAGAAAATTAGAGATACCAAGGGAATATTTCATGCAAAGATGGGCTCAATAAAGGACAGACATGGTATGGACCTAACAGAAGCAGAAGACATTAAGAAGAGGTGGCAGCAATACACAGAAGAACTAAACAAACAAACAAAAAATCTTCATGGCCCAGATAACCACAACAGTGTGATCACTCACCTAGAGCCAGACATCCTGGAATGTGGAGTCAAGTGGGCCTTAGGAAGCATCACAACAAACAAAGCTAGTGGAGGTGATGGAATTCCAATTGAGCTATTTCAAATCCTTAAAGATGATGCTGTGAAAGTACTGCACTCAATATGCCAGCAAATTTGGAAAACTCAGCAATGGTCACAGGACGGGAAAAGGTCAGTTTTCATTCCAGTCCCAAAGAAAGACAACCCCAAAGAATGCTCAAACTACTGCACAATTGCACTCATCTCACATGCTAGTACAGTAATGCTCAGAATTCTCCAAGCCAGGCTTCAACAGTATGTGAACTGTGAACTTCCAGATGTTCAAGCTGGATTTAGAAAAGGCAGAGGAACCAGAGATCAAATTGCCAACATCCGTTGGATCATCAAAAAGCAAGAGAGTTCCAGAAAAACATCTATTTTTGCTTTATTGACTAGGCCAAAGTCTTTGACTGTGTGGATCACAACAAACTGTGGAGAATTCTTCAAGAGATGGGAATACCAGACCACCTTACCTGCCTCCAGAGAAATCTGTATGCAGGTCAGGAAACAACAGTTAGAACTGGACATGGAACAACAGACTGGTTCCAAATAGGGAAAGGAGAATGTCAAGGCTATATATTGTCACCCTGCTTATTTAACTTATATACAGAGTACATCATGCGAAATGCTGGGCTGGATGAAGCACAAGCTGGAATTGAGATCTCTGGGAGAAATATCAATAACCTCAGATATGCAGAGGAAAAGGCAATGGCAACCCACTCCAGTGTTCTTGCCTGTAGAGTCCCAGGGGCGGGGGAGTCTGGTAGGCTACCACCTATGGGGTCGCACTGAGTCGGACAACACTGAAGCAACTTAGCAGCAGCAGCAGCTGACACCACCCTTATGGCAGAAATCGAAGAAGAACTAAAGAGCCTCTTGATGAAAGTGAAAGAGGAGAGTGAAAAAGCTGGCTTAAAACTCAACATTTACAAAACTAAGATCATGGCATCTGGTCCCATCACTTCATGGCAAATGGATGGGGAAACAATGGAAACAGTGAGAGACTTTACATTTTTGGGCTCCAAAATCACTGCAGATGGTGACTTCAGCCATGAAATTAAAAGATGTTTGCTCCTTGGAAGAATAGCTATGACCAACCTAGACAGTACACTGAAAAGCAAAGACATTACTTTGCCAACAAAGGTCTGTCTAGTCAAAGCTATGGTTTTTCCAGTAGTCATGTATGGATGTAAGAGTTAGATTATAAAGAAAGTTGAGCGTCAAAGAATTGATGTTTGTCAACTGTGGTGCTGGAGAAGACTCTTGAGAGTCCCTTGGACTGCAAGGAGATCCAATCAGTCCATCCTAAAGGAAATCAATCCTGAATATTCATTGGAAGGGCTGATGCTGAAGAAAAAAGTCTAATACTTTGGCCACCTGATGCGAAGAACTGACTCATTTGAAAAGACCCTGATGCTGGGAAAGATTGAAAGTGGGAGGAGAAGGGGACGGCAGAGGATGAAATGGTTGAATGGTATCACTGACATGAGTTTGAGTAAGCTCCAGGAGTTGGTGATGGACAGGGAAGCCTAGTGTGCTGCAGTCCTTCGGGTAGCAAAGAGTCAGACATGAGTGACTGACTGAACTGAAACTGAAATCGCCCACATCCACATACAGTGCTGCCTGCTGACAAAAGAGCCCACTTCTCTGCTCACTGTCTGTCATGCCCACAGCCAAGTCCTAATAGGTGGCAGTTCTGAGAATCGTTAATTCCCACATGTTCATTACTGAACATCTTTTCTGAGTTGAATCGTGTTACACAAAGTGGTGTTGAAGTCCCCGCCCCCAGGACCTCAGAAGGGAACCTGCTTTGGCTACAAGATCATGGCAGACAGATGGGGTTAAGGTGAGGTCCTATAGGAGGTCCTTCACCCACACACCTGGTGCCCTTGTAAGGAAGAGAGGTGATGCAGGAGGTCAGGAGGGAAGAAGACATTGGGCAATGCAGGTGGGGGTGGAGTGGGTCACGTATGAGCTGAGGGACACCAATGATTCTCTATGAAACGCCGGGCACCAGGAAGAGGCACAGAAGGAACTCCTTCTGTGGGCTCTGAAAGCAGATGGCCCTGTCAACCCTCTGATCCTGTATTTCTAGCCTCCAGAACCATGAGACAACACAACAGTGGCATTTTTTAGAGCAGCCCAAGGAAATGAACCTGGCCCTGAAATGCCAGATTGGGAAGTGAAAGTGTGAAGGTGGTAGTCGCTCAGTGGTGTCAGAGTCTTCACAACCCCATGGACCGTAGCCCACAGACTACATCTATGGAATTCTCCAGGCAAGAGTACTGGAGTGGGTAGCCATTCCCTTCTCCAGGAGATCTTCCCGACCCAGGGATTGAACCCAGGTCTCCCACATTGCAGGTGGATTCTTTACCATCTGAGCCACCAGGGAAGCCCAGATTGGGGAGGGGTGTGATTCATGTGATTATACCCCCCCACCCTGTTTTCAGAAGTTCAGAGTCCAGCCAATAGCAGGCTCTACCTTGCCACCCCAGGTGGAGTCACCAAGCTTTTTTAAAGATGAATTTGTCCAGTTTAACCCCAAGGTTTCCTTTTCCCTTGGAATTTCCACTTCAAACACTACAAAAGAGAGAGATAAAGGGAAAACATAATTGGGATGGAAAGGGAGCGACCTTCTCTTTCCCAGAAGCCCTGCATGTCATTTATTTTAATTTGTCCTAGGACATTTAGCTTAGATTGTGTCTCTCAAACTTATGTCTCCCACCCTCAGGGTCAGAAAGGCAGCCATGATTTCAGATGCCTCAAGGACATTTCTGTGCTGGTCCACAATCAGCAATTAGGGTGATTTACTGACAAAGACCCTTCATGTCCTAGTAAGCCTGCCTGGAAGGATCCATACTATCTAGGCAAAGTAAGGGGGTGGCAGGGGGCACTGGATAAACATTGGGTAAATCAGATCAATTGTCAAGAGCCACCCTGGATTTTGCCAACTGAGAATATTATTTGCATAAAAAAATACATATTTGTTGCATAACCTAGATAATTTTGGACAAAAATCCCCATACTTGTGGCTCTCATAGACTAGTAAAATGTTTTTAAGAATTTTTTTAAATCAAAAATTAGGTGAAAACTCTTTCACTTTGCCAAATAAAATGTCTATTATCACTTATCATTAAATTTTTTAAATAAGGAGGGGGCATTTTTATTCCACAAAGACAGGGGGTTTAGTTTTCCTTCCTCCATGGGCTGGGGGCTTGGTCACAGAGCAGCGTCAGCTCAGGGGTCAGCACTTAAGAGACCACGGGCCTCAGGAAGGTCATCACTCCCCACCTTGCTTGGCATCACAACCCAGATATGGGCCCTAGTCCAGCGCCCAGCCAGAGAAGGACCATCTGAGACAATGTTCTCCTCCTCATGGACACAGAATGTTGGGAGGTGAATGTCTGTCCATCCCCACAAGCACAGCCCAACATGGGCTGTTTGGTAATCCTTGCTGATGAAAGCAGCAGCAACCGCAGTAACTGGCTCTGGAGTCATTCTTCCCTGACATTCCTGTCATTAAAGCACCCAAACTGTTGTCTTTGTCATCCCTAGGGCACAATTTTTAATTCCTGAGATAGCCTCACTGAATGACGACCAGACAAAAAATAGAAACAGTGAGGATGATCAGAGAAGGAGTAGTGTTAACATCTTAACGATAAACTTAATCCCAGGATTCAGGACAAGGAATGACTCCCCAGATGTCAGAAACAGTTTGTGGAAAAATACAAAGTGTGGAATCAAGACTACAGCTCTGTCACAGCAAGTGTGTCATGAATGGCAATGATGACTTTAGAAAACTCACCCAGAAATGCCTACATGGTTAGGGGCCTGTTTTAATAAGATACAAGCAGGCCTTCCACATTCTGAAGCGCCACCCTGAGAACCAAACGCCCCAGCCAGTCCAGCCCACTCCATGTGTCAAGTGCAGAGAACAGTGAAGGTATCTGAGCAGTTTTTTAGCTGAGCAGTGATTTCCACCATCAGCTGAGTCCTTGATATTAATTTAGGCATTTGTCACTTCTAGATAAAGTTACATAATATCATGCAAAAAGAACATGCATCATAAATGTGGTCTAGCCATATGAATTTGGAAACAACCTGTGCTATGATGCTCTCAAACCCCCTCCTTCAAGTTACGTGGGGTCAGCTGGGGAGGCTGCGGGTGGAGATAGAGTGAGGAACAGATCGGATGGTTCCTTGTGACATGTTTTTCCTTTCGGATCCAGCATCTATGCATGTGAAAACCTAGTGTTGTCAAGTCCTCCAATGTAATCGCCTTGTTGGAAAGTGATCGCCTTGTTGGAAAGTGTTGAGAACTCTATAGAATAGAATTTACTGTCTCCATTTCATCCACAGAGAAAATGAGGTTGAGAGAGAGGAAGTGACTGACGGGCTAAGCTCACTTAGTTGAGTCATGGTACAGCTGGGAGTCAGGTCCCATCCTGAATCCAGGTGTAAAGCTCTTTCCAGGTATAAACTCTGTTAAATCCTGTGGTTTTCTAAAGGTGAGTCTGTGGTCCCTGGACTCTGAGGGTAAGCCCACCACACCCTGGTCTTCACACCCATTGCCCCACAGTAGTGTCATCCAGCCTCCACCATGACTAGTCTAAAAGCCTGCTTAAATCTCAAGCTGCGATCTCTCATACAGAACACACCCAAATGCCATGACTACAGAGATGGAAACCATGGATATCAATTTTTCCCTTCAGATTCCTATGAAAACCCACACACAGACAGCAGGAATTGAGGGAGGCATGTAGGGACTAGGTTTTGCTGCTATTGCTTGGTTTCACTTTTCCTTGAAAAAAAAAAAAAGTGTTTGATGAATCCATCACTTTAGAGACACAGAAAGGTGAGAAGAAATCAGTAAAATTAAACCACAAACATTGGGGGTTGGTAGGTACTGACTCACCTTTGTTATGGTGGACCCATATCCCCTCTTGTTCTGTTCCCATGAAGGAATCCCTGCTTCCTGAGGGAGAGACCCTGGAGGGGGTGTGTGTGTGTCTGTGTACAGCAGAGGGATGTGTGTGCATGTGTGTGTACAACAGAAGGGATGGAGTGTACAGGTGTGTGTACAACAGAGGGTGTGTGTGTGTCTGTGTGGTAGGGGGGTACATAGACGGGAGGGTACGTGTGTGTGTATGTGTGTGTGTACAGCAGAGGGTGTGTGTCTGTGTGTGTTTGTGTTTGGGGGTACATAGAGCGGAGGGTATGTGTGTGTGTGTGTATGCAGCAGAGGAGAAGGATATGTACATGTGTCTGTGCGTGTGTGTGTGCACAGCAGAGGAGAGGGTGTGTGTGTCTGTGGGTGTGTATACAGCAGAGGGAAGTGTGTTTGTGTGTACAGCAGATGGAAGCGTGTGTGTGTGTGTCCGTGTGGGTGCATACAGCAGAGGGGCGTCTGGAGAGAGGAGGCTGTGATTCCAGCCGCCTCAGTTTCTTTCTAAAGATATAAGGAAGCCCATTTGTAGCTGTAGACCCAAGCTATGTTCTCTAAGGTAACACTAACGGCAAGAAAACTAATCTTTTTGTTTGTCCAATTCTTTAAAAATCTATCTTCTACTTGGCTGGCTCCAAATTCAGTGTGGAGGAATCAAACGCTATATTCACTGTAAAGTCCCACACTCAACTCCCAGCAATCCCCTGCAGTCTACATTATCTTCATGTTACAGAGGAGAAAACGGAGGTTTAAGCCCTTAAGTAACTTATTCACTTCCATGCACCCAATGGCAGATCAGGAATTAAACCCCGGTCTGCTGAAGCCCGAAGTCTGTGCGTCCACCCACTGAATCCCCAGGCTGGCACACTGAATCCCCTGGGTGATTTCACAGACTCAGGGGCTGCTCTCCTGACTTTGTACGCGGGGTCCACTGGAGGAGCTGAAGCAGGAACCTCAGCAGTTCAAACCCTGCCTCAATCATGGAAAGATAAGTAAACAGCAGCCTACCCCACTCCCCAAACCCATGAACACAGAGTCAAGCAAGTCACAAATCTCTCCTCGATGGAAAGGGGCACTGCATGGTGACCAAACTACCCCGAGGCTCTGACACACGCAGGACAGGACACCTCTCTTCCAGGTCTAAACTCTTGCTCCAAAAATCCCAGTGCAGCCCCTGCAAGCCCAGAGGCATGATCTTCCCCAAGCAGCCCTGGGCTGAGCACCAAGGTCCCACTGTCCAGCCTTCATCTTCTGCCTTCTCTACTGAGGGCTCCTGAGAAGCAACTGTCAGGCTACAGAGCCAGAAGAGAAGCAGAGTCTGGTCCCAACAAGTCACTGCCTTTTTTTTACCCCCTGCCCAGCCCTTCCACCCCGCTGCTGTTGTCTGAAGCTCAGGGCCGCTTCCAGGGCGGTGTTCACTCAGAAGTCCCCAGCTGCCCACCTCACCTGCCCCTGCTCCAGAGTCGGCTGCTTCTACCTTGCCCTTGCCAGCCTGACCACACGCCACCTCACAGAACCTCACTCTCTAACTGGAAAACCTTTCCCTACATCAGATGACAAAGGTCCATCTAGTCAAAGCTATGGTTTTTCCTGCCGTCATATATGGATGTGAGAGTTGGACCATAAAGAAGGCTGAGCACCGAAGAATCGATGCTTTTGAACTGTGGTGCTGGAGAAGACTCTTGAGAGTCCCTTGGACTGCAAGGAGATCCAACCAGTCCATCCTAAAGGAAATCAGTCCTGAATATTCATTGGAAGGACTGATGCTGAAGCTGAAACTCCAATACTTCGGCCACCTGATGCGAAGAACTGACTCATTTGAAAAGACCCTGATGCTGGGAAAGATTGAAGGCAGGAGAAGGGGATGACAGAGGATGAGATGGTAGGATGGCATCACTGATTCGCTAGAGATGAGTTTGAGCAAGCTCCAGGAGTTGGTGATGGACAGGGAGGCCTGGCATGCTGCAGTCCATGGGGTCGCAAAGAGTCAGACACAACTGAGCAATTGAACTGAACATCAGACAGAGAAATGAAAGTGTTTCCCTATTTCAATTATTCCCCTTTCTCAAGCAAAGAAATGAAAACACCTCTGCTCATAAAAATATTTTAAAGTCCAGGTTTTTATTTTGACTGTAGCACAGAAGCTGAACTTATTTGTGTACATGTGGTGCACAATGAGTTAATTGCTTATTCTGGCGAAAACAGGAGTCTATCTGTCTCTGTCCTCCAGCCACCCTCCCATCCCTCAACCAGATGAAAAGAGCAGACATAATGGGGAGAGACCAGAATAAGAGGTAGGTTACAATAGTACAGAGATATTTATTGAACCCATAACAACTGAGTTGTGTGCAGGCACTGGGAAGGCAGGGTAAAGACAGACAGTGTCTCAGTTCTAAATGAGTTTATGTTCGTCAGACAAGAGTTGCACCCTCCTATGTCTGCATGTGAAAGCACCCTGTCAGTTTCATCATATCTTTTCGTTTGCTCAAGTCTTGCAAGAGCCTGTCCTTTTTCCTCCCTAGAAAGAGCATCTTCAGGACTGTGCATCATGTTAGAAGCATCCACGGCACTGATTTAAGAATATAAACACCATAAATCACAGCAAGATCTTCTATGACCCACCTCCCAGAATATTGGAAATAAAAGCAAAAATAAACAAATGGGACCTAATGAAAATTAAAAGCTTTTGCACAAC
The DNA here is from genome assembly GCF_963930625.1 of Muntiacus reevesi. Classification (NCBI taxonomy): domain Eukaryota; kingdom Metazoa; phylum Chordata; class Mammalia; order Artiodactyla; family Cervidae; genus Muntiacus; species Muntiacus reevesi. Next base: position 32,546,857 of record NC_089253.1, on the reverse strand, counting down.
AAAGGAAACTGTAAGTAAGGTGAAAAGACAGCCCTCAGATTGGGAGAAAATAATAACAAATGAGGAAACAGACAAAGGATTAATCTCAAAAATATACAAGCAACTCCTGAAGCTCAATTCCAGAAAAATAAACGACCCAATCAAAAAATGGGCCAAAGAACTAAACAGACATTTCTCCAAAGAAGACATACAGATGGCTAACAAACACATGAAAAGATGCTCAACATCACTCATCATCAGAGAAATGCAAATCAAAACCACAATGAGGTACCATTACACGCCAGTCAGGATGGCTGCTATCCAAAAGTCTACAAGCAATAAATGCTGGAGAGGGTGTGGAGAAAAGGGAACCCTCTTACACTGTTGGTGGGAATGCAAACTAGTACAGCCACTATGGAAAACAGTGTGGAGATTTCTTAAAAAACTGGAAATAGAACTGCCATATGACCCAGCAATACCACTTCTGGGCATACACACTGAGGAATCCAGATCTGAAAGAGACACGTGCACCCCAATGTTCATTGCAGCACTGTTTATAATAGCCAGGACATGGAAGCAACCCAGATGCCCATCAGCAGATGAATGGATAAGGAAGCTGTGGTACATATACACCATGGAATATTACTCAGCCGTTAAAAAGAATTCATTTGAATCAGTTCTAATGAGATGGATGAAACTGGAGCCCATTATACAGAGTGAAGTAAGCCAGAAAGATAAAGAACATTACAGTATACTAACACATATATACGGAATTTAGATAGATGGTGGCGATAACCCTATATGCAAAACAGAAAAAGAGACACAGAAGTACAGAACAGACTTTTGAACTCTGGGGGAGAACGTGAGGGTGGGATGTTTTGAAAGAACAGCATGTATATTATCTATGGTGAAACGGACCACCAGCCCAGGTGGGATACATGAGTCAGGTGCTCGGGCCTGGTGCACTGGGAGGACCCTGAGCAGTCGGGTGGGGAGGGAGGTGGGAGGGGGGATCGGGATGGGGAATACGTGTAACTATATGGCTGATTCATGTCAATGTATGACAAAACCCACTGAAATGTTGTAAAGTGATTGGCCTCCAACTAATAAAATAATATTTAAAAAAAAAAAAAAAAAGTTGAAGGAAAAAAAAAAAAAAAAGAATATAAACACCATCTGACGCTCCAGTAGAAAAGTTCTTTGAGCAGAAACCGATTTGAACATCCTTCACCCGGGAGGGGTGAAAAGGAAGGGAAAAGCTAGCCTGCGTGGACGAGGGGGCCTTGTCACTTGAGCTAAAATGTCAGTTAGCAGATGGCTTTGCGGGAGCAGCACTTCATCAAGGCAGCTGCCTCCACTTACCCTGCTGCATTCAAGACAAAGTCAGGCCCCTGGCATCCACCACTCACCTCTACATCCTCATCTCACAGATGCTCTGTTGACCAACAGCTCCCAGAGGGCGGGTCCATGCTGAGTAACTGCCTTCTCCATCTCTTGCTCTCTGTTAAGTGACTGATACATGTATCAGGAAGGAGGGAGGGGTACAAAGGATGCTGGTGCACACGGAGACACGTCTGTTGACATAAGTTGTTACCCTCATTACCCGAAAACAAGGAGGCGTTTCAGATCTTTCATGATCCTCTCCACCCATCAGCGATGTGGTTCAGAGAGTAAATATTTCAAGATTCAGGACTCCTTGTGACTAGGAATCAGCCAGTAATCTGAGCTCTCAGCATAGGCAAGTGGGCAGGTACTGCTCCTTGGGAACTCCACTTCCTAAGCATCTTGAGTGTTGCAGTGACCCATGAGGAAAGTTTGTCCCAGCCTGGCAAATGAGGAGTTACTGGAAACCCCAGACCAATTGTCTGAGCAAGACCACGCACAGTCTGTGGAATGACTGTCCTGCAGATCCTGCCTAGCTTTCGGTCACTCATGACTCTGCAGATCTCAGCAGAAAGCTTGGGATGGGGGACCCCTTCCTGGAAAGAAAGGTCATCCTGGGTGCATTTTGTGGGGTCATCACAATAGGTACATTCCAGCCATTCTTAGAACTGAATGGTTTTACCTTTGAGGCCAGGTCTAAGGAGAGCACTGAGTCTCACACTCAAGGTAATTCTGCCCATAAATTCTGAAATAGAAGTTGGAGGAATAAACCCGAACACCATGGATGAGGTTCATTTTGCTAGAGCAGCAGTTTGGCCCAGTGCTGTGGGTGCTGCTCCATGCCTCAGGAAGTCCAATTCCTGATCTAAACTCAGCTGTGAATACCCATGAGACTTGGGAAAACTCTCCAGCTTTAAGAAGCATATTTTCCTTGGTCCTAAACTGAGGAGTCAGGCCTGATCCTTGGATGGAGCCTTCCATCTTTCACATTCAAAGCTAAGTCCAAAAGAACATCCTCATTCTCCAACCTCCTGCCATCAGTGACCAGCAAAGCACTTTTACCAAAACGGAATTGCTGAAAATATGAACAGGAGAGGTCAATATATTGAGCTGCATGGCCTTTTCCCTTTCTGAGAGTATTTCACATCTTTATGTTCTTACATTCAGAAAACTCTGGTCTGTGCCAATCTACATCAAATGGCGAGGGAGCAGGGGGGAGGAGGGACCGATGCAAAACCTGCGATCCCGGTCTTTCAAATGGCAAACTCATTACCTCCCCGTGTCCTGACGGGCTCGGTGATGGCATGACTGGCCGAGGCCCTTCTGGCGGCTCAAGTCAACACACAGGGCTGCGTGTCATGTGGATCACAGCAGGGCTTGGCAGCAGACACTGAAAATGTCAGGAATCAAGAGGGGTGTTTGGGAGTCGTCACTGAGGACCAGACTGGGGAGTGGCAGTGTGGTTTGCAGTAAAAACAAACAGCGACCAACTGGAAAATGGCCTGTGCGATTAGCAAGACGGAAAGGATGGCAGGGAGGAAGAAAGGACCAGGAGGCATTTATAAAGGGAATGGACACGAAGCACGCTGAACCTGTGAAAGAAAGGGGCCATTTAATTTTAACAGAGTTGCATAAAAGCACGCTGGATGACTCAGGATAAGTAATAATTGTTTGAATTAGCGCGCCATAATTATTTGTTGAGCACCTCACCTATTGTTGGCAATGGGAGTGGAGGGGGTCAGACAAAGTGACTTCACCTCCCTGAGAACCACAGGGTGAGGGGGTGGCTTATACCTCTGTTATTTCCACTCACTGCCTGAAGGGGGAGGCAGGGGACGGGGATGGAGGGAAGACAAGACACAAACAGAAACAATGTGAAGAAAAATAATCCACCCTTGGTCACTACAGACCAGAGCGACCCAACAGAAATACAACATGAGCCCAAAAGTTATTTTTTGCCACACATGTAATTTTCAATATTCTAGTAGCCACATTATAAAAAAAAAGTTTAAAAGCTACAGCGAAGCTATTTTAGCATATTTCCTTCAACTCAACATATTGAAAATACTGTCATCTCATCACGTGGGCCAGCCATGTTTCCAGTGTGGAGCCACGCAGGGCAAGTGGTCACAGTGACAGACACAATATAGACATTGGCTGGTTTCTTCTGTCAAAATGCTGAGTCGAAAGTACCAACAAAGGGGCTTCCCTGGTGGCTCAGTGGTTAAGAATCAGCCTGCCCGTGCAGGAGGCATGGGTTCAATCCCTGATTCAGGAAGATCCCACATGCCTTGGAACAACTAAGCCCATGCGCCACAACTCCGGAGCCCGTGCTCTAGAGCCCAAGAGCTGCAACTACTGAGCTCATACGACACAACTACTGAAGCCAGCACACCTAGAGTCCATGCTTCACAACAAGAGGGGCCACTGCAATGAGAAGCCCACGCACCGCAACTAGAGAGTACCCCCTACTCGCCACAACTAGAGAAAAGCCTGAGTGCAGCAATGGAGACCCAGCAGAGTCAAAATAAAATAAATAAAATTATTATTTTTTTAAAGCCAACAAATTAATGGGCCACGTGGGGGTGGCATCTTCTAGAAGAGAGGTGAGTGGGGTTGCCATGGGAACCGGGGGCAGTTTCTGCTCCACCTGACGGAGAAGCCTCAGTGCCTCTGGTCCCAGGAGATAACCACGGGGAAGGAAGAGAAAGCAGTCACTCTGCAGAGGGCTACCCGGGCGAGTTCATGGGATGACCACAGAGACCTGCCTAGAAGAGAAGGGACTCCCTGATGCCAGAGGGCCTCCCTGAATTTGGAGAGCATCCTGCAAGAGGCAAAGAGATTGGGAGCTGAGATCTAAGGGGCTTTGTCCTCCACCACCAGGCTGCTGCCTCCCTAAGGATGGACTTTGGACTTATCTTTCTGCCCACTGACCTCTCTTTTCAGCCCTGTTCCCTCTTCTGGGTAAATTCTAAGCACCTTCTGGGCAGCAGTGATGGGAATGTATCTCCCTATGTAAGTGGGGGGCGGGGGTTAAAGAAACAGATATCAGTGAGGGAGCCTGCTCTCTTTAAACTTGCTCTTCCAGGGCTAAATTGGCAGAGGAAGAAGAGCTACAAGAAGGAGCTGGTCAGGCACCCAGCCCAGCACCTCAAGCTCACCCTGCATCTGTATCCTGCTTCCCCAAGACCAGAGAGTCTGCACCGACCTGGACGTGTTCCTGCTGGAAACTGTGCCTCCACCTCCATGAGACAGCTTGGGGCCCTGTGGCCTGAGCCGCTCCTGAGCAGCAGGCAAATCCTAAAGGCCACCAGGCTGACTGCGCTCAGCATCCAGCTACCAAAGGGGTCACTGCCTCTCAAGTCAAGTGCTCAAAAGAGAGAGAGAAAGACAAGAGGGACCAGACACAGGGGCCAGTCTAGAGAAATGGGAAACAAAGGCCGCTGGGATCTAAATGAGGCCACAACCCAAGCAAAAGACCCCCTGACTTACGTGGTGCTCAATCCACCTGAAAATTAAATCCTGGGGGAACATTTAAAACACCCACATCCAGATGCTCAGACTCTACTGCAAGCCAACTAAATCACAGTCTCAGGGGAAGGAGCCCTGAGAGTCATGGTTTTTCTTTGTTTTTGATTTTTCAAATGCCTCCCATGATCCTTGTGAAGAGCCAGAGCTGAGATTTCTGCTCTAGACTATCCAGCCAGCTCACAGGAGGCTGACTGCAGCAGGGTGCAGGCCAAAGACTCACGGAATGAAGAGTATGGGGACTTCCTTGGAGGTTCAGTGGTTAAGACTCTGAGCTTCCACTGCAGGAAGCACAGGTTCGATCCCTGTTTCAGGAGCTAAGATCTGGCCTACTAAGAGGTGCAGCCAGAAATAAACAAAGACATGCATCATGTATACTAAGATTATTTCTTTAAAAAAGAATGTGCGTTTGCCTGACTAACTCTGCCCTCCTCCACCCACCCCCCCGCCGGCTACTTCTCTTGGGAATGTTAAGGGGGTGGAAGAGCAGTGACAGCCTTGGGTTGCTCAGAACTTGGAAGACTTGGCTAACACCACCCCACACACGGGCAAACACAGGCTGAGCCTGTCACAGCTCACCCGGTTTTTACTGAAATCTTCAAAGGACACCATCAGAGACATGTGGGAAGTGCACCCGTGGTTAGGACACTGGGGCAGTCATCTGGGTACGAAATAAGGAGGGCAGGATTATCCTGGATGGTGGTGGTGGCTTTTGCTGAAATGGTGGTGGTTTAGTTACTAAGAGCCATATCTGACTCTTGTAATCCCATGGACTATAGCCCACCAGGCTTCTCTGTCAATGGACTTTTCCAGGCAAGAATACTGGAGTGGGTTGCTATTTCCTTCTCCAGGGGATCTTCCCGACCCAGGGATTGAACCTGGGTCTCCTGCAGTGCAGGCAGATTCTTTACTGACTGAGTCACCAGGGATGAGGGTTATATAACAAATAGAGGATCGGGTTGATGCTGTTTGCTTGTTTCCAATAAATAACACTGATTTAAGAAACTTTCATGAATGATTAGACAGATATCTATGGTTGTGACATCCTCTCCTTTATATTTCGATGGCAAAATTGACTTGAAATGATATTTATTTACACAATTTTACCACCACTTCTATCGAACCTGGGTCTCCTGCATTGCTGGCAGTATCTTTACTGTCTGGAGCCACTAGGGAAGCCCTTGACTGGTCCCAAATTCTGGGGCCCACAAAGGCCTGCTGGTCACTGGGCATGCTGGGTCTCCACAGGCTTGGGCAGGGAGGGGGTACCCACTCACTTTGTGCTGTGCTGACCAGGTTGCCTGGCAGCTATGCAGGTGCAGAAGGCACCTGGGAAGAGCGGCCACAAGCAGACCCCAGGGACCCCCTTTCCTGGTACTCCAGCTCCCTCCTGACCCACCGAGGTGACTGCTGTCCTCTCCTGGGAGAGTGACAGGAGCACCTGGGGAAGCCTGCCTGTTGCGGCATCTCAGTTCTCCACCATCATGCACAGGTGTGTGTGGGCATCTTGGGAGACCCGCAGGGGCAGCACCTGACAGATGGAAGGTGAGCACTCCCACCGCTGAGTTCAGAGGGAGTGTGTGGTGAGCACTGGGTTAGAGAGTTTGGAGGCTTACCTGACTGCCATAAATCAACAAGCAAAATCTACACGAGCTAGTTCACTCTGCCCTGTGTAGACTGCCATGGGGAAGAGACCAGCCTCTTAGAAAGCTGCAGGGGTGACTGGATGCTGAGTGATGGGCGATGAGGGTAGGAGCCAAGCAGGAAGCAAGTCCCGCCCTGGGCAGCAGGTCCGCCCTCCACATTGCTCCCTGGCTTCCCTGGGGCAGTGGCAGACACAGCACAGATACTGGGAAGGCTCCTGCAGCTGGTCTGGGGCTGGAGGTCAGGGCATGTGACCAGGGCTAGCAGAGGAGCAGAATGGTTAACAGACAACCACCAGAGGCCACAGAGGCGGCCCCGTGGGGGCACATGTGACATGCCTGGGTTCCCAAAACTCCCTGGAGGGGCTCCCACTCTCACCAGGTGTGGGGGCGAGGCTGGAGAAAGACAGGTCTCAACTACTGCTGTGACTGAGGAACAGAGTTCTCAAAATAAACAGCCACCTCTATTGTTCCCTCTTGGGGACACCTGAATTTTCGTAAGTCGCAAAACCTCAAATTAGAGGTGTTTTCAGCTGTCATCTGAAATGCTCAGGTGTTTGGAGCTCGGGGATCTGGGGCAAGGGTGTCGCACACCAAGTTTTAAAAGTCACATCTCATCATCAATTGCCTCCTGAGCTGGAATAGCAGGCCACGTCACATGTACCACACAGAGCGCCACACACAGGGTCAGAAAGAGCCAGGGCTCAGCACTTTTGCTCAGCTGCACCTTTGTTTTCGGGTTTTACTGTTATTTTTTCTCTCTTGTATTTTTGTGTGTTCTGAAAACCTCTCTGATGCTACTTCCTTACCCACAAAAGGTGACAATATGTCAGCTTTAAAGAAGAGATAATAGATGCTACATGGAGGGCTGCTGGCATGGCTGTGGGCCCAGCACAGATGTTCCAAATATCCGGGTGAAGTATGACCTGCCCAGCCCCCAAAGCCAACCTCCCCACCCCCAGCCTGTGTTCATCATTTGTCTCGGTGTCCTCACCCCGTCCATCCTCAGCCATCAGGATGCTTCTGCAAGGTTTTGCTAACCTCTCTCAGAACGCCAGCATCCTCTGCCCTCCTAACTCTAGGCCCCCTGCCCACGAGGCTGCCTGCTCTCCATCACCACCCACCACCTCTGCCCGGCAGCTGTCATTCACCACCATCCCACATCCTCCAGCTCCCTCTTGATCACAGCGACTTCCACCGCCCTGGGAGGGTTTGTCCCCACTCTCCTGAGCCCTGGCCCTCCCAGTGGCCACAACATCTGAGCACAGACTGAACAACGTGGATGAAATGCCCCGTCTCGGCATTTCACTCCCGTCGCGCTTCTGAACTTTTCACAGGAAAGTTCTGGTGGCTCTTTTGAAGGCCCATGAGCTCACAGAGCCCCAGACCTCCTCCCTGTGGCCTGTGGCCGCTGTGGATGTGCGGTTCAGTTGGGGTAGGCTCAGTGGTGCATCTGCCGAGAGAAAGGCCTGGCGGTTCTAGAAGCTATTTATCAGGCCCGTCCTGGAGAGCCACATCAATATGGCCGTCGGTGAAGCAAAGCAGAGGCTATAAAAATACCATCTTTCCCAAACAAGGCTCCTAATCAAACAAAGCCCCGTGCTGGCTGGGACAGGCTTGTGTTCTGACACATAAGGGCCCTTTCTGTCTTTAAAACAGACCATTAAAACACGGAGCACTTGGCTCACAGAAGTCTAAATCAAAAGGGAGGGGAAAAAAGAGTGTGGTCTTTTTTTCTGGGAGTAATAATGCTGCTCCCAGCTCCTACAAAATCTCATTGCGATAGAGATACAGTAATACTTTTTTTTCCCCCATTGTGGTTTCCCCATTCCTTTCCAACTCCCTTAAAAATCTCCTAGACATTCAAACATGCCCCTTCCTTCCTCCAGGAATCCCTGCCTTTTCTCTCCGTGCATAATACAGCGACTATGCTATGATCCTTTCAATATTATTTTGATGTTTCTCGAGTAAATAAAGATACAGTTTGATACACACGCCAGAAGGGAAACCAGCATCGTCATCACCTCCTGAGCTGGAATGACAGCACCCGGCGCCCTCGCCAGTTCCCCGGAGTGGGACCCGGCGCAGTACCACCACAGTCACTGTGATGCTTGCTCCTGCCAGGGCCCCTCTGGCCTGCTCCAAAATGCGGCTTCATAAAGCATGTTCCAGACCCCCTGGGTGATTTCCATCTTGCAGCGCCTGCGGGATGGAGGGAACATGTGGACGAGAGGAAAAGGGCCACTCCGTGAACGAGCCACAGAGGGTTACAGTGGACGCTCCATCTCACTCCTCATCACCCAGCAGGCTGCAAGGGGCCTCGCCTCACAGCTGTAGAAACCCACATACGGCTGGGACTGCACACAAGCTACTCTTCCCTGGGCTGCAGGCCGGAGAGGAGGGTATGAGGCAATACCAAGAAGGCAGAGGGACAGGAAGGCAGGCCACGGGGCCTGGTGCACAGGAGAGGGGCTGTGAGGATGAGGTCCATATCGTCATGTCTGAGGCTGCAGGTAAGGTGGCTTCACACAGAGCAGCCACCCTGGCGAGTCTGCATCTCAATCCAGAGTCTGCTCTAAAACTCAGCTGCTTTAGGTCTGGACAGAGTGTGATGTCAGGGAAGGAAGGACACAGCATGACTGACTCAGCGCAGCAAACAGGCACAAACGCCAATCACAGATCATACTCTGCGCTTCTCTCCTCTGCCCCCTACTTTCAATCTATTCTTCCCTATCACCCTGGAGACACACAGCCTCTAAGCCCCAGGTGGGTACACGGTGGAGAGGGAAATGGCAGTATCTGTGATTTTATTTTATTTTATTTTATTTACAAAATGTACTTGTTGTTTAGGGACTTTCTGGTGGCTCAGTGATAAAGAACTCGCCTGCCAATACAGGAGACCCGGGTTTGATCCATGGGTCAAAAAGATCTCCTGGAGAAGGGAATGGCTTCCCACTCCAGTATTCTTGCCGGGAGAACTCCACAGACAGAGGAGCTTGGTGGGCTAAAGTTCATAGGGTCACAAAGAGTCAGACACTACTGAGCGAACTAAACAACACCAACTTTATATTTATAATTGAAAGTCAGAAAGCTGATTATCTCAGAACTCCATGAGCCCTTAGGAAAGTGAACAGATTTCGGCTGATGAGTTCTCATCCTGAGGATGTCTGATAGGTAATTCTTCGGGATCCAGGGTCCATCATGCAACTGTAGTAAAAACCACTACTAAACATTTAACGTTCTGATTCTATCCTTCATGTCCCACGTGCCATGGAGAATCAACAGAGTAAACAGACCTGAGCTCAAGTGCACAAATGACTGTCTTGATCATCCTAGTCAAGCATTAATAAATTAAACTTCGCGGTTCCAATTGACCAGAAGAAGTAAAGCCCAAGGCTGAAGTCTATGTCACGGCGGGTCTCCAGCCTTCCACGAGAAGCCCACGTGACCCATCCTGCGGCACACAGGTGCCCATCGGGGTGGATGCCGGTGGGCCGTCTCACCTGAGGAGACTGCTCTATTTAGAACTTCCTCATTACACCCTCAGAAAACCTCAGAAAGAAAAAAAGAATCCAGATGGTTTGTGAGCAAGGAAAATATTGGAACAGATCTTTTCCTTTCAAAGTTCTCTCAGGAGCACAGCTGGATCCTGTGTGTGAGAGGACTTGGGGAACTCTCGGTGAGCGGTGCCAACAGCGAAAATGATGCGATTTTCTGGGATGTGGTGGGGAGAGGCACCGCCTCTCCTGAAAAAGCCATCACCGTGGGTCCACATGGGTCCACAGCTCTGGGCTGCCAAGCGGGTTCTTATCAGCAACAGCAGCATGAGGCAGAGTCCCCAGAGGCAAAGAGGCTCACAGGGAAAAATGCTCATGCGTCTGTGGGAGGCGATCCCACCCACGGACGGGAGAGGACCACTTGACTCCCCTGGTGCCCGTGACTGGGGTTGAAGCCAGTGTGCCCCATGGAGCAGGCATCCTGCCCATCCGACCCAGTCTGGCTGATACCTGCCCTTTCCTCCCCGACAGGTCAGACCAAGCGCTCCTCCCCTCTGGTCCCTGCTCACTTTGGGAGATACCCACAAGTTGGTGAAAGACACACCCTGAAGAGCCACATTTGGAGAAAGCATCACCGAGCTAAGAAGATGTGTGGTGACCACATCATACTCCATTGACATGAACCCTGCTTCAGAGCCATGGGGTGGGACCTGCTTAGGAGACAAATTATCATGGACAAAAGCTGTCTCAAGGGCAAATGGACAGCAGATGGGGAGTTCCAAATCTGGCCCCTCCCACTGGAGGGGACGCTGAGAACATCCCTTAGTAAATAACCAAAGTATAAACAACATATAGCTAATGCACAGCCTTAAAAATCACATTCATAGGACAAATGCTGCTTTAGAATTGGCACTTTTTTTCAGAGAAATATTAAAAGCTTCTTTTAGAGCAACGGTAAAACGAGGCATTACAGGGAAGTCACACAAGATGAAGGCAGGAGTGCTTCCAAAATCAAAGGCAACTGAAGTCTCAGCATTGGCAACAGATCTGAACTTTAATAAAGAGCAACGCGGAGAGTTAGGATCTGAAAACAGGGTAGCTGATGATGACTTCCTATTTTAAAATCCACTCTCTTGAGTATGTAAGGAAATGAGAAATAAGCAGAAAAGATCACCGGGTGTCTCTAATGGAAAACAGTGCATTGTCTCCAGCACACCCCACTGGGCCATCTCATCTCAGCCTTTCATTGCCTGTGAGCTATTTTACAACTCTGTAAATTGTAGATAATTGATAGCAAAGCAAAATAATCCCATCTATATACATGGAAATAAATTGTTGCAGTTTCAGTCAACTTCCCCCTCCCAACTCAGAAAAAGGCCAGTCCCCAGTCCATTTGGAAACTGATTTCCACATCCCTTTATCCCATATACATTTGTACGTCTTTGACTTCTTTCAAGATACATATAACACCTGCCTGGTTTCCTTATGAATAATGAGTTAAAGAAAATACTGTTCACTTTTACGTATATGTGACCCATCATTTTACCTTTTCTGAAAATTGTCTTTTAACAAGTAGCCAGGGGTGCTCCATATAAAGATAAAAACAGAATGCAAAAAAAAAAAAAAAAAAATGTCAGCAAATATTCTAGGATTAGGGTGACAAAGACAGAGTGTGTCTTCTTGAATAAGCATGAGAAATCTCCTTTAGCCACATCTAATGTTTCCATCTGCTTAGCAGACCAGGGGTATTTTAAGTAGAAATACTCAGAATACATGACGATTACATCTGTACTTTGTGTAGGCTGTGGTCAGTAGGTTAGCATTTGTGATACCATCACGGTTCCTCCTGGTCCAGAGTGAAACACTGCCATCAGCCCATATTCAACCTTCACCCTCCCAGGTGCTCTGGGCTGAGGGGCATGGGTCCCATGCCCTCTCGACAGCTGCACTAAATATTCCGACCCTATAGTTGACAGGACAGCTCCACTGTTACATTTTATGAGACCATGACTTGATGCACCAAAAGTTACAGACACAAGGAATATGTATCATTTTGGTCCTCAGAATTGCATCTAACATTGCTCCTCTGTACTTTTATTTACCTAGAATTTTATACGATATTTTAAGTGTGTGTTTAAGCTTGCCAAGTGTCATCATCTGGGAATGAGGAATGGACCAACTTTTCTCAGACCCAGTCATGTACTCAACTGGCATATTGACAAAATCTATTTCAACCCTGTGTTCTTCTTTTAGGAAAAGGCAAAAAGTATTTGTGAAGCCCCTAGAAATGGAATTGTTATAATTCACTTGTTTTATGAAGTCCATTTTTAGTAAATAGATTAACATAGAATTCACGAGCACCCATAAAATGAGATGACTTGCTGAGGTGAAACGACCATCTTTTGGCATTCGGTCCCCAGTAATTTCTTTTAATTGCATCGCTGACGCTGATCCAACACTCACATTTTCTTCCCCATGAACAGACGCAAACCCAGCAACAGGGAACAGCCATACCTCTATATGCCCCACACACCGCAGGAGCCACCGAGCAGGATGGCCAGAGACTGGCCAAAGACTTCCTTCCAAGGGCCTGAGAACTGGGTCAGGCTTGAGCTCTCTCTCTCTCGAAGATGCTCAAAACAATAATCAAACAGCACTTACCTAGGGAGAGGGAAAAGGGAGAAGGCAGAGAGAAAGGAGTGTTAGTGTTGACAACAACCACTCTGTGTTCTGAAGAGTTGATCTATTTTAAGCAAAGAGATGTTTCACGCAACTCAAGGTCCCCACAAGCTCTGAGTCAGACTTGGGTTTCAAATGCACACAGGTAAAGGTTAGGAAGTGGGGAAATAGGGCATATTTTTGCAAAGGCCACATAGCTCGCTGCTGGTTCTCTTTCAGAATCCAGAGTCTTTATCCAGGTGCATTTAGTGGCCAGAACCTGGGACTCCTAACAAGAGACTGGCTGGGGACTCCATCATGTGCCAGAAAGCAGGGAAAATACATGCAACCCAGCTGCCTTAATGATTATGGAGGTTCTGGAGCTATGTGGTTCAGATGCTGAGAAGATTGAACTAATAAAAAAGAAATGAGAGAACTGTCATCGCAGATTACATGGTATTTATTCCAAAATCTGTTCATTATAGAAATTTGCAAGACAAATGGCTTTTTAGCAAGGAATGGCAGCATTTTCTTCCTGGTTAGTGCAGAACGAGAAACCCTATTTGTCTAGAGTGTGGCCTCTGTGTTTTCTTCCAATATGTCTGGCTCTAAATCCTAGTAAAATTCCTGAAAGTACTAATCAAGAGGCTAGCGAAAACATGTGACATTTGTAGAGTTCTACACCATCTGCAGAGGCTTCCATAGGCACGGTCTCTTGAGAGTCTCAGGGTGACACTGTATCATGGGTGGGACAGGTATGACCATCTCTGCTCCTTCCCTCTCCTGCCCCCCTTCCATGTACCCCTTCTTCCCCTTCTCCCTCTCTTTCTTCCTCGCATTTTACAGAAAATGCAACCCAAGGCCCAATTAATTACTCAGCTTGCCCAAATCACACTCAAGAAGAATGGCCATGAAGAAGCTCCAGGACTGGACTTCGGTTCCCCAGTTTCCTATTGTTTGCTCTTGGTCGAATCTCAGACACTACAGAGAGCTAAGAAGAAATGCAGAGGAAAGAAAAAAGAGGAGGCAGAAGGGGGGAATGAGTAAACCGAGGAAGACGGAGAGAGTAAGAGAATAGGGAAGTAAGGCAGACCACAATTCTGCAGCGAGTTCCCTGTTAAACACATTTGCACAAGAACGCATACTCTCAAGAAACTCCATAAAAGGAGTCGCTATTATTCAACTATCATTCACTCCTTTACATCTATTGATCCAGGGGAGACTTGATTAGAATGGAAGACATAACTCCTATGGCGGCTACTGTTGAACCATCTGCCTTAATAGCTAAATAATATCGGTCAAGGGAATAACTGTGTCCAAGAACTGTCATTTTACAGAAAAAAAAAAAAAAAAAAAAACTCTAAAAGGAATACATTCTGGTGACGTGTGATATTTTAATCCCTTGGCATTGAAGAATGGTTAATTACTGGCTGACTCACAAACAAGGAAGTGCCCAGCGTTCTGCTGCACCTCCAAAATTCTAATGACACTCTGCCTCTCTCCCCAGATAATTCCTAGGGTCTGAAGCTTCCCCAACAGCTGCATCACACGGCTGACTTCTCGTGTGATAAAAAATGCAGCCATGATAAATGGCAGGAAACGAGCTTTGCAGTGGAGGTTCAGAAAGACCATGACATCTTAGAAAGCAGCAGCCGTCCACTTCCACGCAGACCTGCACACATCTCAGGCTTTGGCTGGCATCTGACCAGGGGAGGAAGTGCTCTGACCCACAGCCGCAGGGAAAAAAAAAAAAAAGAAGGAGACTTGAGGTTGTATCCTGGGACCATCCTGTTTATAGCTCTTTATTGGAAGATAATTACAGCCTTATTCAATTTATGACCCAGAATGCACCTAATCCCCTCACAAATGCATCTTTTCCACCACCCAGCACTTTCCGACGCCGCTGGCCAAATAAATGGTGGCTGTTTCTACCTAGGTGATGGCAAGGCTGTTAATTGTAACACTCCATGAAACTTAATTATGCAAAGCAGAGCGGCAACTCTACAGCTATTAATCAGAGGTTTGATTCAGAGGTAATTTGTTGTTGGGACCCAAGGAGCTGTCTCCCTGGCTCCTTCTGCGGAGCTGCACCAGCGGTTAATCCCCTGCTTAATGGAAAACTGCTGGGGTTGGATCGGGGTGCTTGATGGAGACAGCACAGCTTATGAGCATCACCTTGTTTATTAATGGGCAGGCACCTTGGTTCTTCTCCTAAGTCACCTTTAATTACAGCAACCGGAAACCAATATCACTTGTAGGCCATCGAGAACAAGTAGCCGATAACTTATTTCCCAACTGCCTGAAGGCAGAACGAGAGAAAATGGGTAGATTATGAAAGTGGGTTAATATTCAGGAAGAAGTGAGGAAAATACACTTGAAATTGATAGAGGGAAAATCATCAACATCACCTCTGGATATCTTTAGGAAGAACATAGTGTCTATAGCTTTTACTAAGGATGATTTCAGTATTCGCTCCTAAGTAGATTGAGGAGTGGGCTTTCCTGGTGGCTCAGATGGTGAAGAATTTGCCCACAGTGCAGAAGACCTGGGTTTGTCTCTGGGGTGGAAAGATTCCCTGGAGAAGGGAATTGCTACCCACGTCAGTATTTTGACCTGGGAAATCCCACGGACAGAGAAGCCTGGCGGGCTACCATCCATGGGATTGAAAAGATTTGGACACAACTGAGCGATTAACACTTTCACTTTTCAGACTGAGGGATGCAATTATTAGGACGATCCGATGAGGCCTAAGGAGTTCCAAAATTCATCTTTGATAGATGAAAAGGGATCACTAGCTGACAAAACTTGAATACCACCACTGCCATCACAACCACCAACACCTTTGATGGCATCTGACCCCCTTAGTATAAACCTGTATGTCTGTTCACTCAGAATGCACATCCTATAGGTCACTCCCTGTGCTCATGAGGTGCTAGAGACACAGAGGCACGTCAGAGACCCTTCTTCCAAGAACTCACGGTGAACACACAAAACCCACAGAGTGAATTGAGGAAGAATGGTCATGCAGAGATGCAGGCATCGTCCCAGCAGGGCCGGATGAGCAGGACCCAGAAAGGATGCAGAAGCAAAGTTGCAAAGATGATCAAAGGGAAGTGGAAAGATGGAGATTTAAAAGAGGATGAAACAAGAGGGTGAAGAAAAAGAGCTTCAGAATGAATAGAGAGGGGAGTATGGAGAGCTGGGTGCAAGGAGGGACCCCCCCCTACCCTGCATCCTGATGTCAGCCTAACTCCAAACAGGGCCCCACTGCTCCCGATACACACCTGCTTCTCCTTCATCTCCTTCGTGTCTCCCAGACATCTCAGCTCATCCCTCCCCAGAACCTCTGCTCGGGCTGTGTCTGTTGGGAACTCTTTCTCCCACCGCTTTCCAAATTCCATTCATTCTCTAGCAGCAAGGATGCCCCGGGCTTTGGTGTTCTCTGTCTCTTCCACACAGCACTTTCCACGCACGCCACAGCACCGAGCCACGAGCACTTCCTGGCGTGGCTCTATTTCCTCCAGGGCGTGGTTTTCCTCTTAGTGACATCACGGGTGATGTAAGGGCACAGGTGGTGCGTAGACAAAATAATGGCCTCCAAAGATATCAGGTCCTAATGTCTGGAATTTGTAAACACCCTTTTATATAAGGAAAAAGGGTTTCTGCAGGTGTGATTAAGGTAAA
Organism: Muntiacus reevesi; assembly: GCF_963930625.1. Classification (NCBI taxonomy): domain Eukaryota; kingdom Metazoa; phylum Chordata; class Mammalia; order Artiodactyla; family Cervidae; genus Muntiacus; species Muntiacus reevesi. The sequence continues at coordinate 32,530,485 of NC_089253.1, read as the reverse complement.
ATTTTGAGATGAAGCGATTATCTTAGATTTTCCTGGGGGCCCTAAATGCCCTCACAAGTTTCCTTTGTTAGAGGAAGGCAGAGGGAGATTTCATAAAGAGGAAAAGGAGGAAGCCTGTGACCACAGATGCAGGGACCAGAGTGATGAAGCCCCAAGCCCAAGGATGCTGGAGGTCGCTGGAAGCTGATCGAGGTAAGAGACAGTCCCTCTCCTCCTGTCTCCGGAGAGCACAGCCCTATATCACTGACCTTCTTGCCTTTGGAATTGTAGAAGACTTTTCTGAAGCTTCAAGCCATCAGGTTTATGGTACTTGGTTACAGCGGCGGGAAGAAACGAACACAAATGTATAGGGTGATCATACACCCAGTCTATACCTAGCATCCTGGCATAATTACAACAGTTCCCCTTTTACTCTCAAAGATTCTAGTTTGGCAATAAGCTATGCAGTCATCCTTGACTGGGCAGTATTTCACCCCTGGCTTCATCCTTAGCACAGTTAATGCAATGCCACACCTATAGAGGGCAAGCAGTATAGAGTACATGAAGTTGAGAAGAAAAATTAAAAATTCTCTCTCCTTTCAGAGATAATTTGCTTGCACTCCTTCATCTAAATTTGGGAAATAAGGAAGGGCTTTCATTGACCGGGGCAGAGAACTTTCACAGACACATGTGTTGTTTGAAGATGAGGTTTTCAATCTGGCCTCACCCAAAGCACACGGATTCGGGGTTTGCCTTGAAATCAACAAAGACATCCATTCCCAGTCCAGATTTCCAAAATGAGTAACACTGAGAACTTCTGCTCAGTCTGAGTGGCGTGTTTCAAACGTGCAGGTAAATGTGGTCTGACATCTTTCTTGGTTTTATTTCAGGGGAAAAGTCTACATGAACTCATTTGATGAGATCAGAAGAAGGAAGGTTGAGGCCCATTTGAAATAACCTCTTGATACACAGCTTAGTGTCCATGGGCTCCTTTAGAGAAAATAGCTGCTTTGTTTGTGCACATCTATGGGGGAGAAACAATTCAATCTAGGTGCTGAGTATAAATAGAATGGCCTGAAGATGTATTTTTATTTTTTTTTCTCACTTCTCTTTTTTATTTTTTTTCTTTTTCTTTTTTTCTTTTCTTTTTTTTTTTTATTAGTTGGAGGCTAATTACTTCACAACATTTCAGTGGGTTTTGTCATACATTGATATGAATCAGCCATAGAGTTACACGTATTCCCCCCATCCCGATCCCCCTAAAAAAACAAGTTACTTATTCCAGCCACTAACGTCCTTAGGATCCACAGCCAGCAGTTACAGGACTCAAAGAGTGAATGTGCGTGAGTATAAAAAGTACTACAAGGCAGGTGGAACATCGTGCAGTAGGAGAGCTCTTCCTCAGGCGGAATCTCACTGGAAACACAGAGGACTTGGAAAGCTACAGAAGACTTCAACCAATCAGGGCTTGGTTGAAACAAAACAAGGCTTCCTTGTGATGAATTGTATGATGTTGACTCTAAGTACCAGAGCCATTAAGAGAAGAGCCAGTCCACTGTGAGCTATGATCACTGTTAACAACCTCATAAAGAGATATGATTTGAGCTGGAGTTGAACCCTGTAAAGGGGCCACATGGATACCAAAAGGGGCAGGGTGGGAGAATGCACAGGGGTATCCCTGTGAGCTGGACAAAACAGGAGTATCCCCGGGGCAGGTAGAAGGACTACCATGTCTCACTTCTGTCTTACTCCACATTAATTGCTAAACTTGGTGTAAAGCATGTGTCAGAGTATTTCTGAAATCCCATGGAACTTAGAACTCCTCTCTCTATTCCTTGGGCTAATACGAAAACATCCAGCTCTCCTCTGAATCTAAGTTCTTGTGAGCTGAGTGGACTAGATGAGATTCTCGCTAGTTAAAGGGATGTGAGTTTACACACAGGAATAGAGCAATGGAAAGTCATTTAAATAAATTTAAGGAAAGATCACCCAAAGCCCTTTCTTTCCCTTTTATTACTGAGCTGTGAGCAGTCTGTGAGCATATGGGAATTCCCAGTTCCTTCACTGAGTAACACTCCTCTTCGAGAAAGGAGTGTGAGTGGATACTGATCACTGTTCAAGATGCTCAAACCTTGGGCAAACCTGATCTCGGTTATGATGTATTCATAAATAACTGAACATTTGGAAGTAAGCAAAAAGCAAAAATAAAGAAAATGTGAACCCAAAGTAAATACACTGATGTCTGGTTTTGGATAATGAAGTTGGAGCAAAGAGGGGAAAATGAAACCCTCCAGGCACAGGAAAGGCAATTAAGAAGCAGAAATGGAAACTGGTGTAAGGGAAGTGTCTCTTGGAAAGTATTTAGGCAAGTACAACCGACGGCCTTACCAGCAGGCAATTGCGCACACACACGAGAAATTAACAGAAATGTGCCTTGCACATGGGCTGCATCTCCATGACCAACTGCCCGCTCCCAGTCGCAGAGAGTGAGCTGGATGGTTTCCTGACTGCCGATCACCTGTGTCATCGCAGGTGGCCTGTTGGTTCTTCAGTTTCACTAAATCAAAGAGCCAGACTGTCTAACAAGAAAACAAAAATCATCTGGGTTCACTATTGTATTGTTCTACTAACAATTTCTCAACAATCAAGACTTTTCTCAGGCTTCCCTGGTGACTCAGCTGGTAAAGAATCACCCTGCAATGCCAGAGACCTGGGTTTGACTCCTGGGTGGGGAAGATCCCCTGGAGAAGGAAATGGTTACCCACTCCAGTATTCTGGCCTGGAGAATTCCACGGACTGTATACTTGCTCCTTGGAAGAAAAGCTATGACCAACCTAGACAGCATATTAAAAAGCAGAGACATTACTTTGCTGAAAAAGGTCCATCTAGTCAGAGCTATGGTTTTTCCAATAGTCATGTACGGATGTGAGAGTTGGGCTGTAAAGAAAGTTGAGCACCAAAGAATTGATGCTTTTGAACTGTGGTGTTGGAGAAGACTCCTGAGAGTCCCTTGGACCAGAAGGAAAACAAACCAGTCCATCCTAAAGGAAAGCAGTCCTGAATGTTCATTGGAAGGACTGATGTTCAAGCTGAAATTCCAATACTTTGGCCACCTGATGCGAAGAACTGACTTACTGGAAAAGACCTGGGGAAGATTGATGGCAGGAGGAAAAGGGGATGACAGAGGATGAGATGCCTGGATGGCATCACTGACTCAATGGGCATGAGTTTGGACAAGCTCTGGGAGTTGGTGATGGACAGGGAGGCATGGCGTGCTACAGTCCATGGGGTTGCAAAAGGTTGGACACAGCTGAGCAACTGAAGTGAAGAACTTTCTTTCACCAGAAACACTTTAACCCACATGCTTTTAATAAAGACTTCAAGTGTGAATGGAGGTATAAGGCATTTTTCTGTTTTGAACCCTTGAAAAATTATTAAGAAACATAGAGAAGATATTTTTATGATAGAAATTTTCCCAACAAAGAAAAAATTCACCGACAAGGAAGTTTTAAGATAGAAGTTTTCCCAACAAAGAAAAAAAATCACTGACAAGGAAGTTCAGTTTTCTTTAATTTCCATGAATCATTAACATGAAAATGCCATTAGTGCTAAATCCAAGGAATACGTATTTCCCTGTAATTTCTTCCATGGACTCTGTTTATATCTTTGGGCTTATATATGTTCATACTTGCTTTGTCTAAAATGGCAAACAATTATTAGCAAATAAAGCATTTCTTATATTAAAAAAAACTAATTGCATCACCATAGATGTATGAATCCTGCAGAATTCTGAATGAGGTTTCTAGAAAACATGCTACAATTTGTTGGACTATAAAGAAGGCTGAAGAATTGATGTTTTCAAATTGCAGGGCTGGAAAAGGCCCTTGAGAGAACCTTGGACTGTAAGATCAAACCAATTAATCATAAAGAAAATCAACCCTGAATATTCATTGGAAGGACTGATGCTGAAGCTCTAATACTTTGGCTACCTGATGCAAAGAGCTGACTCACTGGAAAAGACCCTGATGCTAGGAAAGACTGGGGGCAGGGGGAGAAGGGGGCATCACAGGATGAGATGGTTAGAGAGCATCACGAACTCAATGAACAGGAATTTGAGCAAACTCTGGGAGACAGTGAAGAACAGGGGAGCCTGGCCCAATGCACTCCATGAGGTTGCCAAGGGTCAGACATGACTTAGTGATGGAACAACAACAAGCTACCCTTTGTGTTCTGAGATTGACCTTGACCTGATATTGATGAACTGTATCAGTCATGTACAGCTCAGCATTATTTGTTGATCAGAGAGCAGCTTGGAATTTGGGGAAGAGGAGAACTCTAGAATACATATGGAAACAAAAAAGAAAGGGCACTGTTGAGGAGAGGAAAAGTTGCAAAACCAGGTCTCCAAAGAAAATAACGCCTGTGGCAAGTTTCTCTTTGTCAAGCCTGGAGTCAAAGTGAACAATGGGAGACAGACAATGTTATTACTATCATCCTCATAACCACCGGGACAATGAGCACGTAGATGAGTCTTTCTCAGTCAGGTTTACATGTAAAATTTTAACTAATAGAGGTGACAGATGTGAGGACTGTCATTTCCAGCTTATAAAGCTCTTTGAAAATTATAGACATTCACACAAGGAAGCACAGTGTGTGGACGGCCGTATCCACACGTGAGATTTGGCCGTGCAGCCCACGGAGATGACTCATTTTACTCAGAAAATGCAGCAGACGCTATTGGGAGAGGAAGCTCATCTTTGCTGTAATCTAACCCCTTCATCATTAAGATTAGAAATGGGCAGCAAACTATCTGAAAATGAACGTGCTGGAATTTATGGAACTCAGTTCCCTGGCCCCTTTCCCTGTAGAATGCCAAAGGCCTGACAAGGCACAAAATTCACAGAATAAACTCAGCACACAGCTGACACCACACAGAGCACTTCACAGTGGGCTGGAAACTGGCAACGGCTAAGATTTCCATCTTCCAGGAGCAGCAGCAGCGCCCAGAGAGAGTGTGTAACCAAGTCCACGACTTGCACTTGGATCCCAGAACCGTCTGCTTAGCCATTAAATGCCAGGCTTCCTGGAAAGAAAAGCAGCCTCAAATCCCCGAACCCACTGCTACAGCAGAACCCATTACAGGCACAGACATGGCCATGAAAGTGAAGAACAGATGCCCCGGAAGCACCTTCCTGAACCCCCATCCAACTCCACCCCCAGCAAAACACCCACGAGGAGTCTTTCCTAAAAAAATGAATCTCAAATTGGGTAATGGGAACTGACAGAAGAACAGGATTCACTTCTCGCAGTTTGGTTTACAAACAAATTTCCTGATCTCTGTCTTGTGCGAAGGAGATCCCCTGCCCTGGGACCTGGCTAGGAGCTGTCAGCCAGTCACGGCCCGGGGGCCCTGGAGCTCCAATGGACTCACACTCTCTCCATCTGAAGCTTTTCCTACAGAGGGTCATAACTCTGATCCTCTGATATAGGTACCAGAGCTACATACTCAATTCTCCCTCCTCACCTCTCTATCTTTCTTCTGTTCCCATCAAGACAGAAAAATTTCCCTCTTTAGAATTCAGTAAAGTAAGAGACACGAAGCAAAAGGCGCAGCGACTGTCTTAGAGGGAATCAGGGACAATGACTACGGTCTCATTCTCCAGACCTGCAGGCTCCCCGTCCCCCAACCCCTGACAGAGGACCACACGGCACAAAGATGCCCACTGTGGTGAGGATGGCAAGCTCAGGAACAATTTTCTTGTATGTGAAATGGGCAAAGCCCTCCAGGAGATGAAGAACCTTCCCTTCCCTTCCCTCCAGCAGAGAAAGCAGAGAACACAAACAGAAACACCATGAGGCATGGAGGCTGACTGTGAGAAGCATTTAAGTGCCTTGCACATGGACATGCAGTTAGTTTTAATTAAATCAATCATTTAAGTGATCATCTGTTACACAGCACTCGTCTTCCCTCATCTCTCCTCTAAGACCAAATTTCACCACTCTCCACACTTGGATTTCCTGATGTGTAGACTGACCTCATAGTCTCCCCATGTGTCTGCCTCTCCTATCTCCTGATAATTAATACCCCCTCATTTCCAGGGCATCCGGAGGACTCCTACAGGCATGCTCCTCAGAGCTGCAGTCTTTTTCTGTTGATCATAAACAGCTCCTCTTAGAATTACATGAGCAAGAGCCAAGATCAATGGCAACCTGATTTACAGCAGCTCTTACCAACAGCTTGTGGAAATTAGAAATAAATACGGGGTCAAACAGCTCACCAGTAATTTGACATTGGTAAATCTGGCTTATTTAGAAGCCTTAAATAATAAGAACCTTCACATTTTGGTTTCAGTGACGAGAACAGCAGCACATTGCCTAAAGAGCCTTTTAGAGCTGAAAAGGTGCTTTAAAGTTTATCACTCTTACAGTATTTTTCTGCTCTCTCATATATTGCAACATAAGTGAATAGCAGCACAATAGTGTTACACTCACCACCTTAACTGGCAGAGCCACTAGAAAGAGCTATCGGGGAACTGCTCTTGGCCCTGAAATCACGTCTGCAGGTTGTATTACAAGTCAATAGAACAGCATCTGTCTATCTGAGTAGACTAGAAATGATAGTGAATTCCTTGTGAATGCTACAAGGAAATGATTCAGAAGACTCTTGGATTTAAATTAAATAGAAACAATGCAAAACATCAAAAATAAGGGCAACTCCTAAATACAACTATTTTTTTTTTAAATGCCAATGGTGTCTAAGTTTAATGATGATTTGATTCAGCCAGTCCAAAGCTGACTTTTTTATGTCAATCTATAATGAAAATTTTCTTATGGAATTGCTATTGCTTCCCTCATGGCTCAGATGGTAAAGAATCTGCCTGCAACGCAGGAGACCCAGTTCCGAGCCCTGGGTCAGGAAGATCGCCTCGAGAAGGGAACAGCAACCCACTCCAGTATTCCTGCCTAGAGAATCTCATGGACAGAGGAGCCTGGTGGACTACAGTCCATGGGGTCACAAAGAGTCAAACATGACTAAGTGACTCACTCTTTCACTTTCATAAGCTCTGGACATACAGAACAGCTTAGAAAAGGCAATAGTAAATGCATACACATTACGATCCACATTTCTATGAGATCTTAGGAACACAAAATGGCAAAAATGTGAACATTACATACTTGTTGAAAAATCTGATCTAATAAAATGTGATAACAGGCCTAAGGCTGGGGGGGGGGGGGGTGCGGTGACATAGTCCATCTTGCCTCCTAGCAATTCAGTTAGTTAAATGACAAAAGGGAAAAAGAGGAGGACATTCCATGATTTGAGGCTGTTTCATGATTTGCCTGACATCATAGTTTCTCCCCATGACCAACACAGAGTTTTCATGCCGCAATTTCATTCTAGTCCTTCTGATTTTATCCTTAATAGAGACTCATGCAGGTGGCCACACAATAGGCTGTCCTAATTGAAAGTTGTCTGGTCAACCTCAGGGCAGTGCTTATGTGGTCAGCAGAGAAGCTATACTGGGGTCAACTGGGATTCCTTTCAAACCACTCAGAGGTTTAAGGAAGATACAGGCTTGAAGCTGGGGCAGGTGGTCATGGTCACCAGTGGCTACAGTTCCAACCTCCTCTATCTCACTCCACTGTCCTTCACCCCCTCCAACTCCAAGTTGGTTCAGCATCCCATAGCATTTAAGTCCAATTTGAAACTAAAAATAAACAAGCATCAGGGGCAGCGGTGCAGGACCTGCAGAAGTAGGTGAGGCTGGAGGACGCGTATAATGGTTCTTCCAGCAAAGAGACGGAAGTGGGATGAGATCATCAAACTCCACTGCTAGGTTTTGGGGTGGGAAAAATCAGATTCAAGGTGATAAAATGGCATGACCAAGATTACACATCTGGTCAGGGATACAGCCGAGATCAGAATAAAATTTCCAATTCTGATCTCTATTTCCTTTCTGCTACGTAAGGTGTAAAGTCTCTTTCCACAGTGTACAGGTGCATGACACACACATGCAAAATAGCCAGGAGAAATACTGAAATACAGAGTTCACTTCATAGGTCATCCCCTGCCCTTTTCTGAACATTTCTTTCAGCTCCCGACATGCCCACAGTGGAGGCTTCATTATCCTTCTTGACTCAGGTCAAACACCACCTTCTCTGACCAACCATTTCTACCCCTTCCAAGGGAAGTAGCGTAGCACCAACTTTGGTTTCAGATGTAGTTAACAAGTGGCCAACTGGGATTGAAGTCAGGCCTGTTTGGATTCCAGTATCTGCATCATGAACTGTGCTACCTTCAGAGTCCTCAGGAAGACTGAGGAGATGGCCTTCAGGAAGTGCTGGGACCACGGCAGACAACCAACCTCATTTTTCTTTTCTTTCATTTCCAAGTTCTGTTTTCTGTTTCATCTCCCAGGAAAATGATCAAGGACTTAGTGCTCTCAGCATTTTATAAATCAGTAGTCTATACTTCTACCTTCAGTCAATGAACACACAGGGAATTTGAAGTCAGGTTCAGTGCTAGAGAACAAATAACCAGATGACAAGATAAGAGCCATATTGGGAAGGATTTATATGCAATACCAAAATCTTCAGCCTTATCTTATGGGCTAGAGGGAGATATTGAAGAATTTTAAACAGCAGAGAACTATGATTTTTATTTTAGGTGAATCTGTCTGACTATCTTGTGAAGAATGGATCACAGGTGGGAAAAAAATCACTAGGAATTCCAGTTTCATGGTCTAGCCAGAGAAATGAAGATGCCTTAATTTAGGTAGTAGACTATTGTAAGAAGAAAATCAAAAGAACTATATCCAGATACTACAGTCTAGTTGGTACTATTTTCCTTATAGGGGAATAAATGAACAATTCTGCAATAATTTTATTTGCATAACTAGGATTAAACAAATAAGCAAACATACTGTAAGTAATGACAGGCAGGTTTCTCACTGCTGGAAGAAGAGGTTTAAAATAAATAAAAAAGAGAGAGAGGTGTTGTTGTGGTGTCGGCTAGAATCAGAGGTATCGATATGGACTTACGGAATCTTAAAACATTTATACAGACATAAACAGAGACGGATGGGAGACAGGTGGATGGGCCCATACAGGAGTTAGCACCCGCCCACATTCCCTAGTTCCTCCCACTGAACTTGACCAGATGCAGTTACCCCACAGCAGCAATGAACACACTGGGCCCCGGGACTTGGTTTCTAAACACCATTATCTAATAAGGATAATCTGGGTTCCTTAGAGAAGGGGTAGGTTATGGAGACCAGGAAGGGCAAAGATGAGTCTGAAGCATTTTCTGGCACCAGAAATTAAGAAAGTGCTTAAAAAGAGAGAGAGGAATGTGGCTATATTAAAAAGTTAGAGGGGAATACATGTAAATCCATGGCTGATTCATGTCAATGTATGACAAAACCCACTACAATATTGTAATTAGCCTCCAACTAATACAAATAAATGGAAAAAAAAAAAGTTAGAGGGGCCGAATTGACTTCCATCAATAACCAGTGACTAAAGTTGGAAAACTTAAGAAACAAAATAAGAATACAGATTAAAAGAAAGAGCTATGAGTTCATATTCATATAAATAAATAACTGAATATATCCACAAATGGAGGAAGAGACCTCTCTACCTTTGAGAGTAATCCTAATTAACAAAAGTAGGAAAAAATGAGTCAAATAGAAAAATCACTGTCAGAACCCTACAGTAATAATTCCTTCCCCAAAAATTGCTAATTGTAGCCTGCCAGGCTCCTCTGTCCATGGAATTCTCCAGGCAAGAACACTGGAGTGGGTTGCCATTCCCTTCTCCAGGAGATCTTCCCAATCCTGGGATGGAACTCGGATCTCCCACATTGTAGGCAGATTCTTTACCATCTGAGCGACTAGGGAAGTCCAACAGATGCTAAAATTAACAGCTGAAACTTTAAGCAGAAACGGAATATGCTTCTCCCTTCAAAAACTTAGAAAGGGAAAATAGTGACTTTACAATGGGAATTTCTGGCAGATATTCCCTGAACATCACCATTGATCACATCACCAGTTACCGACACCTGTCAATAGCATGGACCTGCTGATATTAAGAACTGTGAGAAGGACATAACTTCTATGGCATCTGCCCTAGGATATTCTCATACTAGTCATGAGAAAACATCAGTAAAACCTAGACTGGGGGATATTTACAATAATGAGAAAAGCTTTATCAAAGGGTCAAGGTTACACAAGAAAGGAAAGATGGAGGAACTGTCACGGACTGGAGGGGACTCAGAAGACACTAAACGCAGCAGAGGATACCGGACTGGAGCAGAAACACCAGCCTAATAGAAAAATCGGTGAAATCTGAGCATGCTCTGAACATTGATGGGATTGTACCAAGGTGAGTTTCCAAGTTTGGATCATGACCTAATGATACAGGATGCTGGTGTGAGGGGGAAATGGGTAAGGGTGTTTGGAACCCTTCGTTCTTCTTTGGTAACCTTTCTAAATTTCTTTCTGAAAGAAATGGCAAGCAAGACTGTAGAAGGTGGAGTGGAGAAGGCAGGAAGAAAGGGGGCAGGGTCTACAAGGCTAGCATAAATGAGAGAGAGGGCATCAGGGAGAGGCTAGACTCAGCGGGCATCCACCCCTCAGATGGGGCCATGAGGTGAGCACTCAGGCTTGGAGGGCAGCGAGGACTTCACCTGGGACACGCTGAATGTGACGTGCTTCTGGGACATCCAGATGGACACACAGCATAGGCAGCTTGAGGAACATGTCTAGAGTCTGAGAGAGAGAGAGAATTGGGAGTATAAACTGAGAAGCAGGCGGTATCCAGAGGTTTGTGAGGGGCACTGAGTCAGAGAAAGGACACGGATGAAGAGAAAAGGGTCGGGAGGATGGAGATCAAAGTCAACTCTTGTTCGCAATAGCCTTATTTTTACACACTTTTGTGGTCAGGGGATATGCTTGTTTCTGTGTTCTCACCACTTAAGAGTCATGCTGGGTAAATAATACCAGCCCACAAATGGGTATGGAACCATGCTCACGTAACGCACGGAGGAGAAAATGACTCCGTCTTCTTTAACACCAGGAGTCCACAAAGGTTTATGTCTCTTGTTACATGTATTTCTCGCCCTCCCTGCATCTCACGTTTTTTGAAAAAGTATTTCCTGTAGTTTAAAAATCTAGGTAACTGATAGAAGTGATGCCTCAAATACAGTATGTACATGCGTGCCTGCATGCTCAGGTGATTCAGTCATGTCCAACTCTGTGACCTCAAGGACTACAGCCTGCCAGGCTCCTCTGTCCATGGGACTTTCCAGGCAAAAACACTGGAGTGGGTTGACATGCCTTCCTCCAGGGGATGTTCCTGACCCAGGGATCAAACCCATGTCTCCTGCAGTTCCTGCATTACAGGCAGATGTTACTGCAGAGCCACTGGGGAAGCCCAAATATGGCATAGCACAGGTTATATCTGACCTATCTATTCCCCTCACCACTTCTGAGAGAGTAAGAAAACAGTCGACAAATAGTCTTAGAGTTTAAAAACTCAGTAGGAGATGCACTGCTTAGGGGACCTCATCCAGAACAAAGAGGAGCGCGCTCCTTTCCTACTGCCCTTGCTGAATGTGTAGCATTCTTCACTGAGAGGACTGTTGCCAGCCGGGGTCCAGGTGGAAGGACTCAACCCAGGTCACACGAGAACCCCCAGCCTGACCTCCAGGCTCCAGCGGAAAGCAGAACCTCCCTCCCGCCCGCACGTTCTCTGCCTGCTGGTTTCCTGCCTCCCGCTACCTGGCACCTGCAGTGGAACTCCCCGTGTGCTATGCAAACCTCCTGCAAACACAGTTTCTTCTGGAAAACAGTAGAATACAATGATATTTAAAAAGACAAGTGGCTGCTGAAATCCCCATAACCTCCCACTATCTGGGCAAATAGAGTTTACCTGAATATTTTAGGCTTTACAATTGCGACCAGATGGCAGGCAGCAATATTACAGGCAGAAAAGGTATTACAGAGCTTCAATTCCTCCTGTGTGTGGCTGAGTACGATATTGTGCTCAGAACTCTGCTCTGTCACTGGTGGGTTTCTCCCTCCCCCTTTCAGTTTTATTTTCTCATGCTAACACATCAAGGGGGAAAAAAATCACTTCTAAGTGTTGCTGTGGATTATTCACTGATAATCTTTGCACTCATTGACATTTTCCTTGAAGCCCTTTCATGGGTAGACATTGGGAAGGAAGGGTTAGCTGGAAGGAGAAAGACACAAAACCAGAGGATAAGATATTTGCTTCTTCTTGTTAAATAATGTGCTACCTTCCCTTCGGTCTGTTGGAAGTGCTGAGAACTTGGCCCAGACTTTCTAGAGGTTGTAAATAAGAACTCTGCATCATTAGATGTGGAGTCAGGATTCTAAAAGCAAAGAGTTCAGCTGGTGTTTAGAGGAAACTCAAGGACAGCGAGATGAGGTGTTTGGGTCAAACCCAGCAGCAGGAGGCGAGATGTACTCTAACGAGGAAGAGAGGTCACAGTGTCCATCACCAGGTGTAAGAGGAGTCCAGAGAGACCTAGGGGCCTAGGATGGAATGGGAGTGCGGCCTGGCAGCAGATGGGTAGAGGGGTCCACACCACGTGACTGGAGTCCAGTGTCTGGGGGCAGGTGGGGCACTAAAGCAGGCATCCAGATCGAGACAGCAGGCAGGGCAGAGGGGCCAGTACTACAGCTGGACACTTGTGACAAACATCCCAGGGCTTCCCCACAAAGTCTGGTGAGGACAGAAGTTACAGGGCTGATACGGGAGCAAAACTGAGACAGCCACACATTATTCATTCCAGGTTCATCAGCTCTCTGCCGCAGAGTCCACCCAGGTGCTCAGGATGGGCTGGCAGGGTGGCCAACCTCCGAGATACAGACACCAGATTCCAGGAGCAGGGAGTTCAGAAGAGGAGGCCAACTGGACACTCGCCTGCTAAGCTTCTTTAGCTTTCCTCATAGAGATGGAGAGCGCATTTATATCCAAATTCTCTCCAAAATAGGCTACGGCAAGTGCGTTCCAGCAATAAGTGTGCATACTTAATGAGGCACATGTAATTAACCTGGAGAAGGCCCCCCCCCACCACCACCACAAGGATACCTGTCCCACCATCAATGACACCAACAGCCAAAAAACACCTCATGGGAAGACTCTGGTTGTACCAGGACTCCCTGGTCTCTCCCATCACTTGTTTCACCCAAGCTGTGTGTGCTCACCAGCTGTATCTAAGCAGAGAGAATGAAATAATAGGGGACGAGCAGGCCCTGAATAGGCTGTTTAAATCAGTTCCAAGGCTCGGGTAATTGTCTAGATCTTCCCTTTGCTCGGCCTGTGTAAACACAGATTTAAATGATTGATCAAAGATAGAATAGAAACAAAATGATCACAAGAAAATGAGGGGAAGCGCAAAGAAATCACATTATCTCAGGTTTGGAGGGAAAGTGAGTGTTTCACATCCTAGCTCGGGCTCTCCTCTCCCATCTACAACCTATAACGGCGGGGTGGTGGTGGGGCATTGACTGCTCAGGCAGAAAATTAAGAGAATTAAACAAACAAACTTCAAGCCTGATGACATCCTAGGACTCCATCCACTTTATCACTCAGCCACATGATAAGTCATTTCAGCTTCTTTGATTCTATATTTTCTCATCAACAAGCCAGAAAACAGAACCCCTCAGGCTTATATTGACAAGGAAAGGGTCAGATGTGTACTCAAACTCTTTTTATAATGCTTTATACACATTAAGTGTTCCACTGACAAGTCTGACATTGACAGAAGCAAATGAATGATTGAAAACATGGCTATGGCCACTGAGTAATTCCTATACATATACAGCATATGTCTTTGCAGGGCCATTTATCTTCATAGTGGACTTCCCCAGAGGCTCAGCAGTAAAAGAATCCACCTGCAATGCAGGAGCCTTGGGCTTGATTCCTGTCGGGAAGATCCCCTGCAGAAGGAAATGGCAACCTATTCCAGTATTCCTGTTTGGAGAATTCCATGGAAATTCCATGGACAGAGGAGCCTGGTGGGCTCCAGTCCATGGGGTCGCAAAGAGTCAGACACGACTGAGCCACTGAACAGCAACAGGGCAGCTGTCTTTATAGTGCTTGTCACTATCTGTCACGACATATTTCTTTATGTACATACTATCTGCTTCCTCTACCAAAATATAAATGTCTCATGGGCAGCAAACTGGCCTTACTCACTGCTGTTTCCCCAGTGATGAAAACAAACTTAGCACTTACCAGACATTCAGTAATTAGGTGTTACATGAATAAATGAATGAAGGAATGAATGAATGAGGCAGTCAGGTATTGAAGCCAGAATTTCCTGAGTCCAAAGCCTGTGCCATTAACAACAAATCTCAACCAACTGCTCATGAATGAATCAATGAATCCAAAAATGACGGAGGGACATTTCACTCAACACCATGCTGGGTCTTTTCTAACCTGACTTTGGTAGGCAGAATAATGTCCCCAAGCATGTCCACATCCTCATTACCAGAACCTGCAATGTTTCTTTATGCCACAAAAAAAGGTTATTGTAGATGTGATTAAGTTTAGAACAGAAATGTGGGGAGGTTACCCTGGATTACACAGTGGGCCCAATCCATGCACATGGGTCCTCAAAAGCAGAGAATCTCTGAGATAGTGATCAGAAAAAGAGACACGAGACAGGCGGGTGGAGATGCCGCGATGCTAGCTCTGAAAACAGAGGGAGGGGACTATAGGCACCTCTGAAAGTTGGAAAAAGCACAGAAATGGGTTTTCTCCTAAAATTCCAGGAAGGAACTCAGCCCTGCCAACTCCCGGATTTCTGCCAGAGACCCAAGCCAGACTTCTGACCTACCATAGAAAAGCAAATCTATGTGGTTTTAAGTCACTGAATTTGTGGTAAGTGCTTCAGCAGCGACAGAAAACAACTGCCAATCTAAAGAGATCCATTGTTCACTTGCTACCAGAACTGGACTGTAGACATCCAAAGAATCTTTCACTCAGATTAAGAAACAATTAATTAGATTCAATAAACTATCTTCTAAAAAGCTCCTCCCCCCACCAACTTAAGGCCAAGATTAGACAATTTAAAACTTGGGGCCAACTGTAAAAGTTTTTCTCTCGATATGGGCTTGTAAGAAAAAGCTTGAAACCTCAACTGATTTTCTTTGTTCCATAAATGTGGGCTGGCTTCCACGTATTATTCATTAAGCAGTGGGGAGTGCTATTTTTCTGGAGCCAGAAACCTTCCTCAGCTACTGCTTGCCATGCTGTCTTTCATAATAAGCAGAAAGGGAGAGAGAAGGTCGTACTGCTGCCGTTCCACGTGATTCTCACCTCCCTGAACCTCTGATTGCCACAGCCAAGGGCCCTGGAAGCACGCAGTCCTTCCAGCAACCCCTGGGTCTCCTGTCCCCACTGCAGAGCCACCCACCAGGCAGCTCCAACGCTGAGTCCTGGAGCCCTCAGGTCCAGAAGAACTGGCATCGCTGCCGAAAATCAACGTGCATCAGTTCATCCCCATAGACTGCAGAGTGGGCTGTAACTGTAGCTCCTATCCTTCAAATAATGTTTGCTGTCAAGCTGTCATCTTGGCAATCCATGGAACAGATGAACATATCTGAAATATTGGTTAAACACAATAGGACCTTGAAAACCACACCTCAGCGTGCGTGCGTGTGTGTGTGTGTGTGTGTGTGTAGTGATCCTGTTAGTCTATGGAATCAAAAATTGAATCAAGTAGAAACTAGCTGAATAAGGTAAAATGGGGAGTCTCACGGGTTCATTAAAAATAAATTAGGTACCTGTCTCCTAAACCTCTTGTTAGCAGTATTTCACTTAGTATTTATTTAACCTTAAAAAATGGAGGCTTTGAATGAATTCAGAAAAGCCACGTGTCTGCCTTTCCTGGTTTAAAATATGAGACTTACTGCATGTGCAGTTCCTAAAGCGGAATGTAAGGGCAATAAGAGTTGATGGGCTCAGTGAGCGCTGGACCCATTACTCTTGTGTTATTATATTAATATGAGTGCCACTGAGTTCATTTGCTTATGAAATAGCCCTGACCACTGAAAGGACTCATTTTCAGAGTGCAACCACTGACTCAGAGGCCGGACTGACACTCAGGCAAACCCCTACCTACATCAAGCCAAGAAACCTCCTCCATGCCACCGTCACCCCAAGGTGAGGCTCACATCTGAGGCCACCAGAGCAGTAACTTCAAAACCATTTCCTCTCTCTCCTCAGCTTCCTCTGGACTGAAAGCAGCCACAGAACCAATGTCTAGAATCAGTCAACAAACTAATTCAACAAATATGGATTGAGCTTCTACTGTGTGGCAGGTACTGCCATAGGTTTGGGGGAAAGAGTAAGAACAAAATGTTCAAAATTTCTTGCTTTCATTTGCGCTCTCATCTAATCAGTGATACTGATGATTCCTGATAGCAATAAATGCTAAATGGAGAAAATAAAGTGGATAGTTGGGGTGGGAGTGGGGGGTGAGGGTGCTGGAAAATGTGGGGAGAGATTGAAAACTGGATTGAGGAGAGAGTTCCAGGCAGAGGGAACAAGTGAAAGGTTGGTGGGGCTGTGCGCGTTTTGTGGGCATGAACAGGAGGCTAGGTGTGGTGGGGGAGGGGGCAGGGATGGGGGGACACCATCAGCTGCAAGAGCAAACCTCCGTGTGCAGGGCCAAGCCTTCATCATGGACAGCACACATGTCAGTGAGCAATTCTGGCATCAGACCTTTTTATATTGATCAGGGGGTAATAGAATAGGAATTAACAACTGAGTATTAACAATTTTACCACTGACTTTAAACACCTAACTTATTGTTTTTGTTTACATTAATATGTGTGGGTGCATACATGGGTCTATCCCACATATATACCCATGTGGGTATGGTACAAGTGTAGGCATGTATACCTCAGATATGAGGATTCAGTACTAGGAAAACGAGAGAAATTAGAGAATCAAGGACTCACCACCAAGCCCTAAGAGAACATTTTTTTCAATGTTCAACAATTCTTTTCTCTTAAAGTCAGGTCAATTACTATACTTAATTGAATCAACATGCCATTGTTTATTAACAGACCACAATTTACAGTCCTCTAAGAAATAACAAAAACTTCCAATTAACCTACAATATGCTATCAAAGACATGAATAACTTCAGAGGTGCTTTCCATTTGAAAACTTGTATATGGTAGAATGAATAAGATCTAGTACATTCACCCCTCTCCTGACCAACAAAATCCATGAATTTTGACTTCTTTTGATGGACCATTTTTTATAAAGCTTGACTGTCAACTTTGACTCAAAGCAAGAAATTGCATTTGTATTTCCTTTTCTTTGGACTGACCAGCTAAGAGACAAAAGGCTTTTAATC
Organism: Muntiacus reevesi; assembly: GCF_963930625.1. Taxonomy (NCBI): domain Eukaryota; kingdom Metazoa; phylum Chordata; class Mammalia; order Artiodactyla; family Cervidae; genus Muntiacus; species Muntiacus reevesi. The sequence continues at coordinate 32,513,103 of NC_089253.1, read as the reverse complement.
TCAGGCACTGTTCAGCCTCGGATGTCTTTATTATTATTAGCAAGAGCGGTAATTAACTGTAGTAGCGGTGGTGGAGCTAGAGATGAGTAGCGCATTACAGTGATGGTATCTGTCAAGTATTTATGGAGCATTTGTGAGTCTCTGCCTGACCACATTCCACTTGGACATTTAAAAGTGGGTGAAGAAAGTCAGTGACAGTCAGTGTGGCAAGCAATTGTACCCACAGTGTCTGCTTCATTTCATATCCACATTAGTAGCTTCTAGCGGAATACCCAGATTCTGTGTCTTAAGCTTCTCTCGGCTGTGCAGTGCATCACTGTGCCAATGCTAGAGTGTTTCTCTAAAATTGTAAGCTTGTGGCAAGAGCAGTTCCACGTAACTTTGTTATAAAAATAATTGCTGTGTCAGTTTACATTCCCACCAACATGTGCAGGAGGGTTCCCTTCTCTCCACACCCTCCCCAGCATTTACTGTTTGTAAACTTTTTCAGGATGGCCATTCTGACTGGTGTGAGGTGATACCTCATTGTAGCTTTTTATTTTTAAATTTATTTATTTATTTTTAACTGGAGGATAACTTCTTTACAATATTGTGCTCTTTCCTGCCATACCTGTTGTAGTTTTGATTTCCATTTCTCTAAATGCAAATAAACAGTGATGTTGAGCATCTTTTCACATGCCTCTTGGCCATATGTATGTCTTCTCTGGAGAAATGTCTATGTAGGTCTTCTGCTCATTTTTTGATTGGGTTGTTTGTTTTTTTATATTGATCTGCATATAGTTGATTCACTTTGCTGTACAATAGAAAATAACACAACATTGTAAAACAACTATATTCTAATAAAAGTAAAAATAATTTCTGATGTGATAGGCCTGTTTCTAAGCACTTCAAGTGTATTTAAACTTCAGGACTCACCTGTGAGTTAGAGTGTACAGTTATTATTCCCATTTACAGATGAGAAAACAGAAGCACAGACAGGTTGGGTTATTTATCATTGGACAAAAAAAACATGGAAGCAGCCTGTCTGTCCCCGGGGTCCACAGTGCCATGTTTTCTATCAGATGCTCCTTTCTAGCTGTTTTATGAGATCACATTGTTGTACCAACACACACACACACACACATACTTTCTGTCGGGCCGTGTGCCTCATGCAGCGCACACTTTGTCCCCCAGCCCCTCCCATGAGCCTGCAGGCTCACAGACTCGACTGCCGAGTTGACTCTGCTGCAGGTTTGCAAACCTGCTTTGTTCATCATCTCAGTGATCCCGCTGCTCTAAGATACTGAGACTTCTTTATCTCAGATCTGATCACTTTAACCTAGAACAGCAATCGGAGTCTGTCCTCTGAGGAACCTTCTCTTTAAAATTCAGGGCACATCGTGTTGACAAGCCAAGGCATTCAGGCAGCCGGTCTGGTCGTGCACCAGGTGAGAGGCGTGTGAATGAAACTCGGGGCGCCCTTCTCACCAGCCCCGCCTCACAACTGACCCATGGTCCAGTTCATGGCCGCCCAGCTGTTCCTCACCCGCCCTGACAACAGTAAGAAGTTTCTTTTGAGCTCCTGACAGGGTGAAAATTTTTTGCTCAAACCCACTTGGAATCTGTTGCACTTAGTGGCAACCCTGCTGTGATCTCCCAAAAGGGAAGATTACCCATGAATTACAGCATCGCTGGCAACCAGCATCATTCCAACACTTATTTTCTGGATCCTCTAATCACCAAAGCAAAAGAAAAAAAGGAGAACGAAAGAAGACAAGTCATTTTGCTTTCACTCAGGACTCGTCTCCACCAAACAGTTTCCACTGCTGTAAGTCTGAGCCTGCCTGAGTGTCAAATGCCACCATCCAGGGAGTTGAAAATAAAGGTACCCAGCAAGAAGCACTCAGATGCCAGCATCACAAGCAACCCTGACCAGAAGGCTCAGCCCTGAAGAAGGGGCCAGGACAAAAGGACCTTACGACCACCCTCTGTGCCAACAAAAGTCTGTATTTAATTGAGCAGTTCAGAGCAAACTGCATTTTCTGAAATTCCTAAGACATTTGCATTATGTGGTGCAAACACACTCTTACAGTCAAAGCTTTCCAGGAAACGCTTCACAGAGACTGGTTTTGAACCTGCTTTGTCCTTGAGCTGAAAGAATGATTCCAGGACGGGGGGCACCTTGCACCCTGAATACATGTGTCCTTCACTTCCCATGTTCCCACTGCCTCTGGTCATTTTAGATGCGTGCCTAACAATATTCAAACCTGACTCTCCCCTGATAGATGCCCAAACTTGCTGAATGACACAGTTTTTATAACTTCACCAAATATGCAGTTAATTTAATCGATTGAGACAACCTACTTGAAAAGAGAATTTGCATTCAGCAAGTAAGCTGAGCCCATGGTCAACGAATATGAATGCTGGTTTTCAATGGCATCTTCCTCCTCTGTAAGCTAAACAGTTTTATACTTTCACCAGTTCCAGAAAGCTAGCATCTTATCAATATCTGTCTGTTTAGGAAGTATCTATTTAATAGCTTTGAATACAAACCCTTAAAAGTGTGCCCTTCTCTGGAAAACAATCCACTCGCTGTGCCAATGTGTAAAGCTGCAGCATTGGTCAGCCCACAGGTTAGAATCGGATGCTGCCTCTGGCCTGCGTTATCTTTCTCCCAGTGCTTTCTGCAAAGGGAGCTGTTTTATGGGGGCCATCAGTCTGCCCAGGTACAAAGAGCTCAGGGTGGCCACTCAGGCTGGCTCAGGACTAGGGAGGAAGAAATATGGCGTGAAAGACAAAACCCACAATCTGTTCACTTTCGGCCCCTCCCCTCGCTCCTCTGTGGCTCCCGGAAGGAAGATGGCATGTTCCCGGGAATGTGAAACAGTCCAGAGGTTCCCGGGGCCATCAAGAGCTCAGTAAGTGCCGCATCTATGGAAGGGAGGCAGCTTCAAAGGTTTCACTTCCACTTAGACTTTAAGCAGCTCTACAAAAGAGCATTGATTTTGGTTACATTGATTTTATTCCTAGTCGGTTTGGATGGTGATTGTATCAGGCTGTCAGCACACAGAGGCTGGAAAGCAGGTGTGTGTGTGTGTGTGTGTGTGTGTGTGTGTGTGTGTGTGTGTGTGTGTGTGTGTGTGTGTGTGTGTGTGTGTGTGTGTGTGTGTGTGTGTGTGTGTGTGTGTGTGTGTGTGTGTGTGTGTGTGTGTGTGTGTGTGTGTGTGTGTGTGTGTTCCTAAACATTCTTTATTTATAGTTTGGTGAGACTTGGCCTTCAAGGCAACTGAAAAGGCATTTTCACAGCATGGGCCACTCAGGACGGCAGTAGTATACTGCAATTTTGGCTACGTCAAAAACATAAAACCAAGCTTCTCCACACTGCTTCTGATTTCCTGCAGGAATATCTGTATGTCTCATTACCTTATATTCATGCAGGTTAGCTACTGACGCTAATTTAGCTGAAATATATAATAATAGACATATGGACTAAGTGCCTGCTGCCTATTAGGGACTCCGGTCTGATTCCAGGGATCAGGGTGGTGATGACTGTGGAATATGCCTGCCTGCATGTTTCAAACACACGAGTCGATGTGAGTGTTCATGATTGTAGCATGTGAGTGCAAACTGAGCAAAATGCCTCTCAGAAACCACGTAGTCTCAAAAACTAGAGCACCAAGCAGAAGCCTTCTGCTGAAAAATACTCAAATTATAGTCTGATTTTATATTAACAGATATCAACTTTCAGTTATTTACTCGAATGAAAGGTACCTGCTAATTTAGAAAATAGGAGAGAAAGAGAAAATACATCTAAATTATTTCAAGACGGCTGAAGGCTAGCGGGTACAGCCTGAGTTCTCTCTCTGAGTACATCCCTCACTTATTTATGTCTGCTCAGACCAATATTGAAATCAGCTTTCATTCTCTAAACAGCCTCTGATGGATGGTAATTGGGCAGAGATTAATTAAAGGCAGGTATTTGCAGAACTCAGAGTGGGATTTAAAACATACCACAGTTGAATTTATACAGACACACATGCACATCCCGTACACAAGCACATAATACCCACATCTGTTGATGGGGATGCTTTTCAGGAGTATTTTTTAAACCAGGGATATGTAAAAAGTCATCTAGGGGTCTTTTTCAAACACAGATGCTTAGTTCTCACCATCCAAATAATCTGATAGAGTAAGACAAGGGTGGGTTCCATGCAATTGCCTTTTAAAATGTATGGTTTAACCTTATCAGTTAATTCTTATAGGCACTTGCTACTGCATTAAAGATCAAATGTTTTTTAAATGTCAGCCGTTTAGGAACTTGAGAAGAATCCTGTCTTTCCCAAGACCCACTGTGTCTGTCAGTAGGGACCACAACAGCCTTGACTGCTAATGCCAATAAGACAGAAACCGTCATGGAGTCCCTACTTTCTGCATCTTCCCAGGACCCAGTTCCCCCATCTCTATCTCCAAATTTATCAGATGCCTCCATGCTTCCTCTACTTTCCCTGCCACCAACTCAGTCCATTCTGTCACCTCCCCAGCCACCCGCTGCTTTATCCCCTGAGACCAGCACAGTGCCAGGCATAGAATGCCTGCTCTATAAATACTTGTTGAAGGAATACAATTGAGCAATCTTAAATGGTATATTTTTCAACAACTGCTTGTACAAGACCTGGAGTACACAAAATTGAATTAATATTAACAGACATTGAATTAAAAAGAAGGCTGTTAAACATGAAAAAGATACTTAGCACCCCTAATTATCAGAAAAATGCAAATCAAGACTACAATAAGGTACCACCTCACACTGATCAGAATGGCCATGATCTAAAAGTCTACAAATAATGAAAGCTGGAGAGGGTGTGGAGAAACGGGAACCCTCCCACACTGTGGGTGGGAACGTAAGTTGATGAAGCCACCATGGAAAACAGCACAAAGCTTCCTTTAAAAGCTAAAAAGAGAGTTACCATACAGTCCAGCAATCCCACACTTAGGCATACATCCTAAGAAAACTATAATTTGAAAACACACAGGCACCCCAGTGCTCATAGAAGCACTATTTATGATAGATAGCCAAGACATGGAAGCAACCTAGATATCCATGGTCAGATGAGTGGATAAAAGAAGATTTGGTACACACATACTGTGGACTATTAGCCATATAAAAGAATGAAATAATGTCATTTGCAGCAATATGGATGGATCTGGAGATTATCATACAAAGTACAATTAGAGAAAGGCAAATATATGACATCAAGAATATGTGAAATCTAAAAAATGATACAAATGAACTTGTTTACAAAGCAGAAGTAGACCAACAGACATAGAAAAAAAAACTTCGGTTACCAAAGGGGTAAGGGGGAGGACTAAATAAGGAGTTTGGGACCAGGAGATACATGCTACTATATACAGAACAGATATTAAGGTCCTTTTGTATAGCACAGGGAACTATATCTGATATATAGATATATGAAAAATAATATGTCTGTATGAAACTTAATCACTTTTCTGTACATTAGAAATTAATACAACATTGTAAATAAATTACACTTCCATTTTTAAAAAGCTGATGATATGTCTAATGATAAGAAACACAGCATGGGTTGGACTAAAAAGCAGGGAAGAGATCTAGTCCAGGGGCACCTTGGCCACTCGAGCACCCAGAGACATGGCTTCCTATGGTCCACGCCCACCAGCCTCCTGTTTCTCTTAGCCGGGCACATGCACGCGGGGATACTGTACCGGCTTGCCCGTCCACACAGGGCTATCTGGTGGTGAAACATCAATTCTCACCTCCTTATCTAAGAAGCAGAAGATTGGACTTCCACAGGGTCACCATGGCCCCTAGCGTTCTGCTCAACTTTTAGAGCTTGTGCAATACACCCTTGTCTCTCGCAAAGTTCAAAGGTGATGAAATCACAGCTTGAAGTGAAATAAATCTGAGTATAAATGGAAAGATACCATGGTCTGAACTGAAAGGCAGCCAGGGCATGAAAAGGCATCTCAAGTTCACAGGCACCCAAAAAGAAGCCAAGAACAGCAACTGCTGTGACCACTAAGAGGAAAGAAATCACTGCAGGGCTGAGGACATCCTTCTGGAGGATATGACCTGTGACCTTCAGCCAGCACCACAGGTCAGGAGATGAGCTGAACAGGATCAGCCTCCTCTCCAAGTGGGCAGGACACCCACCAAGCCGCCAGGCACAGAATCGGAGGTTATATTCTAGGCATCTGCTGATTTTGGATGGATGCTTCCCACACCCAAGGTCCACACTTGTTGGTCTGAAATCCCTGAAGAGAGGATGAGAGCAACTCAAGAGGGAGACAGCAGCAAGGATGGAGGGCCCCCGAGGGGCATTCCTGGGATGGCAGACAGTGGCTCCAGCTTTTGCCTCTCCCTTAACTGATCCCCCACCTCAACAGGGACACACTCCTGAGGCCAAACGAGCTTGGATCTCTCCAATTCAGTCAACAGGAGTACTGTTTGTTGTCCAGGATTCTAAATCACTCAGAAGGGAGCGCCTGTATTCTCTCAGACTCTCCATCTCCCCGTGAGGGCTGGGGGAGTGCTTTAAACCCAGAAGCAGCCTTGGCAGGAATTAAACACCAAAGGCCTCCCTGTGCCGACCTCGTGCTGGTGTTTGGCAGCCTGCTCCAGCAGAGCAGAAGGGGAGGGATTGGATTTTAATCACACAGATTTCATATTTTATTTTGCTCACTAACATTCCTGATAAGGATATACTTCAGCATTTTGCGGTTTTCCCTGAATGGTTGAAAAGGCTCCTTGTTTTCCCCCTTTTTACTGAAAATGCTGTCTGACCACTGCCTGTCCAGTCTGAAGACACTGCCTCCACATCGCTCAGATCCAAGCCGGGAGCCATTTCTAGGAGAATTAAAAAAAAATAAAAGGAGTTTAGGGATGGCATGCCACCACTCTTGTAATTACCACCCAGCTGCCCCTGCTCACCCAAAGGGAAAAAATCAATTATCTAAGAATGCAGGGCTGGAATCAAGATGAAGAAAAACCTTGTTGCCTGAAGTTCTGCAGAACTTCTAAGAAAATGAGGAATTGTGGGTCTGCACAAAACACTATTTTTCCAGAAGAGAAGAAAGTCACTTTCCCAAGGAACTGCTTGAGGCCCCAAAGTCTGTCCACACCCCAGCCGGCCTGCCTCTGGGCTGGCCCCAGGTTCCACGCACAGCTCCACGGCTGCAGCCTCACATCTGCATCTGCAGGTCAAATGCTCACCAGCCAATCCCCAAACAGAACAAATCACGTACTGCTTTATGCTTCAACAGAGCGTTCAATGCTAACCCTTTCTTGCTTACACAATATCAAATTTTAGCTTAGATATATATTTTTACACATTTAAAAAATGTACATTTATATATAAGTACATATGTTCAATATATATGAAAAATTATATCTATGTATTATAGATGCATGTAGAACAGTATATGTTGTGGCTGCTCAGTTGCTCAGTCATGTCCAACTCTCTGTGACCCCATGGTCTGCAGCACGCCAAGCTTCCCTGTCCTTCACTATCTCCTGGAGTTTGCTCAAATTCATATCCATCGAGTTGGTGATGCCATCCAACCATTTCATCCTCTGTTACCCCCTTCTCCTCCTGCCCTCAATCTTTCCCAGCATCAGGGTCTTTTCCAATGTATTATAGATATTACTGTATGTGTATATTCTACATATAGTATTATATATACTTTCCATTTATAACTCTACGCATCCTAGAATTTCTAGTATTAAAAGCACCAGCTTCGGATGCACTGTGTTCTGGTGGGGGATACTAGACCTTCTGATTTGGCATAAGTATATGTCAAGACATCTTTTTTTTTTTGCCCTCTATGTTAGCCTATCCAAATATCAGATTGTTAGACTGTGCTATCTGTGGGTGGGGGGAGTCAATTTACCTTTGCCTTTTTACTCCAATCAAACTCCATTCCCACTGGAGTAATCTTAACACCTATCAAAATGCAGAAAGAACCAGAAATAGTGAGATTTTTTATATATATTTATAGATATATATACATATATTTCCAACTTTTAGCATATTAGAATATATATATTTATATATTTTTTAAATTATGTTAATAGGTAATAAATGGTAATGAAGGTCTTAAGATGTCCCAGAAACCCATGATCAGGAAATCTGATCAAGTTAGAGATGAGGAGAAAGATGGGAGACCCTGCCAAGATCCACAGCATCTTTCTCACGTTCAAAGTGCTCATATGGAAGAAAAATCTGAATTACCGAGAGAGAAAGGCATGTCCTTAGCCAACCTCCCCCAGGCTCGTCTGGGAAGAAGGCGGGTCCCCTCCTGCCTGCACCACAGACTTCTGCTCTGTGCTCTGCATCCAGCATGCTGTCTTTCAGGCTTTTGAGTGCTGAGGCTGCTTCCTAAGGGATCAAGGGGTGTCCGTCACAATGGAATGCAAGGCCCTCTCCTCCGAAGCTCCTGAACCCCCACTTCCTGCCATCTCTCCACTCAGCAGCAAATTTCCCTTCATTAAAATTAAGCCTCATTTCTCTCTCATCTTTTCCTGTTTTCCTCAGCAGAACTGAATGCAATCCTGAGCCTGTTTTTCTCACAGCTTTAGTTTCTTGTCATTTCACAACTAAATTTTCTTTCCCTCAAAAAAGAAAACCTAAGATTGTTTATTTCACCGATTTTGCCCCTCCTTTCTGGAGGAAACAGAAGAGATGATGGTGTGTTTGTGTGTGTGTGTGTGTGTGTGTGCATGCACGTGTGCATGCATTGCCAAGAGGGAAGCTGACACACTCTGTCTTACTTTACTAAGTCCCAATCTGTACTAGAAGGTCCATTTGGTACAGTTGGCATGAGGATCTTGCCAAGACACTCAGATTTGTGCTTATGCTCCAATTCATGCCAACTGCAGGGATAAAATGTCCTTATACTTCCATCTGAGGGCTGGAGCTCAATGCAGCTCTCCAGGATCAGACCCCCTGACCTGGGGTAGGAGAGAAGTCCTATGTGGTCAGCACTGGAGTCCCTAAGGCAGGAGCTCCCAGCTTTGATAAATTTGCCCCCACACCACTGTCCACATCTCCTTATGCTCCTGACTCCCTCAAGCAGTTCCACCCTTGAGCCTCTCTACTGGGGCCGAGAGGAAGTGGGATTCTGTGGACATGAGAGTCATTGGTCCAGACTCTCCAGGCAGCACAAATGCTCTGTTTCCCTTGCAGAGACAGGGACTGGCCACTCAGTACTGGTCAGGGGAGTCAGAGGATAAGGTGGAGTGGACAGACCAAGATCCCTGGGGACAGCTCCCACCCTGAGGCCCGAGACTGGGGGTAATGTGTGTCTAGGCCCTGATCAACCAGCTCGGGGCTCACACTGAGATGCTGCCCCTCAGGGGCTTCAATCACGAGTGTTGAGAAGACACTTTGGTACTGAGTACCAGGCTCCAGAGAACACTGTGGACACTAAGGGTGTGCTGGCTCTTCCAGCCGTCATTCACTGCCTGCTTACCCCACCTTAAATCCACGCTCACTGAAAATCCGAACATTCATTAAGTTATGGTTAAAAATCAAAACTAGGTGGGTGGCCTTGGCAAATTATTTAACTTCTAAGCCCTATATGCAGAACAGGATAGTAACATTACAAACCTGTGTGCCTGTGAGTGTGATATAAAGATTAATTGATTTAATCAGAGTAAAGTGCACCGCACAGTTCCTGGCATAGAGCAATTCATTGCTTTAAAAAATTAGCTTTTAGGATGAGAACAAGATGGCGGAGAAGTAGGTGGACATGGAGCACATCTCTCTCCACGGATCCATCAGGAATACACCTTCAGACACAGAAGTGCATGCAGGACACCAGCTGGGAGCAGACAGGAGTACCTGACCAGCAGAAAAGAATATATAGAGCCAGCAAAACTCGGCATGATGAAGGAACAGGGGGAAAAACAGGAGTGTTAGTAGGATTGGACCTGCCCTCAGCAGGTGGGGGAACTGAAGCAGGGGTCCGATCCCCACAATGGGGAAATTGTCTGAGTCAGAGGAGAAACATTTAAGGCCAAGAGTGAAACAGCTGACCTGTGGCAGCCTTAATGGTATAAGAATCAGACAGTCCTTGCCGCAGCCATACATACCCTGGCCAGGAATGCTGGTCCCCCAGAAGGCCGAGTGGCTCAGAGCTGGAGTTTAGAGATCGTGGAGCAATCTCAGGGCAAGGGCTGCTGTTGACTGCGGAGAGGCGGATCGAGGGGATGGGAGGGAGGAGACTGTGGATGGAAATGCCTGTGGAGGAAAGCCATGGAAGCAAGGCGATACTGCCGAGTCATGCGTAGGGGGTGGAGCCATCACCATAGCCTCTCTCTCCCACATGCCAGCATCAGCAGCTGAACAATAGAGAGGCTGGTCCATTAAAAGCCTGACCCACTGAACTACAGAGCAGGATCCCACCCAGGGTGCCCCTTTAAGTGCCTGAAGCACCAATCTACAGAGTAGGACCCCCACCAGGGGGGCCCCTCCATGTGCCTGACGTGCGGACCCCAGAGAAGGACCCCAGGTAAGGGAGCCCTCTAGGTGCCTGAAGGGGTGGAGCTATGGAGAAAGACTGGCCAAAAAGGCCTTCTGATCGCCAGCTACAAGAGGCTCGAAAAAAGACTCTGATAGGGCCATAACTCCTGCGGCAGAGGCAGTCCGTGTCCCTGCACACTTTTCAGCACCAGTGTCCCCGCAAGCAGCTCCTCCACCATCATGCTCAACTCTGACTGAGGCAGAGCTGCCACAGGCAAAAAAAGTCCTGCATCTATACTCGAAGGGTCACTTCGGTAGTGTCTGACTCTTTGCGACCCTGTAGACTGTGGCCTGCCAGGCTACTCTGTCAGGGAAAGGGGTTCTCCAGATAAGAATATTTGAGCATATTGGACAATACTGGTTGCATACTCTTCTAGAGCATTATATTTTCTGCTGCCCTAGCTGCCAACTCCCCTGAGTACCTGGTGCTGCCAGGTACTGCACCTGCGACCCAAGCAGCTGCATCACCTCCAAACCTGGCCCTCACAGGGGCAAACCCAATTCCTTCAGGGCAGTCTCAGGAGCAAACCCCAGTGGACAACTCACATGTAGAGGTGGAAATAAAACCACAATTGAAACCCAGGGGCAGTGTGGCTAAGGAAGAAGACCCAAAACCTTCCCACCAGCTGTACAAGCTGCAGATTAAATCCACACGATCAACTAGGCAGACTCTGTGTCTATGGAATATATAAAAGGTCACTGAGAGCTCCCACAAAAGAAAACGCACTAGTTCTGATAGCTGTGGACATTGGAGGCAAGAACACAGAGGAGTGGGACCAGATTAGAATCAGAGCTGCCCTCCAGAAGGTCCAGAGATCAGCAGAGTGTTGGAGGGCATCCTAGGGAGGTGAGGTGGACTGTGACTCCCAGCAAGGGAAAGGACTCTGATAGCAGTGACTCAAGAAAAACAGTTATTATTCTTATGTTTTGACATATGATGTAGATTCTTTGGATTTTTTTCCCCCTTGGAGTTGTCATTTTATTGGCACTATGAAATCTAATTAAGATTTTGAGCTTTTGTTTTTTAGTCATATTTTTTATTGCTGTTATAAACCTCTGCCTCTACATTAGGATTTTGCAATTCTATGGAGCTTTCTTTTTTTTCCTTCTCTTTTTTTTTAACTTTTAACTTTTTAAACCTATTATTATTTTTTCTACATTTATTCCTTTGTTTGCTTCTCTTACTATTCTTTTCCCCTTGCAGTTAATCTTTAATGTATACAAACCCTCTTTATCTACCTTTGTTTAACTTTGCATGTCTATTCTTTTCTTTCTTTCCTTTCCTCTCAACATATTTGTTAGTTTTATTTTCATTGCTTTATTCCCAAATTGGCACCTTGCTTTAGCTTTGTTTTCCAGTTTGTGCTTTAATTAGTTTTGTTCTGGTAGATATAATTTTTGGCTTCCTTTGTTGACCAGGTCAATCTATTGTACTTTATTTTTGTGGGACTGTTTTGATTTTGCTTATGGGTGAATATGTATATGTGTATATTCAGTCACAGGTTTTATTGTTGTTATAAACCTCTGCCTCAACGTTGGGCTTTTGCAGTTCCATGCAGTTTTCTTTTTCTTTTTTCCTTTTTTCTTTTCTCTTTTTTATAATTTTAATTTTTAATTTTTTTAAAATCTATTCAATTTTCTTTATATTTATTCCTTTGTTTGCCTTTCCTACTGTTCTTTCCCCCTTGCAGTTAATCTTTAATGTATATAAATCTTCTTCATATACCTCTTTAACTTTACATATATATTCTTTCTTTCTTTTCTTTCAACATTTTGCTACTGTTATTTTCATTGCTTTATTCCCCAATTGACACCTTGCTTTAGTTTTGTTTTCCAGTTTGGGCTTTAGTTAGTTTTGTTCTGGTAGATATAATTTTCAGAAAAAGAAAACTACAGGCCAATATCACTGATGAACATAGATGCAAAAATCCTCAACAAAATTTTAGCAGACAGAATTCAACAACACATCAAAAAGCTCATACACCATGATCAAGTTGGGTTTTTTCCAGGGATGCAGGGATTCTTCAATATACACAGATCAATGTGATATACCATATTGAAAGATGAAAACCATACAATAATCTCAATAGATGCAGAAAAAGGCTTTGACAAAATTCAGCATCCATTTATAATTAAAACTCTTCAAAAAATGGACATAGAAGGAACCTACCTCAACATAGTAAAGGCCATATGGGACAAGTCTACAGCAAACATTATTCTCAATGATGAAAAACTGAAAGCATTCCCTCTAAGATCAGGAACAAGAAAAGGGTGTCCACTTTCACCATTGTTTTTCAACATAGTTCTAGAAGTCCTAGATATAGCAATTAGAAAAGAAAAAGAAAGAAAAGGAATCCAGATTGGGAAAGAACAAGTAAACCTCTCACTGTTTGCAGATGACATGATACTGTACATAAAAATTCCTAAAGATAGTATCATAAAATTACTAGAGCTAATCAGCGAATTTAGTATAGTTGCAGGATACAAAATCAATACACAGAAATCACTTGCATTTCTATATACTAACAATGAAAAATCAGAAAGAGAAATTAAGGAATAAATCCCATTCACCATTGCAACCAAAAGAATTAAATATCTAGAATAAACTTACCTAAGGAGACAAAAGAACTATATACAGAAAATTATAAGACACTAATGAAAGAATCAAAGCTGACATAAACAGATGGAGAGATATTCCATGTTTCTGCATAGGAAGAATCAATATTGTGAAAATGACTATACTATGAAATGCAATTGGCAGATTCAATGCAGTCTCTATCAAATTACCAATGACATTCTTCACAGAACTAGAAAAAAAAAAATTTCACAATTCATATAGAAACAAAAAAGACCCTGAATAGCCTAAGAAGTCTTGAGAAAGAAGAATGGGGCTGGAGGAATCAACCTTCCTGACTTCAGACTATACTACAAAGCTACAGTCATCAAGACAATATGGTACTGGCACAAAAACAGAAATATAGACCAATGGAACAAGATCGAAAGCCAAGAAATAAACCCAAGCACCTATAGCTACCTTATTTTTTACAAAGGAGGCAAGAATATACAATGGGGAAAAGCCAGCCTCATCAATAAAAGGTGCTGGGAAAACTGGACAGCTACATGTAAAGGAATGAAATTAGAACACTTCCTAACACCATACACAAAGATAAACTCAAAATGGATTAAAGACCTAAATGCAAGACCAGAAACTATAAGACTTTCAGAGGAAAACAGGCAGAACACTTGATGATATAAATCAAAGCAAGATCCTCTATGATGCACCTTCTAGAGTAACAGAAATAAAAACAAAAGTAAACAACTGGAACCTGATTAAACTTAAAAGCTTTTACACAGCAAAGGAAACTATAAGCAAGGTGAAAAGACAACCCTCAAAATGGGAGAAAATAAAAGCAAATGAAACAACTGACAAAGAGTTAATTTCCAAAATATACAAATAGCTCATGCAACTCAATGCCAGAAAAACAAACAACCCAATCAAAAAGTGGGAAAAAGACCTAAACAGACATTTCTCCAAAGAAGACATACAGATGTCTAACAAACACAAGAAAAGATGCTCAACATCACTCATTATTAGAGAAATGCAAATCAAAACTACAATGAGATATCACCTCACACCCGTCAGAATGGCCATTATCAAAAAGTCTACAAATAATAACTTCTGGAGAGGGTGTGGAGAAAAGGGAACACTCTTGCACTGTTGATGGGAATGTAAATTGATAGAGCCACTATGGAAGGCAGTATGGAGATTCCTTAAAAAACTAGGAATAAAACCACAATATGACCCAGTAACCCCACTCCTAGGCCTATACCCTGAGGAAACCAAAATTGAAAAAGACAAACGTATCCCATTGTTCATTCATCACTATTTACAATAGCTAGAAAATGGAAGCAACCTAGATGTCCACGGACAGATGAATGGATAAAGAAGTTGTGGTACAGATACACAATGGAATATTACTCAGCCATAAAAAGGAACACACTTGAGTCAGTTCTGATGAGGTGGATGAAACTAGAACCTGTTATACAGAGTGAAGTGAGTTGGAAAGAGAAAGAGAAATACTGTATTCTGACACATATACACGGAATCTAAAAAGATAGTACTGAAGAATTTCTTTGCAGGGCAGCAGTGGGGAAACAGATACAGAGAACAGACTGTGGACAGGGGGAGAAGGGAGGAGAGGGTGAGATGAATGGAAAGAGTAACATGGAAACTTACATTACCATATGTAAAATAGACAGTCAAAGGGAATTTGCTGTATGGCTCAGGAAACTCAAACAGGGGCTCTGTGTCAATCTAGAGGGGTGGGATGGGGTGGGAGATGGGAAGGAGGTTCAAATGGGAGGGGTTATATGTATACCTGTGGCTAATTCATATTGAGGTTTGAAAGAAAACAACAAAATTCTTTAAAGAAATTATCCTTCAAAAAAATAAACAAAAAAGAAAAAGAATAGTTTTTATATTATCAGACACACATTGAACACTTTTCATGTACTGGGCATATTGAGGATACAAAGGCATATCAGAAACAGATCACCACCCTCATTAGTTCCCACCCTAGAAAAACAGTTCCTTTGCACAATTAGGAGAGCGAAAGTTTATTGTTGTTCCTGTTTAGTCACTAAATCATGTCTGACTCTTTCAATGCCATGGACTGTAGCCTGCTAGGCCCCTCTGACCATGAGATCCTCCAGTCAAGAATACTAGAGCGGATTGCCATTTCCTTCTCCAGCGGATCTTCCCAGCCCAGGGACAAAACTATCTCCTGCATTGGCAGGTAGATTCTTTACTGCTGAGCTACCAACAAAGTTTATCCTCTTCTTTTTTTCAAATGAAGCAACTGGAGTTTGAAGAAGTCAATAGGTTTGTTTACAAGTTGGTGGTAGTTTAGTCACTAGGTTGCATCTGACTCTTGAGACCCCATGGACTGTAGCCTTCCAGGCTCCTCTGTCCATGGACTTTTGCAGGCAAGATTACTGGAGTGGCTTGCCATTTCCTTCTCCAGGGGATCTTCCCAACCCAGGAATCAAACCTGGGTCTCCAGACTCGCAGGCAGATTCTTTAGCAACTGAGCTATAAGGGAAGTTTGTTTACAAGTTACACAGCTATTAATAGTAATGAAGAAAGCTAGGATTTGACCCCAAGTCCGAGTCATAACTGAGCATTCTGCTATCTGCTTTCCACGGTGATTAGCAAAGAAAAAGTGAGGATCCGGGAATGAAAATCAGAGAGAAAGGGGCTCTAGTCCCTGGAGAGCCTTTCCGTTATGTATCCTTTTTTTGTTTGGTTGTTTTTGTTTTCTTTTATTTTTATTAGTTGGAGGCTAATTACTTTACAATATTATGTATTCTTACAGGAGGTTACAAACAAGCAGAACTGAGCATGTGGGGTCAGAACTCTTGAAGTCCTGTTACCTTGTTGTCTTTTGGCCAGCTGGTAAGTTTCACAGGGAAGAGCTGGTGGTGGGGTCTGGCTTCACCCAGATGCCCAGGTTATTACTCCGCATTTCTGACCCTCACTGGCCAACCTTGATAAGGATAAATGGTGAGGAGCATGGCCTGCAGGTGTGCAGGCAGGAGACTGGCCCTGGACCAGTCCCCTGCAGCCTCACCCAGGATGGATGCTGGCCTTATCTCCACGGGAGACTCAGGACCACCCAGGTCTCAGGTACAGCCTTTGTCAGGTCTGCTTCCCAGTGGAGTTGCTTCTTTTTTCTTCTCATTCTAGTTTTCAAGTACTAGCCTATTTCCTCAAAAACAAACAAAAAAAACAAACAAAAATCTCTTCATTTTAAAAAGTACTACAATAGTTTCTATAATTTCTTAAAATATTTTTTTTAGTTATTTCCTCTTTTTCATCCTATATCTTTGTTTTTTACTTTTTATGTTAAGAGTTTAGCTTTTTGTCTTAACCTTTCACTCTTGTGCTATATTGGCTTGTAAAGCCTCTATATCTTTAAATTTTATGTAACATCGTGTAACCTTATATTTCTATTGTGACTGGAGCGTTGTTATTTTAAAATTCTGCTTCACTTCCTGTTGAAGTTTTAGCAACTATAAAGAATCTCCTTACATCTTTCTATATTTTTATCATTAATATTGTATCTTAAAAATTATATCTATATCTATACATACATATATTATCTTCCTTTGCTTATTCATTTAGTTTTTTCCTGTATTTGAACTGTGTATTTACAATACAAAAAGAAGAATGGTCATGGTGGTAATTTTTTTCACTTAAAAAATTTCATCAGGCTCTTTCGAGATGTTGGGGTCCACAGTAAACAGAGAGAGCCTCATCAGGAGGACAGGACAGGGGGTGAACCAGCGCTCAGGGCTGCCCTAACTGCTATCAGACCCCACCCACAGGCCCCCCACACTGGTAAAAAGCAGCCTCCACACACCCTCTGCCACACACAGAGGCCTCAGCTTCATCCTTACCAAAGCCCCAAGTCCCTGCAGAGGGTACTTCTAATTCACCGGAGCAGGTGACTTCAGACCACTCACTCATTAAATAAACTGATTAGAACAAAGTGATGTAATCTATAGAGGACACACAGGAAGTTAGTCACAGTAATCACCGACCACCCAGACGGACTCGAGCCGACAAATGACAAGCATCAGGGTCTCTTCTTCCATCTCATCTGCTCTGACTTTCCTCTGATAACCAGCGGGGGCGAGGACAGGGGGCTCTGCACACCCTGGGAGCCTCCTCAAGTCTACTGAGGAAGGAGACCAGATGATGGTGCAGAAAAGCTGCAAAACTGGAACAGACCCCCTCTGTCCCTCCCCTCGTGTCCATCGGAATAGACAACTCTACCTGGGTCTTCAGGAAGGTGAGCCCGGGTTATTGCACAAAACAATCCGTTTCCAATACTGGTTACTTGTTAGAACTACCTGGCGGGCTTCAGTGAAACAATAACAGCCTTGGCTTGGCTGGGCCTCCAGGAAAGTCAGCTGAACAAGCATGGGCTGGGGCGTCCACATAGTAAGGCAGATTTTCCAGACTCTGTTATGCATAAGGGTTGAGAGTCACTGGAAATATGGTCTCTGTTTGAGCAGATAGAAAGATGTCAGCTCATAGCATGGTGATAAAAATAACCATATTAGCATTCCAGTAATAATAATCAAACCAATGACTGCATCAACTGCTACCGCCACCACTCAACTCTGCTTGTGTCCGGGACCCTGCTGGACACTTATTTTCTTTTTATTTATTTACTTATATGTTTGGCTGTGCTGGGTCTTTGTTGCTGTGTGTGGGCTTTCTCTAGTAGCAACAGATGGGGGCTGCTTTGCTTTGCACTATGCGGGCTTCTCATGGCGGTGACTTCTCTTGTTGCGGAGCACAGGCTCAGTAGTTGTGGCCCATGGGCTTAGCGGCCCTGTGGTGTGTGGGATCTTCCCGGAACAAGGATCGAACCCAGTCCCCTGCACTGGCAGGCAGATTCTTACCCACTGTGCCACTAGCCAAGTCTCTGAACACTTATTCTCTGGTTTACAGTTGGGAATCTGAGGCTCAGCATCAGATAACTTGACGGTGCTCATTCAGTTGGTAAGAGGCAGAGCCAGAGCTCAGGTTCATCTCCAGGGGCCTTGAAATCTAAGCCCAGCCTCTCAGCTAAAGCGGGAGGTAGGGTTAGGGTTAGGGTTATAGGACAGAGACCAGGGCTGGCCTGCAGCACACCCTCTGGTTAGTCACACGTGCCCACCATTCAGAGACTTGGGGCTTCCGTCAGGACCACACAGGCCGCCAGCCTCCGAGGCAGAGGGTCTGTGAGACTGCCCCTCCGCCCTTGGGGGGTGACCTTGGAGTGGAGGGAGCAGTGGAAACATATCTCTGGGTTAGTTGCCTCTGAACTTGCCTGCTGGGCCCGTCAGAGCAGTGTGCAGCCTGTCAGTACTGGAACACATTAAATGAATTCACTTCTCAGTGTGAA
The DNA here is from genome assembly GCF_963930625.1 of Muntiacus reevesi. NCBI lineage: Eukaryota > Metazoa > Chordata > Mammalia > Artiodactyla > Cervidae > Muntiacus > Muntiacus reevesi. The sequence continues at coordinate 32,494,607 of NC_089253.1, read as the reverse complement.
CTCCTGACATCGGGGGCTGCAGTCTCCTCTCTTGCGGAGCAAGATTCCCTGAGCCTGCGTTAGGCGGCAGCCCTGACTTCTACACTCCAGATGCCGGCAGACAACGTCGGGTCTGGCTGGTGAGGACCAAGCATGACTCCAGACGCTGTGACACATCCCTGCAGCAAATCACTCCCGCTGAGAAGCAACAGTGTTTAATCCTTGCAGCCGTCTTTCCTGAAGGGCAAGACAGCCATTAGCCTCTTCCTCTTACAAAAAAGGCAGCTCAGGCCAGGCAGCTGTGAGCTGTGCAGAGTCACACTGACCTTAGAGTCGCCCAGGTACCCGCTTTCCTGACCCCCAACCCACGCCCATGTCAGGGTTTTGTGTGCCCTGCATGCTGACACGTGGCCAGGACGTGGCCCTCAGATCAAGAACAGGGATTTTCTTGGCAGCGCTCTCTCTGGGCTCCTCACCTGCCGGTATCCAGAGACACCTGAGCCTCTGCTGGAGGCTGTGCTGGGGTGACAGGTGCAGTGCACAGGCCCGGGGGTGACAAGGGCAGGAGGAGGTCAGGGTCCACAGCCCCCCGCAGCATCCACTCTGCAATGAGGGCGTCTGGACTGGAGGATGGGCTGAGTTTTAATTAGAAAAGCAGTGAATCGAATGATTGGGAAGCACCTTCCAAGTCTTCAACACCTCTTCTCTCTCTTTCTGTACTTCCTTAAGAGGGAGCATCTTGGATCACTGCCTGAGCCAGGCCATAAACAGACCCTGGTGCAGACGAACCATGGGGGTCCTGCCGCAGCTAAGTGCCACTCCCAAGCATTGACCCAATGGACCCACTGATGCCCAACCAGGAAGCTGACAGCTGGCATTGCCCAATGAAGGGGCAGACGTGCTGTCCAGTGAAGAGCACAGTGATGGTGAGCCCAACAGAAAGCACTCTCAGCCAAGACTCTGTCTGAAAGTAGCAAGACCCAGCAGGGACAGATGCTGGGTCCTAGGGGAACCAGTGAAGACACTGACCCCTGTATGAAGCCAGAGACCAGCACAGAGAATGGAATCACATTGTTATAGAACAGATGTCTGAACAGACATGTGGTGGTTGTGGGGTAGCTAAATTGTGTCGAACTCTTGCAACCCCATGTATTGCAGTCTGCCAGGATCCTCTGTCTATGGAATTCTCCAGGCAAGAATACTGGAGTGGGTTGCCATTCCCTTCCCCAAGGGGTCTTCCTGGCCCAAGGATCGAATCCATGTCTCCTGAATTGCTTGTGGATTCTTTACCACTGAGCCTCCAGGGAAGTCCTAATGAAAAAATGAAAGAGCAAAAGAAAGAAACTGTCACAGTAGGAGCTAGTGACTCCGAGCCCAGTAAATGGGATCAGACAGGTCTAGGTTCAAGTACTAAATAGTCCTGTGACCCCAGAGAGGTGTTAAGTGTGATGTGCTATCCTCGAATTTAAGATGGAAGGTGATGAAGCACCTCTTTCATCGGGTCAGGAAATTTTAATGAGATGGTAGAACTAGGAGAGCCTGGCACCTAAAACGGTGAGTTCAGTGAAGAGCCGCTTAATAGAGAGCAGTTGGCGTCCCAGCCTCACCTCAGCGTCCAGGAAGCGCGGAAGGGAGGAGGGTGGGGCTGTCCTCACTGTGAGAGGTTCTAATCTTAGTCAATGTCCTTGCTCCTCCCTCCCTTCCTTCCTTTCTTCCTCACACCTCCACAGACTATTAAAAGACCTTCTCCCCCCCTTCGGATGACACCAAGGATCTCCTGCGCCCAGAGAGAGCTCGCATTCTCCAGATGCTCAAGGCTGGGCTCCAACTCAACACAGCTTCACCTCGATTTGAATCTCGAGACAAACTGCTGCTTCATTACGGAACCAGTGAGAAGCATCCAATTTTTAAGGTTATTAAACTTGCAAGGGCAACAGAGAACCAAATGAATGTATAATGAAGAATTACCTCACATGAGGCAAAGCATCTTGGGGGGGGGGGAAGAAAAAAACCACATGCCTCGTGACCTGGGAGTACAGTCTATGACAGTAGAGACAGTGGGGGTAAGACTACTCTTCTAAGATAAGACAGACAAGACAGGGTGTGTTAGGAGTCCCTGACTTTTTCTAAGGCAAAGGGCGCCTGAGGTTCGGGCACCATTAACAGACTTTCCTGTCCACCTGTCCCCGGCGCTCACCTCTCTGCAGAACTTGGAGGTGCAAAGACTCGCTCGGTCTCTGGACCCCCCTACTGGCCCACCCCCACCACGCTGCAGCTGGTAAACATCCCCTCCAAAGGTCTGGTCTCACGAGGCACCAGAAATCACAGCCCAGTTGCTGGGGAACTGTGGATCCACGCAGGAGCCTGGCGGATGCCTCCAGGGCCGAGCCAACAGGGGTGAAGACCAGGTGCCATAAGCTCACGATGCCCACTGTGGATTTCTGGGATAGGGGAATGGGCAGCTCTCAGTGCTTTTATCCACTGCGGGCCGAGGCCTTGCATGTTCCACTGCAGGTTGACTTCTCATCGAGGGAATCCAGTTACCACTTCTGCCAACTGCCACTCACTCACCAGACCACCTTACCCCAGCCATTCTTCATCAAAAACTCCATGTTGGACTGGCCTCCACGTAGGTCTCAAAGGAAGGCCACTCGGGCTAGGTGTCAACCCAGGGCAAAATCCAGCACACAGAAACCCCCAACCTCGCTTTAGAATCTTGCAAATACCAAGCCTAAACAAAAGGCGGTGGCAGGAGATGGCGGTGTTAAATCAATATGATAGAAACAGCAAGGCTTTCTTCTGAAACTGTAGAGTCCACACACGAGTCCCCAACAGCCACTTTTAGACTTGCCAACAACTGAAGAATTTGTTCTGTCTCCCATTTGCCAGCAATTCAAGCTGCTTTGCCCCATCCCGCCACCTGCTGAGGCTACACAGCTCTGGGCTCAAGGATTGACCAAGATCCAGCATGTGGTTCTCAGTTATGGGGTGAGGGCCTCCCCGCTGTCTCTTTCCATCCGCTCATCTGCTGCCTCTGCAGTATCCTAGAAGGGCAGCCGGCCAGCAGGGAGCTTGCTCTCTCCCCCGACCTGGATGCAGCTGTTGTCATGACAGCCCATGAGCACCACAGGTGAGCCAGTCCTCAGATGCTTCATTCATCTCAGAGGCAATATGGAGAACAGCCCAGAAACACTTACCCACCACCGCTCTCTGGCTACAAAAGCCCCTGCTCCTGCCACCATGAGCCCCAGGGACAAGCCCAGTGGACAGTGCTGTGACCATGGGGTTGGGGCCACCATGGCTGTCACCATGATGCAGACTGGAGGGACTCAAGGTGAAGGGTGCTGCCCAGTGCTGTTCCTGCCTGCCCTTCCTGAACTCTGGTCCCAGGTTCCCTGTCCAGAGGCCAGCAAGGACCCTCTCTCCCACCCCCCCTGTCCCCCAAGGGCTGGCCAGCATTGCAGGATGTCTTCTGGCAGGACTTCAGGCCAAAAGTCAACAGGGGTGTTTACTCCTTTGGTTGGAGGAGGCGGGTAAAATGGGTCAGAACAATGGACATGAACTCAGAAAGGCGCTTCATCCCGGCCCACAGGAGGGAGACCTGGGGTCTCCTCGGGCCCAGCTGCCCCCTGGCCTCTGGGTGGATGGCACCGGCTCTGCGGAGAGACAATCCTGCCTCAGGAGTCAGCCTGGCCCACGGTGGGGAGCGCATGCAAGCTCAGCCATGTCACCGGCTGTCACCTCGACTCCTCCAGTGATTCTCAAAGCTGGGATGATGTCCACGGAGACTTTCTCAGGAGAGAAGCTGCGGTTCCTCCTTCAGACACCTGGGGATACCAGCCTCCACCCTGGGCTTCAGGCCCGGCCCCACCGCCCACACCACCTCTCCCCGCTCCCTCAGAAAGACAGCCCCTCCTGGAACACCGCCCTCTGCTCCTGCTACATCAGCTAACAACACTCTCCATCTATCCGCGGTGCCTTCTGACCTCACTATAAGCAAGATGCGATCTAATGATGAATATGGATGACTCTCTGTTGAGAACTCACTATAGCTGGAGATGTTCTTGTAATTTTATATATAATTTTTATATAATTTAATTTCCATAACAACCTTCTAAATGAGTTGTTATTACTCTTTTCATTTGAAAAATTATCTAAAAAAAAAAAAAAAAAGGAAGCCCTGATTCTCAGGTTACAAAACTGGGCAAGGTCACGCAGTAAATACTGGAACCAGGATTTTAAACCGGTTGGTTGAGCCTGACCACTGGACACTCCACATGGCATGGAAGCCTGCCCTTTGGTCCTCCCCACCACCCAGTCCTTCCACCCACAGCTCCCTCTGTGCCAAGGACCCTGTTCCCTGCAGGCCGCCTCTCCATCATCTTATACAAGGAGCCACGCTCAGAGTCCTGCTTTCTCCTCTCTGACCTGCTCTGTCCTCCCCGGCCCTGAATCTTCCCCATCCCTCAGACGTGGCTCAAGTCCAGCCTGTCCTGCAATGCTCTGTAGAGGGCCAGGGCTACCTGGTCTCCTGTGGTGTTACAGGTCCTGTGTGTGGGCCCTGTCTGGGCCCCACCTGGGTAAGACAGACCCTGAGTCGCTTAAGAGAAAGGAAGCTGTCTCATATTGTTTTGTCCCCTTGTAGAATCTTGCTAATATGAGGAACCCAAGAAAAGCCCAATTGAATTAGATCAGCTCAGAATGGAGCTCTGATAACATTCCAGCCCTCACACCTTACAAAAACTCTGTAAGAGAAAATGAATGGGTTGGTCACAATCTCCTGTGCCTTTAACACACACGCAGCTGAGTCAAACGACATGCACCTCTGCTCCCTAGAATTTCCGGCCCTCTGCCTGCATATGGAAAGAAATGGTTTTCTTTTCTAACTGCAGAATTCACAGTCAATGCTGCCTGTGTTTATGTGGCAGTGACACCTCTGTCAGTTGCAACAGGACACCACCCTCCTGGTCGGCCAGCTCTGGTCTCTAGGTATATGAGAAACGGGAACTAGGAACTAACACCCAGACCCCAAAGAGCATCCTTTTACCCTTCATATCATCCAGATGCACACAGTGGGATGTTGCCAACTCCATCTATTACACATCACGTCTCAGCTCCCATAACCAACCTTCCCGCCCCCAAATGGACCAAGGATGGAAGGCTGAGTGACAGTTCCACCTTGGGCCCAGTGACGGTCTGCAAAACCTGCACAGTTCCACTCCCTCTTTTATAGCTGATCCCTTTTAAACACTCTAGCCAGCTAATTAAGTGTGTGTGTGTGCAAAAGAGACAGAGAAACTTAAATATATGCATAAGAAAATACATAAATTCTAAAAACCTCTCTCTGTGATGAAGGGTTAAAAAAAAAATCAGGAATTTGGGACTTTTGCTGTTGCAATCTATCTCCAGGAGCCACACAGCTGCCCCCCGGCTTCCTGTCCAGTCATGCTGAGCCCAGTGTGAGCTGGTTTTCAGGCATGCCATCCTCAATAGCCCGCCCCTGTTTTCTATCTCCCCTAACTACCTAGCAGATGACTCTGCTGACTCTATGCAGGTATTCACATGCTAGCTTCCTGCTTTTAGCAGATCCGAGAGCATAAGCTCCACAAGAACAGAGATCCTGTCGATTTAATTCACGTCTGGATCCCCAGGGCCTAGGACGCTGCCTGCCTGGCACATCGTGAATGCTCAACAGTCTCTCCAAAATTGTTAAGCAAACACACGAGTGAATTCTAACAAACAGAGGTCCTGAGTCTAACCCTAATTTAGTAATAACAAAACCTGGGACCTCAGAAGGGCTTCGCTGACAGCTCAGTTGGTAAAGAACTCGCCTGCAATACAGGAGACCCCAGTTTGATTCCTGGGTTGGGAAGATCCCCTGGAGAAGGGAAAGGCTACCCACTCCAGTATTCTGGCCTGGAGAATTCCATGGGTTGACAAAGTGTTGGACACAACTGAAAAATGACCTCAGAAAATGATTTCCTCTCAGTAGAATCTGTAGACAGATCAGCACTGTAAGCTGTTTCTTCATCCACCTGAATCCACTTCATATCTACAGGCAATGCAGGGAGCCTACTTTCCCACTGACTTCTGAGTGACCTTGGGCAATGCTGTTTCCTGTGCCCAGGGGTCAGGGTAGAAACGCAGCACAGAAAAGCTTGTCTGGACTCCTGCTTGCAGACAACTTCAGACTCCATCCTTTGGTTTGGCAAGAGGAAGAAGAATTAGCTTTCCCAAGAGAATGAGCAACCAGCACCCCTGAGCCAAAAGTCGAGGCTCTCTTGGGTCCCAGAGAAGAACTTGTGAGGAGCTATCTGAACTGTGTTTAAGATGATGGAGTCTGGTTTCCAGGAAAGGCTTTGAGGAGCCTGTGATTTCTCCAGGCTGAGCGCTGGCTTCCAGAGGCGTCAGAACTAATCACCCGGCTTTGCTGTTCCCCTTTTAACCATCTCTGGAGGCCTCTACCTCTCAGAGGCCCCGAGGAAGGGAATGCATGTGCTCAAGAAGAGCAATGCTTTGGACACGGAGCACCGGGCCGGCAGGACTGACGGCTCACCCCCTCCCACGTGGGCCCGACGGAGCTGTCCTGCTCAGGAGCCTCCGCCTGACAGAGCATCCTGTCACAGCCCAGGAAACTGAGGCCAGCCACACTACCTGTACCCACAGAGGGAAAATCACCTTCACCTCATGGAGAGTTTTCCACGGCACAAAGATTGATGAAACCGATAAGGAGCAAATCTCCCTGTCCCTTCCTGGTGCCACAGGGTGGACTGCACCCCATTCCCCTGGGGCAGCCAGCGCTGAGGCTGGGGAAGGTGTGTGGGGCTCAGGAGGGACCACAAGTGGGGATCAGGACAGCTCAGGGTCCCCAACTGCATTCCCAGGACAGAGGGCCCTGAGCTGGGCAGCACCCCCAACCTGGTTCAGAATGATTCTGGTGTGAGAGAAGGCGGTTGGTGATGTGAACGCTGAGGACCCGAAGGTCAGTTTGGAGGAGCTGGGAGGGGTGCTGGTGGCACCTTAGATGTTCCTGGAACTTCTGTTGAGTCATTAGTTCGGGGCCCTCAAGAGGAGGAAGGGGTGGGTCTCTGAAATCCAACATTAAAGCGAGTAACAAACCCCAAGTCCTCTCCAGGGAGGCTGGGGAAATGTTCTCAGAGGAGGAAGACTGCCCTGGTCACCAGAGTTCGCACCTGTCCCTGGCGGCTGCAGTTCAGGGGTCCCCTGTGTTGTCCCCTCCACCTCTACCCCCTGCAGGGTCTGCCTCATCCTTGTTCCCTCCCAACCTCCCATGACCATAGGGTCAGCACTTGCCATCTTGCTAGCTACCTGGGTCACACCCAATCTCCCTCATCAGATGAAAAATTAGATTTTGTTAATTAAAGTAATGGAAATCAATTATCTTTGTCAGGCCACATGGCCCATTGAGACAGGGCCAACCCTGGCACTGCAGTTTCTTTCTGAGCTCGTGGAGAGTTTGTCTCCCTGGAACTGGGGCAGGTTCTTAACTGTTGGCAGCCAGGATGTAGATTTCAAAAGGATGAGCAGTGGGGTTACACTTCACTAACATTTAAGACTTGGGTCACTTATTTCCAGCTCTCTGTCTAGCATTCTAGTGGATTTAACAAAAATGATGCACGTTTAAAATAAAACTCAATAACTTCATGAGTAGACTGAAAAAGCTACTGTAGGGTGTTCAGTGGGGTTGTTCCCTTCTCTCTCTTGTACCCCATCCCCTGGAACAGCTTAAAAAGTCATCACATTTATAAATATCGCTGTACAGTTTAAACACAGTCATTATTTCACTTATTTTTAAAAAGTGCTCTGAATGCAGAGGCTAAAGTCCCCTTAGCGATGTCCCTGTGGTTTTCTCAGTTTATTCTGAACTAATTGCCAAAGCAGCATGTGATGAAATCCCTAATAGCTTTCACGACGGAAGATTAAACCCCGCAAGGAAACATGCTTAAAAGGTGAGCCTCAGACTTGGAAATCCCACCCGCTTCCCTCTCAATCAGTCAGGATTGTCAGGGATCTGTGGGGTCATCAGCTCGCTTTCCCCCAAAACCAGGGTGGGGGTCACATGGACACAATAGCAGCTGGCTGTGGGGCTGGGTCCAGGAATGGTATCTGAAGACCCGGGCACAGTTCTCCAGCTGAGTCACCAGGGGGGAAATGAGTCCCCTGACCGCTCTGAGCTTGGCCTCTGCAACCAGTGCCTCTGATATGAAGAAGGGGCATGCCACCTGTTGGGGCGACCCTGGCTCTCCCCTCTTCCTTAACCTCTGCTTGTCCATCTGACATCTGGAATCACCTTTATCCACTGCACCCTTTCCTCACCCAGTGGAACAAATCCTGGTTCTCTGGGATGGTCAAGACTTGCTGCCCTCCCGCCTCCAAGTGTCAGCACTCGCCTGCCCACCATGCTGCTCAGACTGAGCAAACCATCTGCTACGTGCTGGCCATCATCTGAGTCTTGAGAAGCCTGACCTCAACTCTCTCTTTTTGAAAACCCTCTTCTACAACCAGTATCGAAAGGCAGAACTCTGCACATCAGAAAGTGAAAGTGTTAGTCACTTTGTCATGTTCAATTCTTAGTGATCCCATGGACTATAACTGCCACACTCCTGCCCATGGAATTCTCCAGGCAAGAATGCTGGAATGAGTAGGCATTTCTTTCTCCAAGGGATCTTCCTGATCAGGTCCCCTGTGTTACAAGCAGATTCTTACCATCTGAGCCACCAGAGAAGCCCCTGTGCATTAGAATCCACTACCAACTTGGGAGTTTTCCCGTCCTTTGCTTTAGTGAAGTATGGAAGACCTTGCAAAAAGGAAAACCACAAATGAAGCTACCTAAGTTCAGGAGTAGTCTCACAGAAGTCTCAGGTCACAGCCTTAGCATCAGAGCCGTGTGCAGTTTACTCGTTGAGGGCCGCCCTGGGAACTCTGACCCTCTGGTCGGCTCTCAGAGACACGGCGATGTCCCCAACAGCATTCCTCAGATAGATCACCTCTTAAAACCTGTGCTCCTCCTTACCGTCAGGATCTGATCAACACTGATCTAGAAAAGCAAATACCATAAACCAGCCGACCCTGCACCCTGCACGGGGCCCTGGAGTAACACCGCAACACCTAGGAGTGCTGTCATCACACCCCAGTTGTGTCTGCTCTAAAGCACTTGGGATTTCTTGACAAAAAAATCTCCAGGGAGGAAGATAACTTACAGAAAAGTACTCAAAGTAATCAAAAGATAAAAACAGGAATTGCTTAAGAAACTAGGCAGTCACAATAACCTAAGTGCATTTGTCAGATTAAGCTAATTTAGACAAACTCATTGAATGTTTTAACCCTAATATTAATCACATTTCTCCAGGAATAACCACTGTATGATTGCTGCCCAAGTGTGTTTGTCTGGCCTATTCTCCCTGGAGTAGAGATGCTCCAGGACATAGGGTCCTCTAGGATCCCTCAGCCTCCACCCTCCATTAAATACTTGTTCCTCCTGCAGCATCACTGCTGAGGTCGCAACTCATTTCCCCTGGCTCATCCCACGGCCAGAGAACATACTGCCCATGTAATTTCCTCACCACAACATGCTTTGTTGCGTGGAACCAAACTGTGCTTCTTTATAACTTCCTTCTTGTACTCTCAGATTTGTGGTCCAGGGCCCCCTGGAGCAAACCTAATCACTCTTCAAATACTTGAAGAAAGTTCTCAGAGTTCTGCTCATTATACCCCCAAGCTAAAATTCAGCCAAGCCTCTCGTGATGACTCTGATGGCATTTCACATTCTGGCACCAGCCTGGCCCCTTCTGTTTAATTCTCTTCAATTACAAATATCCCTCATAAAGCTCTGTGGCTTCGTGAACACAGATGCTCCACATCTGGACAAACCAATATAAGCAAAAGGAGGAGACTGCTTCTTCTCTCTGGACCCTGGGAAACCAATAAGAAGCCAGGAGAGTTTACTAGAATAAGCTGAATCTAACCTACTTTAAGGTAGTTCTTGACACAAAGTTGAGGTTATTTGGCTCATCTAGATAGCTAAAATTTGCCTCTTTACATGAGAACGAGGACCTAAGTGTTGAAACCTTGGGTTCGCTGGAACAGACCCAGAGAGAACTGGACCATGACTTGGCTGCCAGGCTATGAGGGGCTTCGGTTGTCAGCATCACCAACGTCCTAGGCAAGGAGTCACAGGCCTAACAGAAGCTGATGGGCCTGGCGCCTCCTCCACTCTCAGCAGGAACAGCACCCCAAATGCCAAGTGGGATGCTCCAGAGTCAGCCAGACTCCTGCTGAAAAATAAGCCTCAGCATGTGAGAGGCAAGTCCCACTATTTTACTGGGTAATTCTTGCTTCCAGAAGCAGGAGAAAGAACAGAAGCCAATATTTAGAGATCTGAATACTACTAGAGGAACACAGGAGAATGGAAATGCAAACGCTATTTCTGAAATGCACCCTACTGCACAACTCACTGAAAACATGAAGGTGTATAGGAGGAATATAGCTGCTGGGGTTTCTGGTCTCTGCAGGACACCAACACCTACAGGACGGCCGTCACGGATTAGATGGGCACTTTACCATATCTCTTTTCTAGTTGACGTTAAAGAAAATTCAAAGCAAAATGGTGACAGTGTAAAGACCATGCAAATGGGCATTCAGACACCTGACTTCAGGCTGTGTTTACCACTCCCTGGCTATGCGAGCTCTGGTAACGCACTTAACCTCTGTAAAAACTCACCTGCAACATCCAAGTCTGAACTGGATGCTTGTTGTGGTCCTTCTGCTATAGGTGCTTTATAATTCATCATGATGATCCTTCCTGACTCTGGTTAACCTGCAGAAAGACAGGCTTTACATCGCTTTAAAAGAACACTGTGGTCCATTATATTTGGGGTGAGGGAGAAGATACATATAATTAAACCCTGCATTATGCTGAGCTCGAAGTCCTGTTGTTGTTTACTTACTCTGGGTTGCGGTTGTCGGCAGAGAACTCACTGCTTGTCCCGTTCTGTCTGCTTGTTCTTCAGAACCCAGTTGTTCAGGGTACCTGAGCTTTGGTTTTAAGCCACGTGGGAAACACCTGTAGCTAGAGGGTTGTGCAGGTGGCTGTTGTCACTTTCCATGGCTGAGGTCACTGTTCACCCCCGTCCAGGGTAGCCCTACACAACTGTAGTTCTCCCAGGAGCTGCACCTACATTGCTCTGACATACAAGAATTACAAAGAGAGCTTTCTGGAGGCAGCAAAAACACGTGGCACTTCCCACTGCCACAGAGGGTCAGAATGCAGCCTCTGAAGATCACAGGACCCACAGGAATCCAAATTGAGATGACAGTCTTTGCAAATGAAAAGAAGGCTTAAGAAGTTAAAAGCAGCCAAACAACGGGAAGACACTCAGATGCTCTTGGGAAATTTTCTTTCTTCATTCCATACGTAACTCACTCTATGCTGAGGCTGACCTCTGAAATTAAGACGGAAGATGGAAACCTGGGGCTTCTAGCGGATGAAGATCCCGTCTGCAGTTGGACACAGCAACAAGCTAATCATTTCATTTCCAAATTAGCAGAGAGATTATCTTGACACAGAAAGGAATGCTCCTGCTGGCTGAATTTCTCTTCTCCTGATGGGGCTGGAAGTTGCATATCATTTATTTCAACATTAAATGTACTTGGGGGAGAAATCCAGAAGACAAGAAAGAATGATACCCAGATCACTTAAGTTACTATAATCCTAGGATGTAGAGGTGTTCATAAAATACCATGAGGAGCTAAGAGGAAAGACTGAAAGAGGAGAACCCTAAAAATACCGTGGAGGGTGGGGTGACCTACGAGTGTGTGCAAGCTAAGTTGCTTCAGGTCCCACGTGTACACCTCAGTGACTCAGACACCTGGGCAAGTGGCCTGGCTTCGCCCAGCTCCACTTCCTAACACCCAAGACAGCCAAAACAGCATTAGCTGTATCCACTTCATACTCACTGAATACCAAGCCTTTAAGCAGCACGTGTACATAGAAACCACTCAATAAATCTAAACTCTTACTTTTATGAGAAGAGAGGAAGATGACAGAAGGGCAGGACAGAGAGCATTCCCTTCACTAAAACCGGTTGACTATCTGACAGTTCCTTCCTGAGTACAGACTGGAAATTAACACCTGTGTGTCTATAAACTGCATTGTCCATTTATGATTGTTAACTGTTCACTCAGCTCTCTGCAGTTTCGAGGAAATAGTGCACTTTTTACCATGCCAGTTCCTTGTGTAACAGTGTCTTCATCCTCAACTCTTACTGTGATTCTAGAGAAAGAGCTCCTTCAGGTGACGCAGTGGAAGGATCCAAGCCGGGGGTTCAATTTCAAAACCTCTAAGTGGTGTTCAGAGTGCAGACAAGCAGGACCCTTCCAGGAGGGACTCTGAGCCTGGTCCACCCTGTGTGAGAACACCCCACTTGCAAGTGGAGTGGTGCCAGCCAGAAGTGCACTGGTCACCCCCTCTTATCCAGGATCTTTGGAGCATCTTCTTAAGATGCCTATGCTCAATCCCTCGGTCATGTCCTACTCTTTGCGACACCACGGACTGTAGACCTCCAGGCTCCTCTGTCTGTGGGATTCTCCAGGCAAGAATAGTGGAGTGGGGTGCCATTTCCTCCTTCAGGGACTGAACCAGCAGCATCTCCTGCATCTACAACATTGGCAGGTTAAGATGCCTGGGCCACCTCAAACATTCTTCCCTACAGATTCTGCATCATCTGTGGCTGCATTCCCCTTGGAATTTTCTTTCTGAAGGTGAGATGTGAGACAGGAAGAACACAGCTGTGCTTTCTGATTCCAAATGGAAATTTTGGAAGATGCTAAGTAGTCAGAAAAAAATATTTTGACTTGTGCACAGAGCACACTTCTCTAGAAGTTAGCAGAGAGAAAGAATACTTTTTTTTTTTTTTTTTTCTGCAGGGAAATCCATGTCTTCCCTAGACCCTGGCCTTCTTGTAAGATCCAACCTTTCCTTCAAATACTGGTGGTGCCCCGATAGTGGGCCATACTATGGGGGCCGCCTGGTCTGCCCAGCAAGGGGGCAGCAGGGACACAGTTAGGTCCACAGCAGGAGGGCATGGAGCCCACGGAAACTCCTTGTCCTTTTAATTCCATGAAGATCTGGGTAGAAAAGCCAAGCCTGTTTTGATGACTGAATTCTCTTTAGTCACTGCAGCAGAGACACTTTTAAAGGGGCCAGCCCCCTCCTCTATGGAACCACCGGCCTCGGAATTCTACAAAACGGCATTAAATGTCTTCAAAATCAAAGGGAGAATGTAATTTAAGTGCCACTTGGATCTTCCCACAGTCTCTCTGTACCCACACGCAAGAACACTGCCTGGTGACAGGTCTATAGTTTAGGGTAACACACAGTGGGGAAAAGATGATGGTTTTTCAACCATGCATTTCAGGAAACTGACAATTTTAATAGCACACTTCTAATGGTGAACCATCCAGATCTCGCCCCCTACCCCCAATGCTTTTTAGGTTGAAAACATCAGTAGGATGTAAGCAAGCAAAGTATTTGTAAAGAAATCAGCAATTCTCTTCTTTCCAGAAATGGAGAGTGACGATGTGAGCACAGAACAAAGGACAGCGCGAGGCACCGCCCTCACCAGCGGACTAAGAGCAGGCTGAGAAATTGGGACCGGGAAACAGAGAACACCCCAACCTTCTCCCCAAACTGCTGTTTTTATATGAAGCATTGAAGTCTCCACAGACAGAGGCCTGGAACACCATTATTCTACCTTGAGAACTGAGCAAATGAGTGTACATTAAAATAACCAAAAATCAGTTATTTAATAAAAATCCAGGATGTACCATGTACCAGGTATATCCCCTCCCCTCCTCTCTAGAGGACACATGTGTGTGTTTGAGTCCCATGTACAAGGGAATGCACACAGCTCTGTCTGGAACCTACAGGGGTCCCGGGGGTCTATCCTCATGGAGAGCTGGGGCTTGGGTGGGGACCAGGGGGAAAGGTGAAGGCTGTGGAAGCACTGGGTGAGCAGTGGTATATGAATGCCTTTAGGATGTATCTCTCCCCATCCCATCAAGACAGATAAAACCCTATTGGGTCAATAGATGGATAACTCGCTGATAGCGAATGTTGTTTAAAAATGGACTGAGTTACAAAGAGAGACCACAAAATTGGCTTCCCCCACTCACCATGGTTATTTTCAGAACAGCAAATGGCCTTTCAAAGGCTTGTCGATATCCAGCTTTTGTGGCTCAAGGGTTGAGTGTAATTAGGACCAGATTCAGGATGGTGTTGTCTATATCCCCACTGCCCCCCCTTTCTCACCTCCCAGCCACTCCTCAGCCCGCCACAATGGTCTCTCAAATCCATCCATTTCAACAAAGCAGCTGTAATCAAGGTCATCGATGACTCCATCTCACCAAATTGCCGGAGACTTCCTCTCTCCCCTCTGAACCCCTCTCTTTGCTCAGCACTGAACACAAATGTGTTCTCTTCTCCAAGCCTCTGCAACACCACGCTCTCCTGTTCCTTTGTTGTCTATTTGTTATCTATCTGGTAGTTCCAGCAACTACTAGCTCAATCCTTGTTAACTGCTGGACAGCTGCTCCTTCTGGGTCACCTCCCGACCTCTGAAAGAAGGACCTAAGCTACATCCTCAGGCCCCCCCCCGCTCCTCATCTTCACACTCTTTCCTGGGATGCCTCCTGCAAATCGCATGGTTTCAAACGACATCCAAATCCTGCTGAATCCCAAACCTGCATGTTCAGTCCAGCCCATGTTCCAGAGCACAAAATTGGTACAATTAAGTGTCCACAGCAGGCTTCCCAGATATCACACACACACTTCTTCCCTTGAGATGCTTCCATCTTAGCAAATGGCGCTACTGCTTATCCATATGTTGAGCCTAAACCCATGAGTCAACCTTACTCTCTCTCCTTCCCTCTTACCCCTACATTCAGACTGTCGGTCCTGCCCTCAACAAATATCTCAACTCTTCACTTCCTTCTATTTATTATGACTACCACCCAGGTTTACGTATCCGTCTCTCACCTGGATGATTGAAATAACCTTCTAACCCCTCTTCCTCTTTCTCTCCTGAAACCCATACTCCAACTATCAGTCAGGGTAACTGTAACATTCCAATCAGATCACTTTATTCCAATAATTGAATCCTCCACTGCCTTTCTGCTAAACTCACAATAAACTTTAAATTTCCTACCATGCCCATAAAGTCTTAGATGACCTGGTTCATGTCAATTGGGGGGCCTCATCTCCTGAAACTTTCCCATTGTCGCCACGTTTCTAGCTCACTGGCTTTTTTCCTGTTCCTCCCAATCAGGCAAGACTCAATGACACCCCTGTTGCTGTCTCTGTCCTCAAAGATGCTCTTCCCCAAGAGCACCAAGTAGCTGTCTTCTCAGAGTAGCTGTTACTGAGCTTCCTCTGACGCCCTGAGCCGAAGTTCCTCAAAAGCATCACAAATGACTTTTTCTACCACTGTCTAGTGCGTAGAAGAAACGTATTCATGTTTTTAGGATGCTTATTATATCTTTTGCTTCAAAAGAAATGGGGAATCTTGGAATAACACTTTGTCTTATTTAGTGTTACGTTCTTGTACTTGATATGCCCATAGAATAATAGATGGTTGTTGTTCAGTCACCAAATCATATCCAACTCTTTGTGACCCCATGGACTACAGCATGCCAGGCTTCGCTGTCCTTCAGTGTCTCCTGGAGTTTGCTCAAATTCATGTCCATTGAGTCAGAGATGCTATCTAACCATCTCATCCTCTGCTGCCCTCTTCTCCTCCTACTCTCAATCTTCCTCACCATCAGGGTCTTTTCCAATAAGTCATCTCTTCGGATCAGGTGGCCAAAGTATTGGAGCTTCAGCATCAGTCCTTCCAATGAATATTCAGGGTTTATTTCCTTTAGGACTGACTGATTTATTCTCCTTGCTGTCCAGTGGACTCTCAAGAGACTAGTAGATAATCATAAATTATTGAATGAATGAGTGAATGAATGAATGAAGTTTTCCTGGATACAAGAGCAGTGAGAGTTGGAGGACTTGGAAGAGGTCAGTTTCTATTTCTATCCCCCCAAAGAAATATTTCCAAAGGCCTGGATGAGGGTCACTGTCGAGGTGGACTGGGAATCAGTGGATCCACATTCATGCCAGACTGTTTGACAGTGGGAAAGAATGGGCTTCAGCTTTCTCATCTATTAAATGAGAAGAATAATCTTTATAGTTACCATGACAATTAAGTAATCATTGCTACAATCTCTAAGTTATAAGGGGTGCTGAAACATTTGTCTCACTTACGGGCTGAAGTCTAAATATCTACTCCCATGTTAGAATCATTTCCAAAGACAGAAGATTTGTCCTTTCCCCTGGAATCTGTCTTACAATCATATGTGTCCAGAAGAGAGTGTCCACCTGGGTGCTGTGTGCCCCACTTGGGTCAGCTCTCATTAGGGGCGGGAGGGAGCATCTGGTCTCATTGCATATTTTAAATGCTTAGTCTCCATGCCAATGGGGTGGCAGAAACAGATGATGGGGAAGAAATCAGTATGTGCAAATCCTCTGGTCCCTCCTCTCCAAGGAAATCAGTGAACTCACTGTCATCTGCTCTGCCACCATCATCTAACTGGTAAGATCCTCACTTGGCAGGCAGAAGCCTGCACTCTGCTTCCAGCTTTTCTGCCATCAGCCAGATTCTTTCTACACTGACTGTCGCAGATCATCCCAGGGATGTAAACTTTTGGATGAAGAAGATTAACAAAATCAGTGGCTCCCTGCTTGTTGCTTCCTCAACTTTTCAGGAATGACCCTCCAACTGTAAGTATTTTCCCTTTCCTGTCAGCATGGTGACTTAAATGACACCCACCCATGCATTCCCCCTAAAAGCTTTTAAAAATTATACTTCATATCACATTCCTGTCCATTTACTACAGGCTGTGGAAGCAGACTGCCTCCTTTTACGCCATAGACTGTAAGCAAAGTCTCTATTGCAGCCCAAAACTTGTTTTCAAAGTCTGTATCTGCCATATCTATATAGCGTTCCAGGTTTAGGTCTGTAGGACTTATAGTCCATGTTTTCCCATTTTAAATAGCTCCTTACATCCTGTGTGTGTTGTTGCCGTTCACTGACTGGATGATAATGGTGATGGTGATGATGGTGGTGGTGATGATGGTGATGGTGGAGATGATGTTGGTATGGTGGAGGAAGCAGTGACAATGACAAAGAGAAGAAAGGAAGAATTAACACATAAAGAATGCTCATAATTCTTACAACAACTCTATTAAGAAGGCATTATTATCCACAGTTTATAGACACAATAGAGACTCTGCACAAAGATCTTCTATCACTTGCCTGGCTTGCAAGCAGCAAAACTGGATTTTAGTTTGAGTGAACGCAAATCTACGCAGTCTAACACCAGGATATCAGCTCCTGACTAACAGACTATTTAAACTTCAGTCAACTTTTTAAAGTACCCCTAATTTGTCATTTGCTAGTTGAGAGTAGTAATAATAATCATCTCCTATCTGCAGTGTCTTTCTGCATCCTAGATATCCCGAGAACCAGGGAAGAAAGATGCAGAGTAAATAGGGACATATTTTTAGTATTCAATACAGCCTCTAAATCCAAGATCCGTGGCTATAGAGTGATGTAACATACATATTTACAGGAGGAAAGGTGCTCAACTCAAGAAGCTGGCTTTGCAAAAGCCTTAACAATAAAAATGACAAAACATGCATGCAGAGCCTGGAGCTGTAGAAAGGCAACTTCTCTTCAAATAAGTTGCTTTAAAAGTAGATAAACTTCTAGGCCTCCTTAAAGAGAGCTGAAAACAATCCAGAGTGACTTCAAAGAGGACAAGAGTGGGGAAGAGCAGAAACAGGATGACTAACCACGACACTGCACAAATATATTACCAATCTCTTGGCTCCATTTACCTATAAGAAAAAGGTCAGAAGGTTTACCATGGCTAACAAAGGTAATAAGTGCTGAACACGAGGTTAAGGACTTTGAGTTAACTGATGGAGAGGTTCTGCAAACTCAGTCAACGCCAATGACTGTTCAAATTAGCTCTAATAGCAGCTGCCTGCATGGACTAGATGCAGAGGCTTCAGTTCATTTTCTAATTGACCGAACAGAATGAGGTCTGTCTCATGCAGCTCTTCCTCTCCAGCAATTCCTGTCTTTCTGTCCCCTCCCAGGCACTGTTAACCCAATTCACACAGTGTAACCACAGACACTGGGCCATAAGAATGCAAAGAGCACTGGGTTAGGAGTCAGAAGTGCAGATTCTAAACTCAAGCCATGCATAAACTAAATTTGTGAAGATGAACTCAAGTTAGAGAAACACAGAGTTGGAAGGAAATTGCCAGCCCATTGAGAGAGCCAGCACTCAGATGAAGGGCTGAGGCTCTGGGCAAGTGTTCAGCCCAAGGACCCACAGCTGAATAGGGAGCACAACGGGGTCTGGAACATCAGCCTTCTTGACCCCTGGCCCAGCACTCTCCCTGCCTCACCACACAATTCCAGCAGCTTCTCCTAGCTTGAGGTGTCCAAGAAATATTTGAAGTGATTCAACCTGCTGCCTCAAAACAAGATGGTAGCTGATAAAAGGTTCTTAAGTGGCTAACTCTTCTGTCATTTAAAATCCAGTGTGGTCAAGTTTGATACAGGTCCCAAAAGGTTACAGAAACATGTAGCTGTCCATCTGCAATTTATAGAATCCCAGATTGTGTGGATGGGACCTGCGTTCCTAGTGGACACATGAATAGGCTTTATTCTCCCAGTGTTAGAAGAGGGAACAGGGGTTTAAGTAGAGTGGATGTTCAATCTAACATGGTGGATTTTGCCTATAAGAATATCTCCACTGGTTTCTGAAAGCTGTTTGGGGGAGAGGTTCAGTTGTAGAATTAGGTAAAAAACAAGAGATCAGTTATGACAGAAATGACTAGGATCAGCTGGGTACTGGCTTCACCAATGACTCAGCGGTAAAGAAATCACCTGCAATGCAAGAGACACAAGAGACACAGGTTCAATCCTTGGTCAGGAAGTTCCCCTGGAGGAGGAAATAGCACCCAATATTCTCGCCTGGGAAATCCTATGGACAGAAGAGCCTGACTCAGGCTATAATCCATGGGGTCACAAAGAGTCGGACACAACTGAGTCCACACACACGTCACAGCATGACTCCCATTAAGCTTCTTTTATGATGAAATATACCATTCACCCTTAAATGCTGGGGTTGAGACACAGAACTGGCACTCCATTACAGGAGGAAAGGTGTTTGATGTCTCCTGGTTATGCACCATGGTTTTTGTGCTGTAAGCACTGATTCACTGTTCTGTGAATCTCAACAATGAGTTGTGTTGCACCAGCTTCCATCACATGTTTAAACTGGAGAAATGGTCTGGAAGGCCCCACACTGCTGCCTGTTCACACCCTGGGCTAGACCAGCCTCTACTCCTCTGACCAGGCAAAGAGGACCTCAGGGTGACTGTCCCCATGTGGATGAGGGAACACTGACTGACCTTCCCCTGTTACTGCCTGTCCCCCTGCTTAACTGGAGCCAATTAAGCCCTTCACTATCATTAATTGTCAAACCAGCATTTTTAGACTTGAGAAAACCCAGCTGGCCATCACCTTTAAATTAGCCTTCAGCCCTTCCAAATAGCTTTAATTAAAGTCACGACTGGCATGGAACCTGTCCAGGTTTTGTTTGTGGTTACAAATTCACAATGTCACAGCTGTGGCAGGAACAGGACAGATATTAATTCTGGAACCTCAAGGTCTCGTTCAGGTCAGGTTTAGCTTTAAAAAAAAAAAAAAAAAAGATAATAAATACCCATGCAAACAGTCGGCTGGCCAGACTTGTCCAAGAGTCAGTTCAGCTCAAAACACTTCCCGTAGAAGAAATCAACACACTTCCTTGTCATCTTAGGAGCTGGTTCGACCAAAACTAGACCAAGAGAAGACCCCACTGAAAACAAAGGACACACTATGGCCATACAGAGGTACAATGAGACATTTGGGTTACGTATTAGATTTGTCATTCAACACTTTGTCTGAGGAAAGGGACATAAACTCACGGCCACTCCTTTCAGGGCTCCTGGAACCAGCTCAGACTTGGTGACTCTCAATAGTAACTAAATGATAACATTCTACACAGTGCTCCTGACAAGGCTGTGGCGAGCAGAACCCCCATCTCAGGTGGGTCCTTTAGGGGAGAGAGGTGGCTAAAAAAGGTGCCCTGATGTGGGCTGTTATCTGAACTCAGTGCTGATCTTCTTTCTCACTAGCTGTTCATATTACTCTGTCTCCAGGGCTTTTTCATCCATCTGTAAAGTGTAGGTCACAACCCACATCTTTATAGTGTTGTGGTGAATAGTCACAGAAATAATGTATGCATATGCACAGTCCATGGCAGACGCTGGGCTGGTAAGCAGAAGATGAAACCAAGCTTTTCTAAGAAGGCAGCTTGGTGCGTAGGGGGGATCCTTTCCTGCAATGTGGGCTCAAAGCAGATTCTCACTTTAAGGATACCACCCCTCAGAGACCACCTTCCAATTTCTCTTCATATCTCATCTTCTCAAATCCCATATTTCATTCTGTGACAGGAAGCAGCCTGAGAAGATCTGACGAGGGCCCAGAGCTCTCATTAAATCAAGATGTGTCCACTGCTTAAGTCATCTCCTGTGTTGAGTCTGGGGCTTCCCAGGTGGTTCAGTGGGTAAAGGATCTGCCTGCAATGCAGAAGATGCAGGTGTGATCCCTGGGTCAGGAAGCTCACCTGGAAGGCATGGCAGCCCACTCCAGTATTCTTGCCTGGGCAATTCCATGGACAGAGGAGTCTGGCACGCTCCAGTCCATGGGGCCACAGAGAGTCAGACAGGACCGAGTGACTGAGCGTGTGTTGCGTCTGAGAAGGAATGATTCTCCTCTTTTTGGAAGGATAAACATTCTGCCTCTATGAACACTGACAAACATCAGACCCACAATGTCCTGTATCCTCCATGATCTTCTTCCATCAAGTCTGGTGACTGGAAAAGTGCGCCTGCTGCTAATCCTCCCCATCTGACCCCCAGAGCACCCTGGACTCCCTCTTCCCAGTCTCTCTCTGGGTCATTGTCACAGCACAAAACAACACCGTCACCCATCTTCACAGGTGGGCGGTCCAGGCAGTAAGGGTTTTCCCTTTCTTTTTCCTTCAATTCTCAACTGATGGACCAAATGGATGGATGAACATGTTCTCAGGTTACTCTGTCCTCCTCTGCACCCAAAACCCTCCAGATCTCCCCTCCTACTCTCTTGTGATCCCCTGGCCTGTTGGCTCATCTCCCCGAGGGAGGCAGGCAGGGACTCTGTCTATCTTGACTTCTCAGCGCTCACTGCGGAGCTTTGACAAGATACCTAGTAACAGAGTTTAATATCTGAGAGACAGAAACATTGACTGCTCTTCACTCCCAAGGCTGATGCATTAAGGCCTCATCTTCTCTCCTCTGTGACGCTGGAAGATCCTCAGATTTTTCATCATTATCTAGATGATTCACTCATTGATCAGTGTCTATGGAGCATACTGGGACTGGGGGGCCAGGGAGAAGCAGAGTGCGGGGATGGTGTGAGGAGGGGACTGGTGGGCCATGGCAGGAACAGTGGGCTTGTTCTGAATTATAAGGGAAGCCACCAGAGGAGTTGGGGAAGCGACCTTAGCTTACTGTCCCTAACACAGTTCTGACCACATTACTCCTCCGATATTAAATTTTTATTTGCTTGGTCTTTTCTGTAAAATAAATAAGTGCCCTTACTTGACATTTAAATTCCTCTGTGATCCAGACTTCCATCCCACCTTCTCATCTCCTCACTTCCTTCTTGGCCGAACCAGGAGTCTGTGCCTGTGGACTCACACGTGACACCCCCAATGTCGGGAATGCCTTTCATTCTCTCTCATGACTGTTTCCATTCGTTAGGGCTCCATGTGACAAGTGACATCTGCTCGGAAGTTATGCGCCCCCCATGACACTGATGACTGTATCTGGATGGTCACCCTTTCAGTGACTGTTCACTTAGCATCTACCGTGGGCCAGGCTCTCGGGCACTTTTCACTTAATTCTTGCAAAGAACCCATGAACTAGAGCAACTAACATCCTATGTCAGCCTTGCAGAGGAGAATACAAAGACTCAGATAGGTCAAGTTCCCAAGGTTGCATGTCAGGCATCTCCAGCACCCACAGTCAGGCCCAGGGGGCTCAGTTACCTGAGCTGTCCATGTGTCTGTATTGTTGATGGTGGTTCTTGAAAATGTCTCCTCCACTGAAGCCCCTTCATCACGTGGACCATACTTCACTCATCTTTTTATCCTCCATCTTTGAGTAGTTGCATAATAATTACTTGCCAAAAAGTAAAACTTGGAGAATAATAATCAGGAGGAATCTCAGAGGCTTTTTCCATAAAAAATCTTTCATTTACTCATTTTTTATTTTCTCATTTTTGTATCTATTTGTCCCAAAACCCTATGTGACCCCAACATGTAAAGATGTATGCCTTAACTATGAGCACTGAACCGAAAGAGCTTAGAATCCAATTACAGGAAAAGAAAGATGGGAGCCAACATTTATTCACACCCAAAATGTACCAGGGACTCCACCAGAAATTAACATCTATTTTCATGTATAATTACCCATCAAGATGGATTGTCAAGACCAGGAAACTGAATCTCAAAGAAGGTAAACATAGTTCCTAAAAGCACATAGTAAGGAAGTAGCAGAGTTGAGATTTTACTGCATATTTGACCAACTCCATAACCTCCCGTTTCCAGGGCACCAGGCTGGGCCTGACATTATCATTCTCCCTACACCATTGTAACAGACAGTGAGGGGCCTGCACAACCTTCTTCCACTTGGAAGGAACGTGAAGGTTTCCAGGAGGCCCACATAGGGAGGGCTTGGGAATGAGGATAAACATAGAGACAGACTGAGGCAGCCTTGATGTTGTGAGTAGGAAAAAAGGGCCTTGGCACTGGGAGCACATGATTTTGATAGTAATTGTGGAAAGTTCACAATATGAGGTGCTCCCCTGGTGATTCAGCAGTAAAGAATCTACCTGCGATACAGGAGACCCAGATTCAATCCCTTGGTTGGGAAGATCCCCTGGAGAAGAAAATGGCAACTCACTCCAGTATTCTTGCCTGGGAAATAACCATGGACAGAGGAACCTGGCGGGCTACAGTCCATGGGGTTGCGAAGAGTCAGACACAACTAACCAACTAAACTACCACCAGCTCCACACAGAGAGGGGGCTTTTGGTACACCTGATGGGGAGGAAGGAGGGAAAGAATGCAGGTAACCCATGATGCTGAATTCTGATCAACAACATCAGTCCAGCCACTTAATGCCTTTCTGTTCCCATTACTCATGAAGTCTGTCCCACTCCCACACTGTGTTAGGAGAATGTGTAGGGGCCTACACTCAGACTCTGGTGTTCCAGATGCTGGGTTCCAGCATCAGCTGCAATTCTCATCTGGCCAGAACTAGACATCTCTGCCCTCCCGTCGCTTCTCTGCAGAGAGGGCACCATAACAGTGCCTGAGGGAAACACCAGGCTCCTACAATAACCCAAGATGTTCTCAGGGCAGGGACGCCGATGGGGTATCGGGCACTGTCTGCACAAGGCCCATCCCAACAGGTCAAGGGCCTGTTCACAGGCAGCCTGAACAGGGAGGGTCATGGGCGAAGTCTCAGGCATGAAATAAGGGTCGTGGGGGAGTGGAGCCTTGAACTTGGATCATCCACTCCCTTCCAAGTGCATTTTCCTCCCGCTGGCCACAATTATCTCCCTGAGGGGTAGAGCCCATCTAACGGGCTTTCTGGAAAAATGCTATTACTTGGGATTTTGAAAAAGTATGCAGATGATGGAAAGGAAGGCCCTGAGGTGTGTGCTAGGCTGATCTAGCCAAATAGCCCCTTTGAAATGTGCCTGTGCTGTCAATAGCCACACCATCAGGGCTAAAAGAAATGGTCCTCCCCAACCACTGGAAATGCTGTGTTCCTCCCCCCCACCTCCCTGAGGACCCTGCCTGCCATCAGACAGTAGCCCCTAGCAGCACTGCGGCCCCTACAATCACGCCAACGGAGGCTCGTGCTCACAGGCTTGGGTCTTCTGGGGATTCAAACCATCCCCTAGATGTCCCCCAAACAGGGTTATTCACTCGGAAAAGCAGGAGCTTGTCAAGCTGCCACAGTCACAGGGAAGATCCCACCTCTCCCTGATGGAGATAAATGGGACAGGAGCCACGGGGCCGAGGAGCCGACGCCGGCTGGAGAGAGCGAGATGAGAAACATCTCCGGCGGATATGATAGTAGTCACACGAGTTAACCCTGCCTTGGGCAGGGAAGCCAGAGCCGAGAAGTAAAAGCAGGCCAAGATGGAAGGATAACAGGGCAGGTTCCCAACCCCGACAGGACCCGACAGCTTGAAGATGGAGCAGCAGGCACGGCATCTACGCTCTGCCCCACCTCCACCAGGGCCTCCGCTCACTCCCCTCCCCAGCTGGACTGCACTGCACCAGTATCCCCATCAGGGAGACGGCTGTGAAAGGGCCCTGAGTGCTGAGGGTGCTCAGAAGCGGGTGGGGAGAAAGCAGCTCACCTCTGTCCTTCTGCAGGACTGAGTTGTTATGTGGCAGCTTAACTCCACAGGGAAGGGCCTGAAGACACTTCAGTGAGCCAACCGGGCACCCGGGAGCAGGCAAACTGCCCGTCAAAGGGCCACTCGGGGAGCAATTCAGCTGGCTCAGCGGCCAGTGGGGAAAGCGGCCAAGTATGCGTCTCTCGAGGCTGGATGAGGACTGACCGGTGGACCCACTACACTCCACTCGGCACCTGCTGGACAGGTGGGAAGGCTCTCCTCACACACACTTCAGGAAGCTTCCGGGCTGACACAATCTGATCACGTGAGACCCCCGCACAACAGGAAGGGCTAGGGGGCGAGTAGGATGATGACATTCTGGGGTGCTCTCTCGTACATGGCACCTGCATGCCCGGGCTCACCTAGCTTAGAGTAAATTCTCCTTCCAGGAGAAGGTGTGTTCCCCCCACCTCCAAACATGGATTTGGGGCTCAGCTCTCTCTGCTCCTCTAATACCTCCTGAAAGCTATGCCTCTGGCTATCACTATAATAGAGGTGCCCATTTAGAGCTATTTCCTCCCTGAAAGATGCTGTTGTGATGGAAGACCCAGAGGCTCAGCTTCCTGCCCACATGCACTCTCACACAGACTGGAAAAGCTGCACTTGAAGCAGGTGAGCTGTGAAGGGGGGGCGTGGCAGGGGAAGAGGGGATGGAACCATTCTCCCCACTCTAGGTCACAACCCCCGGATTCAGGCTGCCCCGCCAGCCCAGTGGCTCCTGGAAGCCGTGTTCCGAGGCACACAGAAGGCTCCCTCCCTCTGCTGGGGGAAGAGCTGACACCGGGCACACTGTCTCTCCTGCTTCAGCACAGACCCAAGAACCTCCACAAGCTGACCCGCGCTCACTTGCCCCTCTCACTGCCCCTTCCTGGCTCCTCTGGTCACACCTGGGTCTCCCCGTGCCCACGGCTAGCACCTGTGTGCCATCGCGTCTCCATCTCTGTGCACAGACGCAGCCCAGAGGGCCTCCCGCCGGCTCCTGCTGGTTCTGACCAGTGAGGACTGGTCATCCCAGCTCATGTGGCCGTTCTTCCATCATGTCATTGATTTTCCCACAGTTATTTAGGGCCTACTTCGACGTGTAAATAGCAGTGCTTCATAAATGCCAATAATATGGCTATCACATTTCATGTCAGTCATTTAAAGGTCTGTTTCACACACACACACACACACACACACACACCCTGTGCCACCAGCTATCATGTGAACATCAGCTCAATTCCAGCCAGTGAAGTAGATGTTAACATCCCCGCTCCCAAAAGAGAAGCTAAGGCCAAGCTGTTCTCATACACAGTGAAACGGGGGTGGAGCTGGGCGTCCAGTCCTGGCCCTGCCTCCAATGCCATGCTCTTCATTAATATGTTTCTATCATCACCTTTTCCCCCCCGGTTTTAGACTAAGGACACCCAGAGAGCAGACACTAGTAGCTCACCTAGTGGGAAGTAAGTGACTCTGGACTCAGATGTGGTTCCCAACACCAGGCCCAACAGCAGTGAGGAGTGGGATCTTGGGGAAGTTCCTTCACCTCAAACTAAGCCTCGGATCTGCCATCTGTAAAATGACATTTAAAGAGCAACTTGGGAAAATGAGTCATTCTGTCGTATCCGATTCTTGGCGACCCCATGGACTGTAACCTTCCAGGCTCCTCTGTCCATGGGACTCTCCAGACAACAATACTGGAGCAAGTTGCCATTTCCTTCTCCAGGGGAACTTCCTGACCCAGGGATCAAACCCATATCTCTTGCGTCTCCTGCATGGCAGGCAAATTCTTCAACATCTGAGCTACAGGGAAGTCCCAGAATATAGGTAACGATAGTTAAATATTGTGAAATAAACAGACACACAACGTAAACTCTCATCTTCTGCTTTCCCTTTGCTTCCCCAGACCTTAGCATAACATCAGGCAGTGAGTGACAACTGAATTTCTGGAATGAATACGATTTGTTAAAGTGGATGAGGCCTCCTGAAAGGAGAAAATGGCTGGTAGGGAGCCCTGTGAGTCTCAAATGTAGTGAATGGACTTGAGACTAAGTTACCGTGACTCCTACTCTTAGAATTCATCTTTTCCAAGCACGTGGTTTAGGTAGAGATTCCAAGGATCTGACTCTTTCTTCTTCATGGCCATGCTTCTTCCCACACCCATCTGTCTGTCTCTCTCCCCCTTCCCTCTGATTCCTCCATCACTCACGTGCACACACACGCACAGATGCACACAGAGACACATACATGCACACTCAGCCCATGGGAGTCACTTCTGTGTGTCGGCTGGACACATCCAGGTGTGGAGCCTGCGGGACCCGTGGCCCCAGCAGCCTAACAGACTCTGAGCTGCACCCACCTTCCCAGGAGCTCTTGTGACAAGAGCAGGTGTCACGTCCCCCAGGTCATGGGAACAAACATGCCCTGCCCCAAGGAAGACGCCACGGCAGCCCCCCAGCATCAGTGACAAGGAAGCCTATGGTCCTATTTGTAATGTTTAGTTTCTGCAGAAATCGAGCCTTGAGATGGCGTGGGTCCACACCATTCACACACAGGAGTGAACCATGCCAGAGACCAGCTTAAAGCTGTGACCCCCTGCAAGGGTCCACCCTCCACACTTCACACTCAAGACACAGGGGGCAGTGCCAGGGGCCCTGGAGGATGCACTGAGGCCACGCCCACCATCTCAAATGTCGGGAAACACACTTTCTGATTCAGGAGGAAGGCTCTCCTGGTACCCGGAGATAAGGCGTGTGTGTTCCTCCTTCCTGCAACCCCACTCCCCTGCCCCACCTCACACACACACACACACATACACACACACACACACACACACACACACACACAATACAGATAAGGCATGTGCATTCCTCCTTCCTGCAACCCCACTCCTCTGGCTCACCCCCACACACACCACACACCACACACACACACACACACACACACCACACACACACACACACATACACACACTGCCATCAGCTCCTCAGGGGTGGCTGAGGATGGAGATGACTCTTCCAGACCCAGAAGCTCATGGACTCCATGCTGTAAACAAAAAGGAAAAGTAGCCCCGCCATCAGCATCTACTGCTGCCTCTTTGACAAGGTGGCATCCTTTCAGCAGCTGACATTAAAAAAAAAAAAAAAAAGACAATTAAAAATCAGACACTTTTGCTCATTCAGTTTACCTTTGCCAAAAGCTGCAGAAACACAGTCAGGGCTTTTTGGGTAAACTGGTACTTTTGAGGGAAGGTGGCAGAGTTGAGTGGTTCAAATTTAGCATCTAGCAAGGGCTCGATGAAGACACAGCTCCCATCTGTTTCTACAAGACGAGCTTTGCAGAACCCAAGGACTAGTTATTCTCTGTTCCCTCAACTTGTGAGCACTGGCCTTACTCCACCATCTCACAGACACCCACGGAGAGCCTGCCGGTCCCCTCCGGGGGCGGCCTCTTCTTCCTGACTTAGCACCCCATTAGCCACTTCTCCGCAGAGAGCAGCGAGCATCTGAGCACAGCGTGGGGTGTCTGGGTGTGAACCAGGCCTGATTCCGGAATCAGCATGCATCTCTGCAGCTCCCAAGGCTGGTCTCTGTTGGGCTAGAGAGAGGAGAAGCGGCCCCCGCCCTCCTGGACTGGGTGAGAATTAGTGCAAAGTCCCGGCCTGTCCTGGGAGGAAGGCGCTCCTCAGGGCTGCTCACCGATGTCCCTGATGCTACTGCAAGTGGGGACTCAGTGTCTAGCACCCTCACAGTACAGACCCTTGGTTCTCATCAGCCCACTCACAAGTGAGAGCTGGGGATGGGGCGGGGAGGGAAGAGAGAGAATTGGGGTGTTTGGGGGAGGGTGGCAGGGGGACAGGGTTGGGGGGGTCAGGATCAACCACTAAGGCCACAGGGATCCTGCCCCCCCCCCCAGTGTAGACAAACCTACAGCCCTGATTCCTCATTTTGGTCTTCCCAGGCTGGCGACAGAGAAATGGAAAAAGCCCTGGACCTTCCTAACCAGCTCGAGCACTCTGAGGCTGCCCACACAGGGCGGAACACACAGTCTCCCCGCGACAGCACCACCTGTCTCCTGCTGGACTTCTTCTCTCCTTTACCTGCTTGTTCCAATGACCATCTCATTCCCATCAGAACAAACGGCTTTCTCCCAAACGTGCCCAAGGCCCTGCACCCAGAAGCCAGATCTGTGCCCAGGCAGTGGGGCTCAGATGGTCCTAGGGCCATGGGATCAGAGGGGCTTTAGCAGAGGTTTTCTCCTCTGGGCTCCGAGCTTTGAGTCTCAGCTCTGGAGGTAAAAAGTGAGAGGGCCCGGGGGGAGCCCATTCCTTGGGTGCTACTCACTTCTGGTTATCTACTGCCACCTCGTTTTAGTGTTGGTGTTAAGGCCATACTCAGGCTGCTGATGACCTCTGGTTAATAAAGAATGAGCACCAATAAAAATAGGCATTAATTTTAAAGAAGAAAAAAAAAAGCCAAACAAAGCAATGGGCCAACTGAGACCACCCAATGAACCACCAGCCCCCTGGTTATCTCTAAAGGGCCCTTACTTAACCACAAGACAGCAGGGTCAGATAGTGTCTGTAATCTTCAGAAATCCAGAACTCTTGACATTCATTAAAAGAACTCAATGGGCAGTTACAGAACCAGTGATGGGGTGCCCAATCTGGAAAAGAGCCAAGCTTTTAGGATGATGCTGTAGCCATCCAGCATGCTAATCAGCTTGGCAGAGCAGAGAATTGAAATCAAATAGTCAAGATCTTGTCCTAGATATCTGATTCCTCACTTGACTTCTCTCCATCAGATAAACATAGCTATACAATTAAATGAATTTAAAACTCTGG
This sequence comes from Muntiacus reevesi, assembly GCF_963930625.1. Lineage (NCBI taxonomy): Eukaryota > Metazoa > Chordata > Mammalia > Artiodactyla > Cervidae > Muntiacus > Muntiacus reevesi. Next base: position 32,465,102 of record NC_089253.1, on the reverse strand, counting down.
AAGAATCCCTTTTCGATTTTTGAAAGGAGGGTGATGCTAAAAATCAAAGGCATTCTTAATCATGGGCAGAGTGCCAGGAAAGCCCATCTAGAAGCATTCAGAACAATCACATCTGGTGCAGCCAAGTCTCAAGTGACCGAAAGGACAAAATAAACTCCAAGGGCACGAGTCTGCCCTCTTGTTTCCAAGAAAAGGGAAACGTGCGGGTCCGGCTTAGCTTGTAACAAAAGTAATACTTCGTTGTGCGATAATTAAAGTGGATTTTCATGTTAGCAGAAAAATGTCTTATCCTTACAGGAAAAAAAAAAAAAAAAAAAAAAACACTTGGGAGGAAATGCAAATGAGAAATTTTTACTAAATAGGTAATGCCAAGCCAGAAATTTTACTCTTAGCAGACAAGACTATAGCGGTGCTCACATGCATCAGTGTGGAGAGGCTCCCCGAAAGGGATTCCCAAAAGGAGGAAGAGGCCAAATCATTAGTGTTATTGAGACACGCCATGGAAGAGAAAGCTCTTTAGCTGGATAAAAGTGGTAGAAGTAAATAATTGAATTGGAGCACAGGGCCAGCTGGCATATCCACACTTTTCTAACCACACACACCATATGTCATCATGACATAAGATATTGTCGAAAAATACAGGGAGTCACGAGCTTTAATGGAGCAATACATCATCCATAAGGCTACGCCATGCACTCCAAAGTCCATGGAAAGAATCCCCATTTCAACACCAGTCAACACACACACACACACACATACACACAGCTATAGACTTCTTCAACTTTCTTCCACAGTAAACAGAATAAGGAAAGCTAGGGAAGGCAAGCACTCACAGTCACCTGGCCACCCAGTAGTAGGAACGAGCATTCAGTTGAGTCAGAGGACAGAAGTTAAGCACTGGCTCCTGTTCACCAGCAAGTGATTTTAGGCAGGTCACAGTTGCAGAATAAACTAAAGGACCCTGGCTTTAGGACTTAAGTCTAGAGTTTAAATCTGCTATCACCTATTCCCCCATCTGAGTCTTTGTTCAAGTTTTTCAGTCTAGTTTGGCTTAGTTCCTTCATCTGGAAAATGGGTGAGGAGGAAAGAAAACCACCCTTTTATCTCTTTCCTCCTGAGACTGTTGTGAGGACTAAACGAGCAGATGCACGTGTAAGTTCTCGGTGTATCTTTAGGAGTCAGTCCTAGCATTTGTTGTAAATTTACTGGACTTCTATGCCCCTGGCCCCCCTCCTTTATTAAATGGGGATTAAGCTAAAATCCCTCTCCTCTTATCAGAGGGGTAACTAAGCAAGTGAATGGACATGCATGTGTTTGGGAAACAAGGAAGCACTTCATGGATGACTGTCATTATGTTTGGTTATCCTTGAACTCCCCAGTATCACCTGCCATGACGAGCGTCTTCTCAAAGTGCAATGCCCTTCATTGCTCATTTAGGTGGCCTTGTACCAAACAGCCCACCTGGCAGATCATCAATCCCGTAAACATTGCCATTCTCAATGTCCCATCCTTTCTCTTCCAATTTAAATAATTGTTTGCATAGAACTGCATAAGTTACACATCAATTGTTGCTTTACTTAGGCATTTGGGTTGAAAATAATCAGGCTATTATTAACACTGGTTCTTTTTTTTTTTCTTCCTCTATACCAAAAAATAAGTTCTTCTCTTTCAGGGAAAAGTATATAGTTCATAATGAACAGTGAAAACAACAACCATGTAATGTAGTTATGTTTTTTTCCCATTCCATAAACTCCCATACTCCAAAAACAGCCTCTGCTTCTTACGATCATTTGGTTGTTTGAACCAGCCTAAACTTCCTTTCTAATACTAGAAGAAATATAGTGTGGAGAGGAGAGAAAGTTGTAAAACTGTTTTGCTTAAAATGAAAACAAATTAAATAGTACACACACAAACATCAAAATTAGGTGAAATATAACAAATGCTAATGATATTTTGGAGAATGTGTATATGAATGTCAATACCCTGCTTTTTTTCTTCTGTTGTGGTCATATTTCTATCAAATACAAACCCATAATCATTTTTAAAAGGCTTCAGTTGTAAAAAGTTTTCTATCATATGCATGTATCATAATACATTTAACCACTTATAAAAAATGCTGTGCAGGTTATTTAAAAATTTACACATATGCCTACTGTATGTTGCTGCCGTTCTACTCCTAGGTATTCATCCAAGAGAAATAAAAGCATATTCTATAAAAAAAAAAAAAAGACTTGCATGCAGATGTTCACAGCATCTTTAATTTAAAATCCAAAACTGTAAGCAACCCCAGAGCCCATCAGCAGGTGGATGGGTAGATAAACGGTGCATATCCACACGGTGGGATTCAAAGGAATGGAGACAATAGCATGAATGAATCTCAAAACAATTATTCTCAATAGCAACAGAAAAGCTAAGAGAGTACATACTGCGTGATTCCATTCATACAAAACTCTAGAAAGTGCAACCTAATCTATCAGAAATTAGGTTAGTGGATTTCTGAGGCTGGGGTGTGGGGAGGGACCACCCCAGGGCCAGGAGGAAACATTTGGGGGAACAGCTGTGTTCACACATTGACTGTGGAGATCATGTGTGCACCCGTCAAAACTTAATCAAACTGTTCAGTTTGAATATGCATAGCTGTTTGTTGTTCAGTTGCTAAGTCACGTCCGATTCTTTGCCACCCCATGAACTGCAGCATGCCAGGCTTCCCTGTCCTTCACTATCTCCCAGAGTATGCTCGAACTCATATCCCTTGAGTCAGTGAGGCCATCCAACCATCTCAACCTCTGTCACCCCATCCTCTTCCTATCCTCAATCTTTCCTAGCATGGGGTCCTTTCCAATGAGTCACCTCTTCACATCAGGGGCCCAAGTATTGGAGCTTCAGCTTCAGCATTAGCCCTTCCAATGAATATTCAGGGTTGATTTCCTTTAGGATGGACTGGTTGGATCTCCTTGCAGTCTAGTAGTTTACAGTGAGTCAATTATATGTCAATAAATCTGTTTAAAAGGCAGGAGGGATGCTGTGTGGAACATTCCGTGCCCATGCATGTCTGTGAACTGGTGGACAGCCTCCATTAGAATCCTTTTGCTTGAGCACTAACTGTTAAAGTAACTTTCTAGCAGAACCCCTGCTACCAATCCAATCTTCCTATAGACTCCCCCTGTAGCACAGTTCTGATCAAAATCTGTCCTATGGCCATCACTTCCCAGTGTATTTGTATCTCACGAACTCTGCACATAAACTCCTCATCTTGGCAGCCAGGAGCCACCTCTCTGCCCCCAACTCCCCTTTCTAAGCTCTTGGTCTCCTGAATCCCATGTGTCACATGCAAGCTGAGTTGACAGCTGGGAATGGCCCTGAAGCACATCCCTCCTAGTGCAAGACTTAACTTCCCCGCCTGTGAAATGGGACAATAATTATAATATAACTAAAAAGCTGTTAAAAAAATCAAGTGTTTCTAGAGAAGACTGTACACAGTCAGTTCCACCACATCACCCTCTATGGCACCAATGTTCACTCACCCTGGATCTCTCCGATGGCCGATACCTGCCGGTCCTTACTCTCCAACTCTGCCCGTCACTCATGACTCATCCCTTCACAGAGCCTTCCTCTGAGTTCTCGTCACTGTCTGGTGAACAGACACTTAACAGTGAGCGTGTCAGGCGTCCCAGCCATCTGCTCATCCCACGGGCACGCACTTTCCTCCCCACACAGAGGGGTGAGCTGCAGAAGGGCAGGGCCACCTGGCTGGTCCACACCTTCTCCATCCTGCCGCGTGGACACTGGGCCACCAGTTCTCACTCAGGGTAGAGGGAGAAAGAACCTGGGTGCCCTGCCCTTGGGCACGAGTCATCGCGACTTAGGCTTCATTTCTCAGCTTCCAAGAAGAAAATAACTCAGGAGTTGTATCCAGGGACGACCTGAGAACTGAACTTACAAATGTGACATGTACAGGGTGGACCAGCTCTGGGACCCTGCCCGGATGTGACCACCCTGTGCCACCTAGCTGATGGGGCAGAACCCTGGTCCCCTGAGGGCCCCCGTAACCTCCATCTCATCTTCCCTGAGTTGCTGCCGCAGCTTGACTTCCATCAAATTCATGTCCTGTCTGGAGCCTCTCCTGCCTGTTTCCTGTGTATGGAGCTGTCAGTCTTGAGGACAGACACCAACTCGGTGCTCCCCCAGCCAGGGCCAGGCACTCAGCGGTCACAAGACGAGGCTTCGGGAACCTCGAGACTGAAGTCTCAGCTCCTCATTGCTCTTTGTTTCCAGGGCCTTCCAAGTTTTAAAAGAGAAGAGTTGGAGCTGGGGAGGGAAAAGGGTATTGCCAGGTCTGCTGAGAACTCCTCAGGCAGAGAGAGTGTGGGAAGGTGGTAAGAAGGGGCAAAACAGGCTGGACTGACTTCACATCGCTCGAGAGCAGGAGAATAGGAGCTGGGTCAGGTCGTGGGCAAAGGGTCAGTGCTAGTAAAAGACCACATTTACACAAGAATTAAAAATCATAAGAGTTGTCATAATGTGTCTTTTGTAATTAAAAAAAAGTACATATATATTTTTGGCAACTAAAAATTATAAATGAATTAACTAGAAAGAATTTATTCTACGATGATAATCGAAAATATGCACAAATACTTAAGACTGCAGACATCCTAAGCAACCCAAGGTTCAGTGATGGAGGGCTGGTCAACTACAGTGTGAGACAGCCACACGCTGCAGTCTTAGACAGACAATAAAGATGGTACACAGATGACTGGTGGAAGGAAGGATGTCCAAAGACATTAAAAACTGCACCCAAATTACCAAAAAGATTATACAGCTATCTATAGTGAACAATGCAAATACCGTTCTACATGATTGATGAGAACAGAAAAAAGACCAGAAGGATATTTACCAACACCTGATCAGTGACAACTGCTTGCAGTTATAAGCTCTGTAGTCTTTGTTAACCTGCATTTTCTAAATTTTCTACATTCAATATGAACTATCTGATAAAGACAGGAATTCAGAAGAGCTATATGTGTAAGTCAGTCAAAGTATAAGATATCCAGTGTTACAAAGAAACTAATGCAACACAACTAACTAGTGTGTAAAATAATAACAAAAATATGCTTGTGTGTTAAACTTTGAACATTTTATCTTGAAAGAGCATGAAAAATACTTCGATCTAACCTCTCACCACTACAAGAATCCCCCTACAACATCCATCTGGGTATTTCGTGAGGATATAGCAGTGGTGGGGAGGGAGAAAAAGAAGAGAGGAATGGTGAGGGGGATGGGGAGTGACCTCCCACAGCACGTCCACGTCCACTCATTCACGTCGGCGGCAAACGGGAGCATGGACCAAAGTAGGTCACTAGGTTTAGGAGGGAAGACATGCATAGTCCAGTAGGTAAGAAACCGGTCAGGCCCAGGTGCTGTCTGAGGACTGAGGGCAGTGAATGCAGGGGTGGAAGCCGGAGGGACCCAGGGTCTGTCCTTGCCGCTGGGGTCCCCAAGCGAGTGCTTGGCTGTGCTACGCTACGAATTCAAGGTGCACATGCTTCCCCGTAGCTCTGAGGCTGCGATGTGAGAACCCCATTTGCAGACACTCTGTCTGCCCCCATCTCAGCCCTGTCACCCAAGGAGTCCAGAGTGGCAGTAAAGTGGAAAGTGTGGGGAGGATGCGCCCCTCTGCTCTCCTGCCCCTTCCTGGGGGGCCCAGAGGAGGCAGCTGGCTCCCACATCTGGCTTCCGTCTGGACATCCATCCCAAAGCTGATCTCACTGGGCTCTCAGAGGTGTCTCCTTTCCAAAAATCCGAGTGCTAGCTCCCCAGGTCCCTGCCTGAGCCCCTCCGCCCTGACAATCGGTCCCCTGGCTCCTCAGCCTCCATCTCTTGGGTGGTAGCGACCTGGAGAGTTATGTCTGGGCACTCAGTGACTCTCCCGGCTCATTTAGTCCCCGAGCAACTGTGTAACTCTTCCCGGTCCTCAGTCCTGTCTGCTGGAAACACCTACTGTGTTTCTGTTTCCCAAGCAGACCCAGGTTAATGCGGAGGGAGTGAGAGATGTGCTGAGCCCTGCTGCCCTGGGTTTTCACTGGTAGTCAAGAGCGCATCACTTCCAGGACAGGCCACTCACCTGGGCCTCCAGGGTGAACCTGCTCTCTGCTGAGCAGCCCCAGTTGTTAAGAAGCTTAACGTACCTCATGGAGCTGGAATCTGCCTCCCTGCAGCCCTAGCAATTACTCTCCGCTCTGACACAAGAAGCCATCCAGCTTCCCCAATTTTTCTTCTTATGCTTCAGATGTTTGGAAGAAGTTGTATCTCCCCAAAGTCTTCCTTCCCAAATTAAATATCACCAGTCCTCCCAGCCATTTTTCTTCAGATAGAATTTTTATCTTTCCCTTCACTCTCCCGAGCCGTCTCCCTTGAGTCAAAGTTTATGGATGTAATTCTCCCATCATGCACAAAACAGAACAAAAAACTCCACATTCTGTATAGCCTTTAAGGAGGACAGTTAAATAATGACCTCCTTTACCTGACCATCACACTGATATTAAAGTTATATTTTTACTTCTATATTGGGGGTGAAAGTGAAGAAGAAAGTGTTAATTGTTCAGTCGTGTTCAACTCTGCAAGCCCATGGACTGTAGCCTGCCAGGCTCCTATGTTCATGGAACTCTCTAGGCAAGAATACTGCAGTGGATAGCCGCCATTCCCTTCTCCAGAGTATCTTGCCAGGGCAGTTCCTACTTTTTTGTCATATTATGTTCCCAATACTCTTGGATTTTTCTCCTTTCCACAGACAATGAAGTCAGATCCCACACCCCTGCAAATTTTTACAGTAATTTTAAATATTCAATTTTAAATTGGATGAAGGTAGTCAAAGATACAACCTTCCAGGAAATTAGTAAATTTTACTGCCCCTCCTTACTTCCACTTACTTGCACTGTGCAATTGTTCTGATCGATGATCCTTAGCAGCTGCCATCGTTCTGATCCTGACTTGTTTGCCTCAGATGCTGACTATCTAGATTTCTGCTTAATGCAAAATGCAGGTTTGATAATATGGCTTTTAGCCCATTTAAGTCCTTGAAAAAGGCAGAATCAGAAACAGAGGCTATATCCAAACTCTGAATGATGCTTTTACAAACCAGCCATCCAAACAGGTTTCTCACGGGCACTTTAGAACCCATTGTGCCTTCTAATTAGTCCACACACTAACGTTCTATTCCAGTCACCCCCCTGCCCCCTTCCCCTGCTCCGGCTATCACCACCTCGCATATCAAGGGGCATTCCCACATCACCCCTTGGATTCTCATCTCTTGACTTCATCCTCTGAGCCAAGCTCCCCAGACAGCTCCCTCTGTGGTTAGAAGAAACTGGTTTCTTCAGCAGATTCACCGATTTTTCTCCTTCTCAGGAAATTCTGTGATCTATATTCAGTGTCCCAATCTTTTCCAGCTGTCATCATGGCAAACTTTTCTGTCAACTTTTCGATATATATTTTCTTCAAGTCTAGAGCATGTGTCTGTCTAGTATCTACTTCTTTTGCCTTATAAGGTGTTTCCAGTTCTTAATCTTCTTTAATTTCCAGCACTTCTTGGGCAGGTTATGTGCCTTTTCTCTAAAAACGACTTAGCTCAGCATTTCTCAAACTAGGTTCCATGAAACATTAAACAGTAATGCATAAAAGCTGCGTTCTGTAGCAGATGATTTTGGTAGATCCTGCACATTATAGCTGACTTCTGGTGATTCACAGGATACATTAATATATTAAAGGCTCAGAAATGTCCTACAGTAAAGAAACCAGCTCTACTGTATTTAACCCCAAATCTCCCCCAACTTAATTAGCCATAGGACTCTTCCTGGAATATGTATTGATAGTTCTGAAATCAGGCTCTCTGAGAACCTTCAAACATAGTTAGAATGCTGCTGCTGCTAAGTCGCTTCAGTCGTGTCTGACTCTGTGCAACCCCATAGACAGCAGCCCACCAGGCATCCCCGTCCCTGGGATTCTCCAGGCAAGAATACTGGAGTGGGTTGCCATTTCCTTCTCCAATGCATGAAAGTGAAACGTGAAAGTGAAGTAGCTCAGTCGTGTCTGACTCCTAGCGACCCCACGGACTGCAGCCCACCAGACTCCTCCGTCCATGGGATTTTTCCAGGCAAGAGTACTGGAGTGGGTTGCCATTACCTTCTCCGCATAGTTAGAATACAGCTCACAGATTGATTGATACCAGTTTAAAGGACAAGTTTGTCTCTGTATCTGAGTTTGTTCAACATTTACTGATTCTGTGCTAATTTACAAAACAGTCGTTGCCCTGATGTTACTTAAAATCTGGTGGTGGAAGACAGAAATGTAAACAACCAGAATATAAGTAGAATATCAACTGATGTTCAATGGGATAATCAAAGAGGATACGGTGAATTCGTATGACATGCACTAGGGAGGATTTAAAGGGGCAACATTTCGGTTAGATTTAAAAACATAAAGAAAACTTCAAAGGGCCTCAGTGTGAGGTTTGAAAGGTCATTTACACAATTTCAATTTTGGAAATGACATTGAGGCAAATAACTCCTTCAGTAAATCACATATCAATACCTTATGGGTTTTTTAACTTTTCCTAATATTCATCCACTATGCCTTTTGTCTGATTTCCTCATGAAATATACTCCAGTTGTAAAATGTCTAAAATAAAAAAACATGAAGACTCTTACCAGACTTCTGGCAGATTATTTCACTGTTGCCTGAGACTATTTTCTTTCTTGATGACTATATTCTGTGTCATTTTAAGTTACTGTAAGTAGAATATATTAGTTGATACTTTAGCTAAACCATACCTTTCCTGTTCAGTAGCTTTTTTTTTTAAATTGAAGGATAATTGCTTTACAATGGTGTGTTGGTTTCTGCCATACAACAACAAGAATCAGCTATTGTGTACACGTATACCCTCCCCCTTGCACTTCCCTACCATTGCACACCCCATTCTATCCCCTCTAGGCTGTCACAGAGCACTGAGGGTGTTACACTGCAACTTCACACCAGCCATCAGCTTCACACATGACATTGTATGTGTCTCAATGCTCACTAGCTTTTATATATTATTTTCTTAAACCTCAAATGTAACTTGATGTACGCTGGGTCACCTCACTTATGTCTGACTCTGTGACCCTGTGGACTATAGCCCACCAGGCTCCTCTGTCCACGAGATTCTCCAGGCAAGAATACTGGAGTGGATTGCTGTGCCCTCCTCCAGGGAATCTTCCTGACCCCATGGATCAAACCAGCATCACCTGCGTTGCAAGCAGATTTTTTTTTTTACTGCTGAGCCACTGGGAAGGCCCCAACTTGGTATGTATCCATATTAAATTCAATATTGAAGCACTCCGTTTTGATTCTGGTTTTGTCCCCTGACACAGTCTGTCTCCCTGCAGCTCCCTGTCCTTCCTGACCTCACAGGTTTACTTTCTTTGTCCCTACCTACATCCTCAGGTGAGTCAGTCCTGAAAAGTTTCCAGGCCGGGGCTGAGTCTGGACATCTGAGCCCTGCAGACTCACAGAGGACGGCAGCATGAGCAGGACGTGGAGGAGCGCTGCAGGGACCCCCTCAGCCCAGAGCGGGGAGAGACGCGGGTGGAATACCAGCAAGCCCCATTGGGGGGTTGTGGGTGATGGTGGAAGCTCAGAGCAGAGAGCGATCTAGAGTAGGTGGGGGAGGCTCATCTGAAAGTAGGCAGGGCTGCAAGAAGGAGCCACAGCCTGGAGGGGAGGGTGCGGGCCGCAGGGACACAGAGAGGAACACCGCAGAGTAGCGGCGGGGCCGGGGAGGGGAAGCAAGGGGCAAACCAGAACGGCGCCTGTGTCTCCGCACGCGGCCGCAGGTGAGCCCGCGCCATAACCCACGCACAACAGGGAGGAACGCGCCTCTTGGCATATAGTGATGGAGCGATGCTCCAGAATCCACGGGGGGTGTTGGGGGCAGATCCCGCCAGAGGTGGGCTCTCAGGAGACCAGGATACCTGGACACACACAGCTTGGGGAAGCAGCACTGGTGACTGACATCGTGCGGAGGGACACCTACCCCCCCCCACCTCAAGATGGTGCAGAGCAGGGGGAGAAGGGGAAGAAGCAAGAACTGGGGGCAGTTTCTGAATTTAAGGGGGAAGACCACAGGACATCCCGGCCAGCCTGGGGCAGAAGGCACAGCATCCCATCTGCTGAACTGAATGAGCGGCAGCTTACAAAGAGCAGCTGATGCCAGCCTTGTATGTCCAAACTCATGTCAGTGTTGGGACACACGACTTTACGTGGACATGCTGGTCTTGAGTCTCATCACACCTCAGAGTGGCCTGGAGCCCCTCTCCAGGGTGGCCACCGGCCTCCCGGGAGGCCTGGTCCTTGCAGAGGAGAGGAGCCAGGCTGAGATGCACCACCCCAGTGGATGCCTTTCCTCAGGTGCCTCCAGCTGCCACATGACTCTGGGAGGCAGGGAGGGAGGGAGTTGGGGCAGTTGCTTCTAACTCAGCTCACTGTTCTGACCCTTCACACAAAGAAGCCCCAACCCACGTTAGCACGCTGCTCATTAATCAAGCACTGGCTGCCAATTAATGGCCAGCTGTGTGGCTGCAGCGCCTCTAATAGCCTCTGCGTCAGTCGGGCGAAAGTTTGAGCAAATGATTTTGGCAGGAGGAGCAGGGAGCCTCCGAGTCCTGAGCATGCCTAGGGGCAGTCACCCTGCAGTGAGCCTGTGATCTCACGTGTAAGTGACCCAAGGGCCCCTCAAGGGCCTCTCCACACCCCTCCCCCACCCCGATGGACTGGAGACAAGGCTCTCCTCCCATCTCTGGCTGGGGCTGGGTACCCCCACATCACTGCCAGGCAGCCAGCCAAGGAAGAAAGCACTGACTCATTGCTCGTGGCAACGCCTAGGCTGGGCGTTTCTATCAGCCCAGCACCCAGGCTAACAAAACAGACACTCAGAGTCACTCCTCAATAAGTGTCTTTCAACCTGTAATCCCGTTTATTGCCGTCTTTAAGGGAGCATTGATTCAGCCGGGGCTTCACCTCCCATCTGTATCAATTCGATCAATGTCCTATCCCCTTCCATCCAGCCCAACACAGGAGGGACCTTTGAGGGGACAGGAGGGCCTCTCCCCACATTTACTTCACTGCATATGAAAAGAGTTTTTAAAATCACCTGGGGAGTCCTGAGTCTGGGTAGTTGATCTGACCCTCAGCTGCTCAGCTGACCTTGAATTTGGAGCAGGGAACCCAGGTCACAGACCAAAACCACAGACGCTTGGGAGACCCAAGTGCAACTCAGTCAGAAGGCAAGTTCTGAATTTCTTCTCTGCATCTTCCCGTCTTTCCTGCTTCCCCACCTGAGTTAATAACACCAGCATCCAGCCACCCAAGCGCTGGCCCTCAGCTCCCTCCCTTTGCCCCTCCATTGCATCCTCTTCTCTATGCTGTTCCATGAATCACACCTCACATCCATTCCCTCCCCTCAGTTCAGACTCTGGACATCTCCCATCCGCGCCTGAGCAAGAGCTCATCAAAGGCCTCATCACTCTATGTCCCACCTCCACAGCTGCCTGCCTCCCTGGGATGACGCACCTGCTAAACCATCTCCCATCTCCACACCATCCCTGACTCTCCAGGGCTGGGTGACTCTGCAGGTGACACAGCTGTCTGAGGCCACCTGTAACTGGCTGCTCTCCCAGCAGAGATGCCCCCTACCCAGGGTGTTCCGATGGAGGGTAGGGATCAGATCTTGTGTTGTTACTGCCACCGTCTGCAGAATAACCCAGCTCAGTCGACATGCAGTACACGTTTGCTCATGGAAGTTACCACCAGCTTCCAGCCAAGAACACCTGGGTCAGCGAGCCCTTCATTAGGGGTGTTTTTGGGGGCATTTCTTTGGCATCCAGTGTCAGAAAATTACAGTGACTGGGGTTCTTAGAGGACAATCTGTAAACCTGAAGAGTGTCGGAATCAGTTATTCATCACTGAGCCCTGAAAGCTCACAGGATCCGTCTGTCACTGAAGACTTCACTGTGCCCGGACGTCTCAGAGCACAGAGGACAGAGAGCCAGTGTCTGCACTGCTCGGGACCCTGGGCATGTGAGGTCTGCACCCGGGAGTGGAGGGGACACAGGCGAGCTGTGAAATAAGCCTGCGGGCGGCCAGTGTAAGTGCTCCTCTGCCCCAACCTTGGCACTGAATTCACAAAAAACGTATCCAATTTCTGGGGAGGCTTTGGACAGAATTCTTCCCCTGGCCCCAGAGATTAACACACCTGCCAAAGGCAAGTCTGCTAAAGAAGGTAAAAACTCACCTTGACCTCCCCCCCAAGCCCTGCCTTCTAGCCCTCCACTCCCCAAGCAATGACTCCTTCCTCTCGGTCCCCATGTCTCTAGCCAGAGGAGAGCAGGAATCCCGACGCTTGCCTGAGACTTGGGCCTTGGGTTTATAGTATTAACATCTCTCTTAACAGTTGGCAAGAAAGATGGCAACAAAAGAAAGCACCGTCCGCCTCAGCCGGACAAGAACTGAGGGCTGATTCACTCTGCAGAGCCACCTCCTTCTGCTTCTCAGCACTGAGGATCCAATGGGGATGCAGATGCATTTGCCGTCACTCACCTCCCTTCCTAGCCATCCCAGTTCTGGAGGTTTATCCCCAAGGATGCCCCCTGCACCTGCACAGCTCCAGGATGGCCCACAGCTGCAACATCATCAGAGACCCGGCCTGGAGCAGATGGATCTTCAGGAGACAATGCTTCTCTCTACCCACCCTGACTGGCAGCTGGGGAGAGATTGTGGCCCTGGGTTCAGGTCTGTGGTGGCTAGCGTCTTAATGGTCAAGGGCCTCTGAGCCAGGTCAAGGGCCTCTGAGCCAGAAATGCCCAGAGAAGCCCCTCGGATCCCTGTCCCACAAAACCAATGAGATCGTGTTTGTTGTGCTGCTATAAGCTCAGGGGTACCTCGTTAGCATGCATTCGGCTAGCTGTGGTTTCCTTCAACAAGGGGCAGAATTAGTCTCCTCTCCCTTGATCACCCGGAAGCCCATAGTCCAAGCTGTCCCAGTCTGGGCTGCAGCCTCAGAATTAGGAAGTGGGCAGAAAGGGGCCACCTGGGCTGCCTGCTCTATGCCAACCACAGGCTGGGAGCTTTCATCAACTAGAGTACTGTCCATCTTCCCAGCAGCCTCCACTCGCCCAGCAAGAAGGCAGAGATCAGGGAGGCGACTGGCTTAACCCACGTCACGGGCATGCACAGAGGCCACCAGAACCCCATCCCCGAGCTCAGACCAAAGCATCAGGCACAGATTTGGCCAAGAAAAGTCATCCTCCTTCCTGTAAAATATCATCATCTCTGTCTTCCGTACAACGCCCAGGCTTCTGGAGGATGGAGAAAAGGCTGCAGCAGCAGCCACTTGGCTCTAGAAACTGGTTACGAAGCAGAAGTCCAGATGTTTTCTTTTTTGTCTCTAAGCATCAAATCACGCAGCAGCTTGCAACACTCTGTGTGGCCCAGCTGAAGAAATTCTACGCATTGCTTCAAGGACCTAACTCACAACTCATCTTAAACCATCACAAGAAAATTCCCATTAGGGGGAGAGGGGAGGTGTGTGTTAACGAGCTGAAGTGTGAAGATGGGTATGAATAAGGAGCAGCGTGAACACAGCACGCCCAACAAATGAAATAATTACCCATCTTACCGTTGTTACAACGCAATAAATTTCACGCAATTCCTAAAGGCCAACCCGATTTTTTCTTCCTTTTTCTCTATCCACTTTTTACATTTTTGAAATTATACTTTAATTAGCATAACATTTAAATTAGCGAATGGAATCTTAATTAGCGGAAGAAATAGACTTTTGTTGGAGTGGTAACTAAAACAAATAAATCCACTTCCTCTTTCAACAGCCGCTTGCTTATGGCGCGTTTAATAGCCTAGCGTACCATAAACAATTTGAGAGAAAGATAAGTAATTAAATTAGAAGACATACCGGCCAGCTCCCAGCTCTGAGGAAGTGCTTCTTCTCTTTCTCTCTCAAAAGGGTCCCCTCCCCTCTCCCCTCACCCTGATGGGTCTCCAGGCTTTCAAAACAAATAGGGGTCTCTCTAGATTTTGTTGTGTGTTTCCCACAATGACAATTTCTTGATAAGTAGCAGGATAAAAACATTGCTTCCAGTCCCCCTGCTCTGTTTTCCCTCTGGGATGTCCTGTTTTAATTATCTGAGCCAAGCAAGGAGTTCAATAGATCAGATTGAAACAGTGGCTGGTAGATAGGCACCAAACCGTCCCCCATGACTGGGGCACTCTGCAGAAGTGCTCCACCCCACACGGGCCCAGCACAGACCAGAAGCACCAGCTGCTAGAAAAAGGACAAGAACAAGGACAGAGCTGATGGACACCAGAGGTCCCTTGGAGCTGATGAGAGTTTTAGAGCCCGCAGATGGTCCTGCCTGCCCGCCACATCTCAGCTGAGAAAGCTGAGATTCAGGAAGATGAAGGAGTTTTCCCAGGTTGGGATGGAGGTGGTTTCCCCTTCGTTCAGACTTTCCGGCCTCAGCCTGTGCTCTGTGCACCGTGTTCTATCAGACGCTCGTCCAGCATGTGGCTAAGGGATCCCTGACCCACCCCACCACCCTCTACTCAGCCACGACTCGGAACCAGCCCAGCCCTGGGAACAGCTCCAGCTTGACTCCTGCGATCAGCATCTGGTCCCTTCACTAAAAGACCTGAAGGATGCGGTCCCACATCCTGATGCTCCTGTCCCCACCTTGCCAACAAGAAGACCAGACAAGACAGCCTCTTGGTGCATCACCCTGCTTCTCCCAGGAGAATTCACCCAACAAATGCACCAGATGCATGAACTTGGGAAGTTAATCTACCCCTCTAAGCCATCTGCTTAGTTTATTAATTCCTTCATTCAGGGTTTCTGTTTATTCAGTAAATACTTATTCAGTGCTTCCTGTATTCCAGTCATTTCCCTAGAGAGAAACACAGGGTGAACAAGACACATAAAAGTCCCTGTCGGCATGGGCTTGCGATCCTAACAAAGAAGTTAGACTGTGAGACAAACAACATGATATGATGTGGAGGGAAAAACGCCATGAACAAAATAAAGGGGTTAATTCACAAAGTATGGTTGGGGCAAACCTGCCTTGGGACCCAGCTCTCAAAAGGAAGGAAGACATCTGATGGGCAGGGAGAACCCTTCCAGGCAGAGGGACTCTGAGGGCAGAGCCCCTGAGGCAGGAACAGCTCTGTGTCTGAGAAGAGCGCAGGGGCTGTGGTCAGAGCAGGTGTAGGAGGCTGGGGAGCGCAGAGAGCCACTGGCACACAGGACCTTGGCCGCTGTCCATGGTCCCAACGCTGGGTCATCAGGAAACTGCCACAGTTGCACTTGCCTCATAAGGGAAACTCCCTGATCAGCATGTCTTGGACGATGACTGGCACACAGCAAATGCCCTGTAAATTATAACTACAAGAACTACATTTATAACTAAGACCACGTGTTGTAACAATGACTCAAATGAGACGGGTTTTCTCTGCACACAAGAGGCGCAGTGGGTGTAACAACTGCCTATTTGGGAATCCCTCCATTTGTCTCACGTTGCCAGTTTAACCCTCATCAGTAAACCTGGGAAGTGCCAATTTCTGAAAACTATTAGGAGAGTGGGTGGTCTCACTTGCCCTTGGCCCATAGGGAAAGTTGGGGTGGGGGAGGGGATGGGTACCCAGGGCTCTGGACCCCCAGGAGTTCCGGATGATGAACTTGAGTCCCATCAACTCAACATGGTTGAGACCCATCAACTCTAGGGATGATTGTGTGACAAAGCAGAGTATCTCAATAACACAACCAAAGTCTGTGCTTCAATTTACTTCCAAAATCAGAAGAGCTGCTCAGCCAGGACTGTTGATCCCCTGACATCTGTAGCAATGACAAGATGGGTTACTTCTACAGAGATGCATATCGAGGAATCTGAATCCTCTGCCCCACCTTGAGTTCATTGCACTAAATTCCGGTACTTGTCATGTGTCTTTCTTGCTGTCAGGAATACATCCTTAGTTAAGTGATTGTAGAATGATAGCTTTTACCCTTGATTAGGAGGCTAAATGTGACAATAAGCATGAATGACTTTATATACTTGAAAGATATTAAAAATTAAAAATGTTTGAGACTTTATTATGTTCCAGGCATCATCACAAGTGTTTCAAATGTACTGGTGTACTGGCTGTCACTCAGCCTCATGGAAAGCATGTACAGTAGGGTTTGTTTATTCCCACGGCACAGGCGAGGAAACTGAGGCCCACAGAAGGGGAAGATCGCTTAGCACAGAACAAGTGGTGGGGCAAGACTGGAACCCTGAAAAGGGTGGAAAATGGCCCGGGTCCAGCCAGGAGAGAGGGGAGGGGAGTGTCATGGACACGGCTGGCCTTCACCAGGTCAACACAAGATTCTCTGCAAGAGGTGGGACCTTGAGCAAGTCTTGATTGAAGAGGAGGTTTCACACCCAGAGCAAATTATATGGGGAGTCTTCTTGAAAGTCCAAAGCAGTTTGGAAAAGGACTAGGACCAAAATAAGGGTTCCAAACAAAAAAAGTGTCCCTTCTCTTCCCTCCTCCAACATTCCTCAGGAACAAGTCCACAGAAGAAAAAGCTTTTCCAGCCGCAGCCCCCTCAGTTCCTCGCTGGCCAGGCAACTGCAGAGAGCAATAAAACTTTAATGGCTCCCAGTGGGTAGATTCTGCGAGAAGGAGAGTGCTATAAATCTCACCCAATGCTTATGTGCAGCTTAAAAACAAACGGCTCCAATCACACCTAGCAGGGCCGGCCAATCTCCCCAGCATGGAGATGTGGCAAAGTAGGGTTTTCCCACCTGCAGGGCCCAGGGAAGGAGAAGTCTAGGGAGGAAGGCAGGGGTGGAAGAAGGTCAGCTGTGGGATGAACCTCAACCATTCTGCAGTGGACGGTTTGACGCAAAGACTCAAGGCCATTCTGCCAAGCAGGCATGGACGAGGCGGGCTGGTGGATTCACACAGCTACAGGAGACACTGATGGAGACACCGGCCTGGCTGCCAAGAGACCTACTGACTCTCTCCAAGTCCACGGGAGACCCAGTCCCTCTAGGGACTCCCGTCACCATAGCTGGTCACCCAGCAGCTCTGAGCACCTCACTACCCGGTGAGAGACATGTGATGTGCCTGAGCCCCAGACACAGGGGACCTGGACGTTTAAGGAGCAAAGCACCTCTTCCCAGTAGCACCCTTGCTGTCTCTCACCACGAACCCGTTCCAGCTCCACCCACCCTCTTCCTGCTGAGCCCTCAGCCCTCACCCACCCAGGGCCTCTGCAAGACCACACAGCAAGACCCCATCAAATGACAGGTATGCTCCGGTGACACACTTGGTTGGAAGAAAGTGTGCTAACAAAGCTAAAGAGATAAGTCCCAAATCTAGAATGATTTTCAAAGTACTCTCAGAAATGCAGTTACCACGTTGCTATTAATAATCACAATCACGATTAACAGCAAGGATCAAGGAAGGCTTACCGTGTGTCAGATCCAGAGCTAAAGTTCTCCTAAATGCCTTAACATTATTTAACATGCAGAATAACCTGAGTCAGAGACAGACTCCAAGACACAGAGAACAAGTGGATGGTGGCCAGAGGGGAGGATGGTGAGGGGCAGTGAGTGAAATAGTTGAAGGGTATTAAGAGACGCAAACTCCCAGTTAGGAGATGACTATGTCATGGGGATATAATGCACAGCCTGGGGAATATACTCACCACCTTTGTAAGGGGATACATGGTCACTAGACTTAGTGTGTCGTCATTTCATAAGGTATAGATATAGCAAGTCACCATGTGGTACACCTCGTGTAGCATCTAGTATAAGTCAATTATACTTCATTTTTTTTTTAATTCCGAGACATAGACTTTTTTTCCCTCTTTAACAAATTATGAAGCTAAGATTCAAAGAGTCAGTAATTTCCCAAAGCTATTCAGACAGAGAAAGGAGAAAGAGGTAGAAATGAAGTAATCTTGACTCCAAAGACCATCCTTCCTCCTGAGATGGTATAAAGAAAAAAATTAGAGGCTAATATTTTAAATTACATATAAAATTCTAAAAGCTAATGCTTACAGAGTATTTATCATACTGCAGACACCATGCTAAGCACTTTACATGAGTGAATGCACTTAATCTTCACAAAAAAAATCTAAGTAGATACAGTTATTGCCCTCATTTGACAGATGAAGAAATGGAAAGTGGAATACATCAAGGCAGCTATACAAGATCACATGGGGGGTTAAGGATGGGAGACTGGAGGAAACTTGTGTCTCTGGGAATCTCAGAACTTGGACTTAACCTGCCATGTTCTGCGACAACAAACTAGGAGTCACCGGTAGCCACGAGAGCACAGGTTTGAGCATGAGCATAATATTCCGACTCTGGCTGCTGTCAATCCCCAAAGATCAGGACAGGTATATAAGGGCCCAGAATCCACAGGAGGGAGGCTGGAGGCTGCCAGGGCCCCCAGCTCTGGAGCACCTGCTGGACCACCATGCCGGTCACATGGGGGACTTCAGGGGGCCCTGGGGTCCCAGCCAGACCCTCCTGCTGAGGACCACCTGCTCTCATGTTAGGGCTTAAGGATTCCTCCAAGGAGGCAGCTCTTTGAACTGGGGCGGTGGGAGGAAATGTTGACCCCGAGTTTGAAGGTGAAAAGACACCAGCACAAGCGATATATATTCCCAGATTCTCCAAGAAACGCATGAGCTGTGAGAAACCTGCCCGCGACCTGGGGCCCGCGCCATCCTCCTCACCCACCGAGTCTGCATTCACGAGTGCGTCTGCTCACAGAAACTCACTGTGACCCCACCATCCATGCTTGTGGGGCTTTCACATTCCTTCCCAAACACTGGCAGAGCAGCGAATGCCAAGTCACCAACACACGTGTCCCCAGCTCAGGGGTCAAGGGCACCCTCGGCTCTGTCGATCCAGCTCAGACTCATGAACTGGTGTCCCTCTTGAGGTTGACTAGGTGCTGCAGATTTTGCAGTTTTTGCTTTTCTTGGTGCTTTTGCTGTTTTAAATGCCCCCGAGAGCAATGCTGAGTGCTGCCTGGTGTCTTAAGGGCAGGACACTGGGACATGTGTGTTACAGAGGAAATTTGTGTGTTAAGATGAGCTTCATTCGGGTGTGTTACAGGGCTGCTGGCCGTGAGTTCAGAACTAATGAGTGGATGATATAGATTAAATCATGTGTTATTCAAATAGAAATGCACAGAGAACAAGGTCAGGCACTGAGCAGTCAATGGAGATGTGACCAGAGGCTCTCAACTCCTGTCCTCCCTCAGGAGCGACGCTGTGGGACCCACTAACTCAGGCGCTAAGACGCCTTCGCAGGACAAAACTACCACAGATGATGAAAAGTGTCTGTGATCTGTGCTCTGATTCAGAGAAAGCTAGCTACTACCTGCTCTGGTAGCCAGATGATCTTGAGAAATCCACTTCCACATAGTTTTTGCTGTTTAGAAAAGGAAGGTCACTACAGCTTCTGCCTCAGGTAAGACAGTGAGGTCAAGAGTGTGACCTGGCACCTGTACAGGCTAGACAAGGTGGATGGACTGAAGCTGCTGCAAAGCTGTTGTCACCAATAGTCCTTCCCCACCCCCCGGGGGAGTCACACAAAGCCCATCATGGACCATCTCCCTCCTCTGCAGACTGTGCACTTCCTGACTAATGCCAGGAGCCACCCAAGCTCTGGAGGATCATCTCCTGAGGTTAACACAGAAGATGCAGTGGTTACACCTCTGTCAGGCTCATCACCTCCGCCCCAGACATCGGGCTCAGGAGCCCCAAAGGGCCCGGTACTACCTCCAGGAGAAGCCCCTCTACCTTCCCCACTTTACCCCGGCCCCTTTTCCTATCTCCTGCCTCCTCTCTCACAGCTCAGCTCACACACCCCACACTTTATCCTAGTGACAACGCATGCCAGCCCCTCATCCACAGGTATGCTGTCCGCCACCCTCGCCACGCTTCCCCCGTCCACTTCTGTCCTGGCCTGGTCACCCCCTCCTAAAGCCATCATGCCCAGGCTCATGGCAGGCAGGACATCCCTCCAGGCATCCTCACTACCAAGTTACGTTGTGGACAATCTCTCCTCCAACTGCCTCCTTCACTCTTCCCCTTTGCCTCCTCATGTGCAAATCCTGAGAAGAGTCTGATCTGTGCTCTGTTACTGGAATGAAATTTCACCTGGGTTCCCAGAAGCCAGCACTTCTCTACCCCGAGGTTCAGCTCAATTTTTCTGAAGCACAAGCCTAGTGACATTGCTCCTGCTCAAACCCTCACTCACCACCCTTGGATTACAGCATCAGGTACATACTTGTCAAGGATGTGGCGATGTCCTCCCCGACTTTCACGACTCCGACCTGTTCCCTGCAGATAGTGCCTAGACAGATGGCCCTGCCTCCATCCCCGAGCACACTTGACACTGCCTGGCATATTTGTTTACCTGATCTGTCACCTCCTCAGGGAAGCCTTTCCTGATCTTCCAACATTAAGAAAAAAAAATGATGCCTTGCTCTTCTGGGTCATCACTGGACTCTGTTGCTACTTCTACTGAGGGATATACATTCTGTCCTAATACAGAAACGCACAGGATTGTCTTAAACACCTGTCTGGATGATTAGACCTAGGGGATAAGAACTGGCTGCAATGTGTCCTCTCTCCTCAACGGTGAGCACATAGTAGGACCCTGTGTCCATGTGTTTAAAGAGGTGGTTCTGGAGGTTTTCTTGGTCACTGAAGAGTGGCTATAATGAATGCTTTAAGCTCAGTGGTGAATGTTATGCAGTCACGTCCAAGCAAGTGGAATGGAGAGAAATGGAGTGTATGTGCCTCCCCCAGGCAGGGACCATCCAAGAGTAAGGCCCCTATCTCTTCCCTCCTTCTGGCTCCCCATCAATATCTAGTCTAGAGATGTGGAGTCCTCAAGATTCAAAAATGTTTCACTTACTATAATCTTTATCCTCAAGGACCAAAAAGGCAACACCCTATTGTCCAATCACTCAAGAAGCACCGATTTTACTTGGCTATTTACTGCTCTTGAGATAGAGAGAGGAAGAGAAAAATAGGTCAACACACAAAGGGAAACCATCAACACTGTCAGTTCAGTTCGGTTCAGTCACTCAGTCATGTCCGACTCTTTGAGACACCATGAACCGCAGCACGCCAGGCCTCCCTGTCCATCACCAACTTCCGGAGTTTACTCAGACTAATGTCCATTGAGTTGGTGATGCCATCCAACCATCTCATCCTCTGTCGTCCCCTTCTCCTCCCACCTTCAATCTATCCCAGCATCAGGGTCTTTTCAAATGAGTCAGCTCCTCGCATCAGGTGGCCAAAGTATTGGAGTTTCAGCTTCAGCTTCAGCAACACCGTTAGAGCTGCCCCTTACCTACTGAGTGGGCTTCAGGTGCCCAGACAGGGGGAAGCAAGTCTTTTAGGGGAAGTCGAAGCAGAGGTCACCTGGAAGTCGAGGAAGGAAGGTGCCCGGATACCTGGACTGAGCAGATAACACCTGGTAACTCACTGAGCTCTGAGTCGGGGCCCATGAGGGTGAATGGAAAGGATACTGGCATATGCCAGTTGCTCTCTAAAAACAGAAATATACAAATGTGTCCTCAAGACAGCATTTTCCATGGAACCAAACTTAAGCAGAAATTTGCTGTGACAGACAGTGTGGAGTTGCAATTTACAGGATTTACAAAAAAGACATTGAATGACACCATGGAAAAATGCCTTCAGCCCCACTTTTGTAAGTAGTGGAAAAACACCGTTCAATTGCCAGATTCCGTATTGATCCTACATAAAGACAGAGGACATCACATGGATTCCTGGTGTGGGGAAGGCATTTCTTTATGGAAGACAATGCCATTTACCCATCATTAGTGTGGCACGTTTTCTGAAATGTGGTCACAATGGATTTGAACCCAGTCCAACCCTATACTCTTAACTAGTCCCCTTGCTTTCAAGAGCACAAGTGTCGGCAAATGCCTCTGTGTGGAGAGACCCCACCTCCTGCCATGGAAACAAGGGCAGCCTGGCCCTCAGACCTGGCAGTCCCAGCCTGAGAAACACAGACCCCTAACAGAACTACAGCAGTCAGCACAGACTCAGACTTCCCTCCTGGCCAGCAGGATTTATCCAACCAACATTTTCCAGCTTTGTCTCTGATCTTCAACTTAGACGGAGTCTCCTGGGTGGGTGCCTTGGGCAGCTCAGAATGGCCCTTTAAGAAAGAAGAGGCTGTGTCCACATTAACCCTTTCCTGCCTGGCTTAAAGGATGCTCTCTCAAACACTCGCCTGATTGCACACTCCTCACGGGCATTGGGACTGTCTATCTTCCTGATGCCCTGGCCCACAGGAAGGACTCACTCACTAGTTGCTCAGTTAATAAGATGCTTCTTCTCTGTTTCTCCAGGAATAAATATAAGAATTATTTACTAAAGTGGGTCTTTAAGACACATGTTCCTTCTTTCTCTCTAAGGGGAAGGAGAAGATTATAAACATCTTTGAAATAAAACAATCTAAAGAGGTGCAAACAGAAAAGATGCGTGTTCAAAACTAAGCTTTAAACAACTACAACTTGTGTGTCATCACATCCTAAAGCATACCTGCAGGCACCCTCAAGGGTATAACCCTGTCTTCAGACCCTTGCCTAATATTTTTTAGTCCAGGTCTAGCCAGTCCCTGCCACCTGCTCTCAATTACACAAGATGCAAACACTAACCAGGGACAGAGGAGCCTGGTAGGCTTCAGTCCATAAGGTGGCAAAGTGTCAGATGCCACTGAAGTGACTCAGCATGCATGCATGCAAACATGCAATCGCTAACTAATTCCTTCTCACCTCCCTCCTGTGGCCCCACCTTCACCAGACCTAAGTTTCTGTCGGCTCTTCTTCCCCAGGTGAGTCAGGAATCACTGTTCTGAAATTTCCCAAGACTCTAGAGCTTAAGTCCATCCTACCAGACTTCTTTAAGCCAAAGGACTTACTGTTGCCAAAGAGCAACCTTCTCAAGCAAGGAAAAGCCAGGTTCCTGCTGTGGATCTCACTGGGGACAGGGCTCTGCCAGGAACTGCTGCTGTGCTTTCATTCTCTTTCCTAAACAGGGAATCTTGGTACTGAGTACATCATTCTCTGCTTCTTTTTTGATATCTAAAATAATTTCAGATTTGCTTTTTTCATCTCTCCTCCTGGTAGAGGCTTAGGAAAGGGACTATAACGAAAAGCAAAAAAGGATGAGCACTTGCCCTGCTGCTTAAACTTAGAAATTTCTCGCATGTCATCTCCATGGGTGGCACGTGGGGGCAGTGGGTCTTAGGAGTAAGATGGGCCTGGGTTTGGCCCCCTTTACCCTGTATCAGTTTTAAGACCTTGGACATTTTACTTAACTTCTTTGAGCTTCAGTGAACTCAAAACTTAAACAGCAAAAGCCAGTTGACACGATTAGCAGAGTGGGGGGTAATACAGCAAACTCCTGATGACCCCCGTTGTCATCCTCAGAAGCCCCAGCTCCAGCACCTCCTCCAGCTCCTCCCATCATGTGTCTGCAAACCAATACTACCAGCATCAACTCAATCGTGTGCTGAGTCCTGAGGACAATGGGAGCCCAGTGAACGCCACCAATGCGCACCCCCTCTGCTCTCCTCCTGTACACCAGTGAAGGACACAGCAGCTGGATGCAAATGGCCATTAGCCCTGTTCTCTACAAATTCAATTTCCACACAAGAACAGCACTTCCCAAAATAACCCAGCGGAGCGTCCACAGACAGAGATCAGGCCTCTGTATCTCAACCCCCTTAAGCAGCATGTAATTTCTAGATTTGTCTTCTCTTTAATGCAATTTCCTAAAGTTAACCAGATTAGGAAAGAATATCTATTGTTGAATGAATACATGTTTTTCTGCATTTATCTACTCATGAATACACAGGTCTCCTCCACACTGCATGTGGCAGGCTAGAAAAACCTCCCTATGAATTTAGGATGAAAGAAGTGGTTTGGATGAAGTTAGAAGGCCACCATCATCTGTGAGAATACAGAAACTCTGCACTTTATAGGGACTCCCCTCACAAATATTTCTAAACCTGCGCACTGAGCACCATGGGGCCCTTACTTGACCCACCAGGGGACATGATGATGTCTTGTCTAGATTCAAGTGAGGAAGCAATGGATGCAAATGGATAGAGTGTCCAATCTGGGCATGACTTGTGTGGCCAGGTGGCCCCAGCTTCCCCTTGGCAGTAAACTGTCCCCACGACCCTAACCACGATGCATCTCCACCCATCTGGCCCCTGCTGGGAGACAGCCCAGCAGCCTCCTTGATCCAACTATAAGTTAAGCAACATTTTGAAGCCTGCTTTGTCCCTCTTGCTAAACTTCTGGGCAAAAGGAGGGCTAACATCTGTTTGCATTTCTATGGGGTGTGATTCTCTAAAGGCCTTTATAGTAATGATTTTATTTTACCCAGGAAACAACCCTCTACAGTTCTAGAGATGATCGGTGGTGATGGCTGCATAATAAGAAAATACTGAATGCCACTGAAATGTACTAAAAATGGTTAAAATGGTCAAGTTCATGTTACAGATATTTTACCACAATAAAAAAAATAATTAAAATTAAATTGGCCCTTTGAGGGGTGAGGTAGGTCAGAAATACTGCAATAGGAAGCAATATATGCAAGGCAGGGGACCTGAGGAGGGTGGCCTTGGACCCTGACACAGCACTGCTGGCCAAGTTTGGTCACACCAGAACCCAGATTGGGCTCCAAAAAGGAGCAAGTTCCTTGTCTGCCTGACAAGGATGCCAGTTGGCCTGAAAATGCACTGAATTCAGAAAACATATCACCTATGGCCAGGAAGGACCTTGTGGCACTTTTCTATCTGGTGCCCCACTGCTTCCCTACTTACAAATATTCGGAATCTAGAGGAAAGTTTATTCCATAAGTCTAGGCACTCTGATCAGCAACAATCCAACTATCCACCCTAAAAATGTCCCCAAGTTCATATCAGAAAGTTCACTGGAAAATAAATACCAAGGGGCCAGGAAGTCAGAGCCCAGGTTATTTTAAACATGAGACAACTCAATCACACTCTGCATTTTGTAGGCAAGAGAGACATGGTGTGAGAATAAAATGAAATAACCGATGTGAACGGACACAGAGTTCCAAGGAAGTGAGATAAAAATCAAACACTCGATTGTTCAGACCACTAGAAAGAGACAGAAAATGAATAATTCAAAAGGGCAGAAAATCCATATGTATTTTCGGTAAAAATAACCAAGCTTTGTACAATATTTTACAATTTGCAAAACACTCTCACACACATTATCTCATTTGACTTTTCCAAAAACCCTGTGAAATACACTATTATTAGTATTACTATTCTCATTTTATAATGGAGGGAACAGGAGCACGGACGAGTGTGCATTTTGGCCTTGGGACACGGAGCCTCTAAGTGGCAGAGCTGGGTCCCATGCCAGGCCTTCTGTTTTTCAAAAGCCGATATTACTGAAAACAACAATAACCCTCTTTGTGCAAGTGGAGTTTTGATGGGAATGGTCTTAATGTGACTGAGGCTGGGAGGATTCACTCCAAAAAAAAATAGATTACCCCTCACTCCCATACATAAAAAAGACTAAAGAGCAGCCCAGAAGATAATACATTTCCCTCGGGCTGACTCTCCCCCTCACCATCTCCTTCTACCCGACCAGATACTGGAATGGCCCTTCTCTTTCAGAAGGGTCTTCTTTCAAGCCCTCTTTTCAAGTGAGAAGGGGTGAGTGTAGTGAGGTTTTCAAAGGCAGCCTCCTCCAGGAAGCCTGCCACGCCTGCACACGACACTCCTGGTAATGAGCTCTCTCAGTATAGCAGCACGCAAAGTCTGGTCTGAGTCAGTCTGATGATCTGCCTGTAAGTCAACCTGGCCACAGGCAGGTCGATGTGCAGACACCACGGAGATGGAGCAAGAACCCGCACACATCACGTGTGACGGCTTCGCTATCCTAAGAGCTGCAGCAGAGCAGGCGAGTGGCTGCAATGGGTGGATGGTCAGGCTCTCCAATAGACACACACCACCTCTTGTCTGGGACCCCCATCTCCTCGCAGAGACAAGAGACATCTTCCCATTTACCGCTAAGGACAGGCCTTGCCCGCAGTTATGTCAGTATCAGTCTGACAAGGCAGCAGGACCCAGAGAGAAACAGCTAGAACCCCCGCACAAGCAGGGGAGGCCAACCCAGCAGCCCAGGCCCCACCCTGTCCTTGGCTCTAAATGGAAACCTGCTGAGAAGCCCTGCCCCATGCTGCCGCCCCACAGGTAATTCCAACCACAGAGCCCCTGCAACCAAAGCAGAGTGCGGTCTGTAAAAATCAACCAGCCACAGATGACGGCTTGCCTCTCCCCACCGTACCCAGGGAAAATGGTGAATTGGGTTCTCTGGCCCGAGAGTTCCCATTCACGCCCTTTCCCATGACTCTGGGAATTCACTTGCTTACCGTCTGTGTGGCTACACCCCAGGATCCGTGGGGACGAGGGGCGCCTGACTTCCCCATGGAGACTGGAGAGCTTTCGGGTCAGGCGCCGGGGCACAGAGCCGGGTCTCTACCTTCACTGTGTGACCTGGGGCCGGGGTCGAATCTCACTCAGCAAGTCTTGCCATCTCTGAAGGAGACCGGCTAACTGAGCTATTAGAAAGATCCAACCAGACGGTGCACTTAGTAAGCTGTCCGCTCCAGAAAAAAGAGCCCAGAGCACATTCACGGTGGCTGCCCTCAATCTGGCTCTCTCTTCTGTGTATTCTGCTCCAGCACATGGTCAGGCACTCAACACTGAACAATGCTGAAAAATGTTCATGAATGAAATTCTACTCCAGACCAACATAATGCTATGCATACACATTACCTTGATTGGTTTGTTTCAAATTTCTCTACTTGGAGCTATCAGTTCTCATTTAAAGAGTCCTCAAGGTCACGGGAAGAAACTAGAATCTGCAGGAGGCAGAACTGGATGAAATGAATCAAAGACAGGTGCCCAGAGGAGATCACCCTTTCATGGCAACCTCCTTTCCTTTATTATGTTTTTAAAAGTAATTTTATGTGCAATTTGATCACCCCAATAACAAGCTGAATTAGACAAATATGCACCTGGTATTTAATTTCAAACAGGCGATACTTAGAATGAGCTGGTAAACACTACTTCCCAGGAAAACTACTCTGTAATTCTAGACTCGCATTTACAATATCCCATGGCTGATTTCATCCACTTCAACAAATATTTATTGGCCAAAATCTTCTGCTTTCAAGGCATTATACTAGGTGCTGTGTTGGATGAATACACAGAAGATAAAGCTCAGCCGTCCTGTAAATTACCACAAACTGGGTGTCTGACAACAACAGGCATTTACTCTCTCTCAGTTCTGGAAGCTCTCAATTCTGAACACGGGTGCTGGCAAGGCTGGTTCCTCATGAAGCACTGACTCTCCCAGCCACTCAGGGCAGCGGGCAGTCCCTGGCGTTCTCTGGCTTACATACACATCCCTCCGGTCTCCACCTCTGTCAATACATGGTTCTCCCTGGGGTCCATCTGTATCATGACATTTTCCCTTTCTGTGTGTCTCTGAGCCCGAATTTCCCTCTTCTTCTAAAGACATCAGTCACTGGATAGGGCCCACTGTTGCCCAGGATGGTCTCATCGTAACCTGATTACTCTGCAAAGACCCTACTTCCACACAAGGTCACACTCACCCATACCATGCCACTGTCAAGACGAGTGCACGTCAAGTCGGAGGACACAGTCCAAGCCGTGAAAAGTACCCTTCAGGACTGTGATAACAAGGGAAGCCAGAGGTTACATAACACCCTCCCTCCAGGCATCACGCCAGCACGTGAGTTACTCTTGTCGCCCTCTTTAGGATCCTTGAAAGTATGACTATCCTCCTGCATCCTTCACAGGCAGGAAGACGAGAGGGGAAGTGACTAGGTCAAGGCCATGCAGCCTGGTCTTGAAGTTCGGCCTCTTAAACCCACCCATTCCTCTGCCCCGGCTCTGACACCCTGCGGATGAGATGAGACTGATTCGGCACCAGAGAGAGACGCCTCAACCAAGAGTGACGGGAGAGCAGGGAGGCTGACGCTGCTCTGGCTGGGACACTGGAATTAGGTTTTTACTGTATTCAATTCAAAGGTAAACAAATACCACTAAATGTCAGAGGCAGTACTAATTTTGGGGGGGGGGGGGTGATACAAAATTTAAAAAAAAGTAAAAAACAAAGACACAGGCCCTGTTCTGATAAAGCTTGGTCTAGAGCAGAATAATAAGATATAAACAAATAATAGCAATACAAAATGTTAAGAGGAATTGCAAACATATGCAAAATTATGGAAGTCAGCATGGGAAAGCTGAACTGGACATTTTAGAGTGCCTCTATGGGTGTGCATTTTCCATCCCCCTAATTGGATTACAAATACCTTGAGATGATCTTCCATTTCTCTTGTATTCATCCTAAAAGACTTCTACAAGGCTTCCTGCTCATAGGACACTCAGGAAAAGTGTTTATCGGGGCTGCCTGCTCAACTCGGGGTGCAAAACAAGATGACAGAGCCTGTGTTGTCCCCCAAGACCATGCTCTCCCAGCTGTCAACACCCTCAGAAAGACGGCAGATGCCTATGGGTGTGTAGCACCGGGACACAGTCTGTTTTAGAGTCTCAGGTCCCCAGCAGAGCTCTCGGGCAAACCCATTTGATCTGAGGAGTGTGGGCTATGCTTTGGGGCCCATGAGATGCTAAGTGGATGGTCTGCAGACACAGCCTGGGGACTGTGGTGCTCTTGCCTTCACTTCTTTTTTTAATTTTATTTTACTTTTTGGCTGTACCGTGTGCTATGCTAGATGTAGTTCCCAGGAATCAAACCCATGCCCCCTGAATCGGAAGTTCGTGGAGGACCAACCACTGGACCACCAGGCAGACTCCACCCTTGATTCTTTCTCCTGCTTCGCTTTTCCCTTCTGACTAGGCTGTAAGTGGACTGGAAGTTTTTACAATATCCATGTTTTCTTTCAGCTTTCATCAGCATTTGGAGCTTCAACCACACAAAGTATGAGACCAATCCAGTCGCTATGAGGAAAAATACATCTGAGTTACAAGTTCTGGAGATTTCTAGCAACCCCCTGAACTCTGCATCCAGGCTCTCTCCTCATCTCCATCCACTCTGCATGGCCCAGCCCTCGCGCTTGTAGCACCAGAGCGAGAATGCTGCCAGGGCTACGGCACTGTTTGACACCCACATCCCCCCAATTTCAGAGCCTTTCCTAGACCAGATGATGTCTGTCTCTGGTGAGAAGACCCAGTTTTCTGCCCTCTGCACCTAACACTCTCCTTCTCAGAAGCCCTCGCACCCCAAGCCCAACCAATAGCTAAAGAGTTCCACATCAAAAAAAAAAAAAAAAAACCTTGCCCAAGTGTGATCCAAGCCATATATCCCATCAAGGCAGAGACCTGACATCTATCATTGGGAGAAACCAGGCTTCCTCCCTTCAGGTCAGTGCTGTTGTCCCCTTCATTCAGGTCTGGCCTTGCTTCCCTTCCTATTTATATAACAGGTCCACTGGGCAGGGGCTGTGTCTGATCTTGTGCTGTCTGCACTGCCTGGCACATTACAGACTGCTAAACAATATGTTTACAGAAGACTGATGATATGACTGTGGTGTTGGAGAAGACTCTTGAGAGTCCCTTGGACAGCAAGAAGATCAAACCAGTTAGTCCTAAAGGAAATCAACCCTGAATATTCATTGGAAGGACTGATGCTAAACCTGAAAATCCAATAACTTTGGTCACTTGATGCGAAGAACCGATTCATTGGAAAAGACCTTGATGTAGGGAAAGATTGAGGGCAGGAGCAGAAGTGGGCAACAGAGGATGAGATGGTGGGGTGGCATCACCAACTCAATGGACATGAGTTTGAGCAAACTCCAGGAGATAGTGAAGGACAGGGAAGCCTGGCATGCTGCAGTCCATGACATCGCAAAGAGTTGGACACAACTTGTGACTAAACACAACAACAATTGATATGACAGATCATAACAATCACAATTCAGTGCCTCTAAACTCCGGGCAGCCTGGGGCACCAGCCGTGCATACATGATCCCCTGTATCCTCCATAGAGATCTAAATATAAGGGCTGTGTATCGGAGCTGTGCCTGCAAACCTGCAGAGACTGCAGGGTAATTATCTTCTCTCTTCAGGGGGAGCAGGACATAAGCCCATTCTCTCTCCCTGCAACAAGAGTGTGCGAGAGCTGGATAGAGATTAGAAAAGATTGAGGAAAGAGAAACAGTATCAAGACCACAGTTGGTTCAAAGACGGTGAAGACCACAGCTAGGGCTGACCCAGTGGCAAAAAACCTGTTCAAGCAAAGATAAGAAAAATAATTTGCTGGGCACATTAATTTAGGTTGCAGGAGCTGAACTCTCCCTGGGTTGTCCACCAGATAAATGCTGTCAGGATATGCTGTGAGCTGTGCCAATGAGATGTAATAATTGAATTTGTTTTCATTTAATTTGGAGGGCCTTTAATTAAAAGCCAGGCTTGTGTGTGCCGAGAGATAAAGCCAGGCCCGTGGACACTGGGGGTGATTTGGGTGCTGGATGCAATAATTAATCGTGAATTTAGAGGTCAGGAGACTGTCACTATCTTTGTGGAATCAGCACAGTGTTGTCCAACTGGAATAGACACAGGAGTGGCGTCTTAAGGGAAACATGCACTTCAGGGATTTCTTGAAAACTTCACTAAGATTACAGAGTGGCATAGAGGTTGATTCACAGAGTTTACTGGAGAAATAAATATATCCATGGTCACCTGATGGGGAACACCCTGGAGAAACCACAGTTTCTCAAAATTTTCACTCAATGTCTAATTGGTGTGGAATCCACCCTGAGGTTTGTCCAGTTGACCTTTGTTCATCTTCTGACTGCTAAGCAATCTATCCTCCCCTTTAGGTCTCAGATTCAACCCATCTACCTGACTGCTTCAAGAAAACACAAACCAAGTTAGAAAGATGATTCTAAAATTGAGAATAAGCCACAGAATACATTCTGAGACATACAATTTATAGTTCTAGATGTTTATTTTTTTAATACAATTTCTATTAGCACTCAAAAAAATCAACAACTAGAATTAGTATCAGAAGACAGAGTTTGAGTGAATGCCCAATATTAATCCAAGGAATTAGGATTAGAGGCTTAACTAGAGTCATCAATCTTCAGATACAGTTGCATTTCATGATAGAAGGCAATCAGGTGAGGATTTTATGCTTACAGGTGAATTTGCTGCCCTGAGAAGTGACATTTCATTAGAGGCACGTTTTGTGCTAAAGAGAGCTATATGTGGGGACGTCCCCCAGCCCGCAAGGTAAGCTGGTGGAAGGAAGCTGTCCCATCCTGGGCACAGGGGATGGGGCCAGGGCCCACAGCTATTGGCCATCATCACCCTAGAAAATGCAGGTAGTGAGTACCCCACTGCAAAAGACAGGCTGCCTTCTAACACAGGCAGACAGGTCTGTGCCCAGGCATGCTCTGGGAGTCTGCTGCTTTCAGCTCCTCTGGTTCTAGGTTATAACTGCTCCCTAGAGAAAGGCAGTTTCACAGGTTGGAGGCTTTCTTCATAGACAGGTAAAGAGGACTACAGACATTGTCCAACAGTATTACCTGGGGCACTTTTTAAAATCTGTGAACTAACACTCTCCTGAGACCTCCTGGATCAGGATCTTGGGGGCCTAAGGCTCCTGGGAATGCACTCACAGCCAGGAACCTGGATGAGATAAACCCCGGGTCCCTCCCACATATAAAGCCATGTTATTCTGTAATTGTCTCTAGATACTGCACCCTGTGTGTGCCCAGCAGTCTGCTGTCCCAGGAAATAACCAGAGTCAGAAGACTGCAAACTTCAGTACAATCATCTCTCCAGTGGCTAAACAGCTTCTGGTACATCTCCATCAACCACGATCCATCCTCTGTTGCTGTCTCGGCGCTGACCAGATTCAGCAACCAGGACCCCTGTGTGTCCCCAGAATGCCTGGCAGAGAGAGACAGCCATTTGCAAATCCCTGAGCAAAGAACAGGCAGTCCTGAAGACAACTCTGTGCTGCCGAAAATGGAAGTGGTCTACGGGGTTGCAGAGAGTCAGACACAACTGAGTGCATGTGCACACACACACACATGCATGTGCACGCGCGCGCGCACACACACACACACCCCCAGTGAGAGCAGGGGTCTCTTTCCAGAAGAATAGATCCATACATCCTGACATCCACTTCACAGGTGAGAAAACCAAGACAGAGAAACAGAATTCCTCGCAGCTTTGGGCACTATGAATCCAGACTTGAGTGCTAACCCGCATCACAGAGTGTCACCCCCAACTCTCATCCCAGTGCTGGTTAGTGGCCAAGCAGGAGGCTTAGAAAACTGGAGAAAGAAACCAATGTGATGATTGGAGGAGAATTTTAAAAATCTTCGGGGTAAGGTACTAAGAGGTTGGAATTGTCAGAGAAAACATTTACTCCATAAATAAAAACTAAAAGCACCTAGTTTCCCAGTGGGAATAAGGAGTTTAAACATCAACATTTCCTGTAACATTAACTCTAAGCCTCACAATCACGACCACCATGGAGCTCCTATTCGGGGACAGACACTCAGTGCCTTATGCATATTGTGCCCTTTGGCTTCTCTGCCAGTCATAAAGATACCATCATCCCTAAATTGCAGCTGATGAGACTGAGGCCTGGATAGCTGTCCAAGGCCCCGTAAGTCTGAACATCTCCTCAGCCTGTTCAGAACAAGGAATCTCGTTTCTGCAGTTAACTTCGTAGCCAAGAAACAGCCGAGTGACCACTAGTCAGTGCAGACACAGACAGAAAAACTAGAATAGTGTCTGTCCTTGTGGGTCCTGCAGCCCAGGGTGGGACCTGGACTGCAGGTCTTGGTGAGAGACCAAGAGAAAACTCAGTACCATCTGATGTCATCTGGAAAAAAGTCCTGTGTGCGACGGGAACACACGAGGAGGACAGACATCCACCTGCAGACATGGCCCAGGTACCAGGCCAAGGAGAGATGCCCTGGATGGTGCAGGAGGAAAGAGGACAAAGCAGAGTGACAGAGCACAGAGCCTGGAGCAGCCTTGGGGGTGGGAACACAGGGGAGTGATGGGAGGTGAGGCAGGAGCCACCAGAAACTCCACAGCTCAGAGTATTTCCAGTTACACCCTGGGCACCCGGTGCACAGCCTGCAGAGCTGGCTCCCAGAGACATGCAGCCACATCAGGGCCTGAGTTCTACCCAGGCTTGGCCTCACAAGTATCCAGAATTCTCCTAAGAGTCTAGGGCCCCCTCCGCAGGGTCCTGGGAAGAATATTTTTCAGGCAAGAGGGCTTGTGCTCTGACATGCGTCTGTGGCTGGCGGGAGGACACCGTGTGCCCCGCGTCTTTTTCTCTAGGTTATAACTGTTCCCTTGAGGAGTGCTGCAGTGTATGCTTTGCTTTCTCTTTCTCTCTGGGTCTATTTTGGGAACTGCTTTAGAAATTTCAGGGTTTCGGTTGCCTTTTTTTTTTTCCTTTGAGCGAAAGCACATGTTAAGAAAAAAATGCCACTCTTATCAGTTCTTTTGACGTTGCTGGGAGAGAAAGCAAGTCATATACCAAGTCTCCACCTGGGCTTTAAGGAAGGAACATACTTTCAATAAATGCCTAAAACAGAAAGCCTCACTTGGAGATGTGTTGTACATTCGGATTCTCCTTCTCCTGCAAGAGAAGGTCTCTCTTAGGCCTGTAAACAAGTAACTTAAGAGTTGCATTTAACTTCTGGAAACTACAGGACTACCCATCCTGAGGGTCTCGACTGAGCGGCATCCACCAGGCACAGCCCCCAGAAGTCATCCCAGTACTTCTCACCCTTTCCCCAAGCACTCTTACATTCTCCTTTTCCTCGGTGTAAGACAAGCAACACCCAGAAAACAGCCGTTCTGCAATACTAGTTGGGATTCACTTTCCCTGTACTTTTTCTTACCTGTATTCCAGGACAGACACCAAGCTTTCATGTCCTTGACTAACGGGGAGGTTGGTGACTTGAGCCCAGTGATCCAAGGACAAATGCTTGCCCTTCTTTTTTAGGGGCCTAGGCTCATGAGGTACCAAGGCGAGAGAGAGAGGAGTTGCCTTGGAAAAGAGAGGAAGGGGGCAGCAGAGGGGGTGGGAGTTGCCCCAGCTGATGAGAGGACAGATGGCTCTGAATTTGTCATGAAGTCAGACGCATGTCCAGGAGAAGCCCCTGACAGGGCCCCCTGGACCCAGGTGGGTATCAGAGCGGCCATGGGAGAAGCCAGACAGACATCAGTTGCCAGAGCTCAGGCTGGAAACAGCAGGACCACTGGACTCCAAAGGCTGCGGAGGATTGTGTGATGGGGTCTCAGTGGTACCGAGTGGAAACATACACCATGGCTGTGCCACTCTGCCTGGGACCCCGAGTACTGGAGGTGGAAGGTGGAGGATGGGTTGAGAAAGACCTTGACTGAATTTCCCATCAACTCAGGGAGATGCAGGCTCAAACTTGGATTTAGTGTGATTTGATTTTTCAAAGCATTTGTTGTGGCTTAGTCACTAAGTCATGTGCGACTCTTTGTGACCCCATGGACTATATAGCCCGCCAGGTTCCCCAGTCCTTGGGATTTTCCAGACAAGAACACTGGAGTGGGTAGCCATTCCCTTCTCCAGGGGACCTACCTGACCCAGGGATCAAACCCTGGTCTCCTGCATTGCAGACGGTCTCCTGGATTCTTTACCCACTGAGCCACCAGGGAAATATATGCGATACTTATTTCACATCTGAGCTTTTGGAGCAAGAGTCACACCCACTCCTTAGCACCGACCATTTTTTTTAAAGGAATTGTTGAAAAGAAGTTTGATGAAAGAAACACAAATCTCTGAGACCTCCTCTGAAAGCATCCTCAGTCATGCCAGCACAGTCCCAGGACACAGCCCCTCAGACAATGGGTCTGGGACAAAGAGGAAGGTTGTGGCCAGGACAGAACACAGCTCAGCAGGCCCAGAATGCCAGCTCCCACTTCGGGGGAGAAGTCCCCTGACCCCGGTCGTACACCGCTCCCGTACCCCCAGGCCTGTCACCCATTAGTCTCAGGAGCACCCTGATGGCGTTCTCAACAACTCAGAAGTTATGTCATGCACTTCTCACAGCCAACCTGAAAGACGGGGGAACACATGTTATCATCTCAGCTTTCCAAGGAGGAAGTGTGGGGCTCCGCCCATGGAGCCCAGGGTACAATTCCCGGACGTGCCTATGCTTCTACAAAGGGCTGGCCTCCACCTTTACTGTGACCTCTTGCATTGCCTCTTAGTGGATGTCACCAGTCACCTGGGATGCCATCCAAGCAGCTACCTAGTGACCAGTCCCCCCGATCTATCCTTTCACCACTGACTCACTCGGGCCCCAGGAGGATACACGTGGCACATTCAGATGGGCTAATCGAAGGTGACTGTAATAGAGATGCCATCTGCAAAAGGAAAGGCAGGCTGTAAGGAAACCCCGATGCTCCCTTGAATGTCACTCGAGACACAGTCCCCACCCCCAGCCCTGAGACAGGAACACTTACTGGAAAGTGACCTGGAAAAAAGGAACGATTGGAAAGGCCCTTTGGAGAGCAGCTGTGATGCCAGGGTTGGCCCGGAAGAATCAGAAGAATCGACACCCAGACCTGACGCTCACTCTCCTCCCTACTGCTCATTATGAACTGCTGACCAGAGGATGGGAGTGTGAAGACGCGGCTTCTGCAGGGCAGTGCTCAGAACAGTACCTGCTGACACCTTGCCTCTATCTTCAACATCGAGATGCCGGTTCATTGCATCTTGGAACCCTATTGTATTTCAGGTTTTATATTTGAGAATTATTTCCTACAAAAAAGAAATTGCTTGGGCTTCTCTGGCAGTCCAGTGGTTGAGAATCTGCCTTCCAACGCAGAGGACTGGGTCAAGGACTAGGTTCCCACAAGAGTCAGGACAATTGAGCCTGAGAGCTGCATCTAAGACCCAACAAAGCCAAATAAAGAGGTAACTATAAAAAATAAAAATAGCAATGGTCTCATCACCACCAGCCCAGCTTATAAGACAAGGAGAGAACAGAACAGTTACAGCTCCATCCGCCCTTCCCACACATTTCCCAGCAGAGTTCACTGCTGGTGTCTCACGGTTGTTTCAGCCTTAATCTTGCAAAGGAAGGGAGGTAAATGAGTTTGGGGCCAAGTGGCCTGGAAGGCAGATGGAGAGTCTGAGTAGCTTTTTATTGAGTGACTACTGTACACAAGACACAACTTGGTAAAAGTAGTCCATGTGACTTGCTTTGTTGTTGTTCAGTCAGTCATGTCCAACTCTTTGCGACCCCATGGACTACAGCACGCTAGGATTCCCTGTCCTTCACCACCTCCCAAAGTTTGCTCAAACTCATGCCCATTGAGTCGATGATGCCATCCAACCATCTTACCCCCCATCGCCTCACTGCAGGCAGATTCTTTACCATCTGAGCCACCAGGGAAGTTGGCCTTGCTTTGAGGAGTGCCCAAAGGCTGTCTTTGGTCAAATATATCTTCCCTTAAAGTTAAATCTCCTTCCTTTATCTTGGAGAATAAGTTATCTTTCAGAAGATGTGTTATTCACTGAGATCAGGCATGACCAAGAACTGCCACCAGTTAGAGCGGAGACAGTGACCTCCATCTGGGCAGCGGCCAGGGAGAAAGGGGAAGGGTGGCGAGCTTTTGGAGGATGTGGGCATGGACTGGGCAGCGAGGCGGGGGAATTACTGAGTGTGTGTTGGAGTGGGGATGATGTGGGGGCTCTGAGGAACCAGGGGAAGACTGGACACCATGCCACAAGGTCAGGAGAGGAGGGTAAGAGCAGGGATGAGGGTTTACTGAAGCCCCGGTTCAGTGCTTCCAAGGCAGACCTGAGGCTCCAGGAAAGAGCAAAGTAACCATCCTCTGCACCTGATCACCGCACATTCTGTGTCTGCAGGAAACTGAAGGTCCCTCCTGGGCCCCCGCCAGGCCTTCTGTCTCCTTCCACTCAAGCCTGGGGATGTGGCCAGGATGAGAGTTGACTTTCTCCTGCTAGGACTGTGCTTAATTAAACATTTTAATTAAAACCCACAAGAGTGATGGCACCTGTCAGGGTTTGAAAGGAAAGCTAATACAGGTCCTTTCATCCCTCCCTGTGGGCGGCCCAAGGACTCGCTGCCAAGGGAAGCAGGTCTTGAGAAGAGCAGCTTCAGTCATGGCCATGCAGCCCCTAAGCTGAGGATGAGTGGACAGGGAGGGCCCCTCCTTCTCCTTCTCCCCAGGCGCACACATGTCAGCTTGGTAGCACGGGAACCATAAAACAGTAGGAAGAGGACAGTCTGCACCTATTCTCTTCTGCGTGTCTCTCCTGCTGCAGTTCCTAACCCAGAACTGACTCCACACAAAGCAGGGGACACAGACCCTGGATGAAGCATCTGAACCATCGAGACCAGAGATCTAGTCTGCAAAATCCTGCATCACTTATAGCGGGACCACACATCCTAACACTTTGATCCAAAAATATCCTTGGCCAGCACAACTTTCTGAGGGATTTATCAAAATCATATTGATGGCTTTTTTGAATTTAGCCCCAGGTTCTCAGAAATGTTGACACCACCATTCTGTGGTTTAGAAGGAGTGGGTGGGGGGCAGGAGGCAGAACAAATAGGGGAAAACCCCACAGTCACTACATCACATTCAGACATTCTTCCATCCACATGTCAAACTGAGACCCCGCGGGGTGTTGTCAGTTGTAGACACGTATCTGGGTCCTCAAACTTGGTAGTGACTGAAATAAAGCAAAGACCAATGCCCTAAAATAAAGCCTGCTTCATATACCGTCTCCAACAAGCTAATCTGGCCCTGTGCATGTAGGGTTCCATCTAACCCCACAGACTTTCACATGAAGTCAATTTCCCGGGCTTACAGCACTCCCCAGGAACCTTGGCTAACAGCCTGGATTCACTGAGCATCAGTTCCCTGCTCTTGGCCGCCTCATCAGCATAGTGATTTGAACAGACTGTGTCATTTAAAAGTACTTCCTTTACCCCTCCAGGATTCTCTGTGCCTCCTTCCCCTTGCTGCCAGTGACCTCCTGACCTTGGAGATGTTGTGACTCCAGAGATGCAGGCGTAGATGCAGAACCAGGGAATCGTCAGGTGTCGGTGGTGACCAAAGGCAAGGAGACAACTTGGTTCCAGCACGGGGCATCTGCCCAATCAAACCTCCCTCAATAATCTCAGCAAGACAACAAGAATGTACATCTTCTAAGCATAGAAGGAGACGAGAACGTGTGAGTTACTCAGAGCCGTGCTTCCCCAACTTTAACATCCATGTGACTAACTGGACGTGTAGTTCAAATGCCCACTTTCATTCTCTAGATTTAGGATGCTAGCCAAAGGTTCCACATTTCAAATCACCCTTCAAGGGGCAGAAATTTGGAGAGAAATCCAGATGCAGGTGCCAAAAGTCAAAACAGTGTAGCCAGCAATGAGGGTCAACCAGGGAGGAGCAGGAGATGAGCTGAGGCAGGCAGGACAACAGCCGCTCCGAAGGTCAGGCCCTGGTCCCTTGAACATGTGAGTGTGTGGCCTTATGTGGCAAAAGGGACTTGCAGAGGTCAGTTAGCTAAGGCTCCTGAGAGGTGGGATTCTCTCTGACTCTTCAGGTGGGTCCAATGCAATTACACGAATCCCTAACATCAGGGACTCATTCCTGGTTGATCACAGGGCTGGCGCGGGAGAAGTACCCGATAGCCCTTAGCTGCTCTGCATGAGTGATGAAGGTGTTTACTTCCTCAAGTCTCTAGGGAAGAGCACCGCCTGTATCTTCATTGTAGCCATTGACACCTACCAGACTCCTACCTGCAGAAATAAATCTGTGTTGTTTTAAGTCCCTGAATTTGGGGTAATAACCACCCACCTGATCATTATGCAGCTATGAGAAAGCTTTCCTTTAGCTCCGAGATAAAATAAAAACTCATTTCCCACTCCTGGTCTCTTTCTGTAACTGATGGAACGTACACATAAGCTGGGCAGTCTCTACAGTCCCACTATGAACACAGTGGTCCTCCACCACCCCTTAGCATTTTCTCATGACTTCACCTTCTCAATGTGGATGAAAGTTTCTTTACATCCACCCTAGCTTCATCACCCACCCCACCCCTCCAGGCTGTCCTGTTCAGACCTCACCTCCTCTGACACCTTTCATGTGAGTCAGGCGCCTGACAAGCTGCTTAATGCTGTTGTTCTAGCATCTCTCTACTGTCATCATCTTCTTGACCTTGAGCTACTTGAGAACCAGTTGCTTCTTCTTCCCCTGTGTCTCCAGTTCCTAAAACAGCTGTCTAGCAATTTTCTTTTTGTTGAAATATAGTTAATACACAATGTTGTGTTAGTTTCAAGTACACAGCAAAGTGATTTATTCATATAAATACACATATATGTCCTCTTTTTCAGATTCTCTCCCATTATAGGTTATTACAAGATATGGAATATATTTTCCTGTGCTATACAATAGGTCCTTCAGGGTGCATCTACTAATCCCAAAGTCCTAATTTATCCCCCCACTTCCCCTTTGGTAACTATAATTTTGTTCTCTATGTCTGTGAGTGTTTTGCAGATAAGTTCATTTGTGTCACATTTTAGACTCCACATATAATGATATCATAAGGCATTTGTCTTTCTCTGTCTGACTTACTTCACTCAGTATGATAATCTCTAGGTCCATGCTGCTACAAACATTATTATTTCATTTTTTTATATTACAGAGCAATGTTCCACTGTACGTTAATACCACATCTTCTTTACCCATTCCTATGTTGATGGACACAGGTTGCTTCCATGTCCTGGCTATTATAAATAGTGCTGCAGTGAACATTGGGGTGTATGTGTTTTAATTGAATGATCGCCCACTCTTGCGCGTGACTACAATTTCAAACTGAGTTCTGTCTCCCAAGAGACATCAAGGAAAACTCTCAAACCCACCCTTGGGAATTCACTTCACATGTGTCCACTGCATCAACAAGCTGGTGACCTGGGGCGAAGGCGGGACAGCAGGGCAGACACCAAGGAACCACAGACTCCGCCAGCAGTGACTTCACAGCCTGCTTCTCTGCTGCCAGCAGCAGGGGTGGTGCAGGGGGTGTGGAGGAAGGGCACAGAGGAACCACAGCAGGAAGAAATACATCAACCAAAAGTGTTGATTAGCTATTCCATTAGAGCGCATATAAAGTATTAAAGGCATATGCAAAGGCACAATCAGTGTCAGGTGAGATGAATTAAGTTTTGCTGGAGAGCGAATCCCAGGTGTAGTCTCACCTAGAAAAATACTGTGTGAAGCCCGAGCTGCATGTCAAATGTGTGTGTAGTTCTCATTTGTGTCTGTAGACATACTTGAAAAGGACCCCACCCATCAGGGGTGTATGGGGGAGACAGACTCCCAGACTAGAGCTGTAGGGACGCTGACACGAGAAGGGCTGATGGGGCCATGAGACAAGCCTGGCAGACACTGAAAGAGGCAGAAGCAAGGCATGTGGGGGGCAAGGAGGAGAAGGCCAGAGGGTGTCAAGAAGTACCTGCACCTTCTGCTGGGACAAGATCTGTCTATGCAGGCCTCCACCTCTCACCAGGTCTGCTGCACCCTATGCCCTAAATGCCACCTCTAAACCCCACATATTAAAAAGCAGAGACATTACTTTGCCAGCAAAGGTTCATCTAGTCAAGGCTGTGGTTTTTCCAGTGGTCATGTATGGATGTGAGAGTTGGACTATAAAGAAAGTTGAGAGCCAAAGAATTGATGCTTATGAACTGTGGTGCTGAAGAAGACTCTTGAGAGTCCCTTGGACTGCAATGAGATCCAACAAGTCCATCCTAAAGGACATCAGTCCTGGGTGTTCATTGGAAGGACTGATGCTGAAGCTGAAACTCCAATACTTTGGCCATCTGATATGAAGAGCTGACTCACTTGAAGGACCCTGATGCTGGGAGGAATTGAGGGCGGGAGGAGAAGGGGATGACAGAGGATGAGATGGTTGGATGGCATCACCGACTTGATGGACATGGGTTTGGGTGGACTCTAGGAGTTGGTGATGGACAGTGAGGCCTGGCGTGCTGCGGTTCATGAGGTTGCAAAGAGTCGGACATGACTGAGCGACTGAACTGACTGACTGACACCCCACATTCTTCTTTCTAATGTCTATGCTCTTAAAGTTACTTATGTCTGTCATCTCCAGACAATTGAAACATTGCATGAGGTAGGCTTCATGCATCTCTCCCATGACTGCACTCAGTGATATCAAGCGGGTAACTTGAAAGCTGTCTGGGCGAAAGTGTTCATGAAAATCAGCTAACACTACAAAACAAGCCTGGTTTGGATTAGTTGCTTTGTGGATTGTCTAGACCTAAAAAGTAATGGAGAAAAAGTTAATCAAGAGATCAAACTTAGCAGCCTGTCAAGTCTGTAGCCATTACATTGAATAAAACAAATAACTGAGGAAATAGTCTTTGACTATTCAAAGGCTATTACCTGATTCAACAAAGAAGATGCTTAAGTCATCAGCAACCAAAAGAAGCTCTGACCCACACCTCCATGGTTTCACTTTCGCTGCATCCAATGTAAGTGAAAATAGCAACTGACATCCACGTTGGAACCATCTTTGTTCATCATAGGTGGAGTATGGATAATTGAGTTTGGTATTCCACGGGGATAGACTGTCTGTACTGAATTTACAATATAGAGTGTTGTATACTAGTTATCTGCAGCTAGTGAGATATCCTTTATGTCAGTTGCTATTCAGCTGCTCACTTGCGTCCGACTCTTTGTGACCCCATGGACTGCAGCATGCTAGGCTTCCCTGTCCCTCACCATCTCCTGGAGTCCGCCCAAGTTCATGTCCATTGAATTGGTGATGCCGTCCAACCATCTCATCCTCTGTTGCCCTCTTCTCCTGCTCCCAATCTTTTCCAGCTTCAGGGTCTTTTCCAATGAGTCGGCTCTTTACATCAAGTGGCCAAAGTATTCGAGCTTTAGCTTCAGCATCAGTTCTTCCAATGAATATTCAGGGTTGAATTCCTACAGGATTGACTGGTTTGCTCCCCTTGCTGTTCAAGAGACTCTCAAGAGTCTTCTCCAGTACCACAGTTTGAAAGCATCAGTTCTTTGGTGTTCAGTCTTTTTTATGGTCCAACTCTCACATCCATACATGACTACTGGAAAAACTGTAGCTTTGACTAGACGAACCTTTGTTGGTAAAGTGATGTCTCTGCTTTTTAACTTGCTGTCTAGGTTTGTCATAGCTTTTCTTCCAAGGAGCAACTATCTTTTAATTTCATGGCTAC
This sequence comes from Muntiacus reevesi, assembly GCF_963930625.1. Taxonomy (NCBI): domain Eukaryota; kingdom Metazoa; phylum Chordata; class Mammalia; order Artiodactyla; family Cervidae; genus Muntiacus; species Muntiacus reevesi. The sequence goes on along the minus strand of NC_089253.1, from coordinate 32,422,594 downwards.
AGTCTACAGTGATTTTGGAAACCAAGAACATAAAATCTGTGACTGTTTCCTTTTTTCCCCATCTGTTTGCCATTTGATAATAATTATGTGTGGGTGTACACCCTTTGGGGGAATTAGAGGTCTATTTGTTAAACATTTACAAGTACAACACTGGTCACAGATCTAAGAATGCACCTGGAAGTCTGTGGCATAAAGTCCTTAGAACTAATTTTCAAGCTGTGGATAAACTCCCCTTGGATAACTACTGTTCCTTTCTGACTTTAGGTGTCCAGAACAGTATGTAGTTGGTTATTTTAAATTAGCTCTTTGTTTACTACAATAATATGCATTACATCTGTCAAATCTCAGTTTATTTTCCTTTTTTTTTTCCTTTTGTACATTTCCTCTTCTTTATAACTTTTAGTGATTTCTTTCTGACCTCATTGGTGTTAACAAATTCTCCTGATTTATATCCATCTGCAAACATCATTAATATGCTATTTACTCCCTCATTAACACTGAAACATTATCATTTATCACTATCTTCAGTAATGGTCCTGGGATTAAGGGTATGGGAGCTTTCGAAAGTCTGGCTTCTAATCAATAAGTTGAAAGCAGATGAATCTGGGAAGACCATGAATTGTCAGGAGCATGCCAAGGGCTTGGCAACTGTGTTTATAAAGTACTTGAAGTCAGCATTCAGGGTGAAGTTCACCACCACCACCTCATGCAGTGTTAGTTGATACTAGAAGGAACATAGATACTTTACCCCAAGATAATAGCCGTACATCCCAGTAGCCACAGTAAGTTCTATTTATGTGAGTGAGTGTCCCATGAGCCTTCAAGCAAACCAATAAAAAGAACCACATTTTCTAGCTTTCTACACACTATGCTTTCCTCCTCAGCCTCTGCAGTCATGATAACAAACTACAGAGTTGGGATTGTTGGTTTAGCTACTTGATGTGGATAGAAAGACAATTTGAGAACTGGGAGCTATAACCACACAACCACTGAAAGTAAGGGCCCATCTAGTCACCGTTACTTTGTTTCTCTTAGATCTAAATGAACCCTTTATTTATTGAAACCTGCCTTCCTTCTTGTGGAGTAAGAAGTGATTCAGATAAACACCCTGGAAAACAGACCGCAGCAGTAACAATGGTCCTTAATGCTGTGGATAGAGATCAATCTGGGGTCTTGCAGCTGAGACTCCAGGCACCGTGGAGCAGACACAAGCATCCTCACTGTAACCTGTCTGCGTTCCTGACCCACAGAAACTGAGAGGAACCAGAATTATTTTTGGTTTAAGCTCAGAGTTTGGGGGGAGTTTGTAATGAGGAATAGATAACAAATACAGCTCCTGCTAACCAAAAATACACCATGCCTGCAGTAGTGTTGACTGTGGCAGAGCTAAGCAGGAGGGCTAAATTATCATGACTGAGCAGCTACATAAGACATTCATGTTTAATAATATCGGAAACACACACGAACCCAGAGTCCAAACAAGTTAGGACCTTTATAAGAATCCATCCAAAAAAAAAAAAAAAAAGAATCCATCCATAACCACTCTGCAGCCCCATCCCTTCTCTCTCACTGTCCAAGGAAACCAATCATTTCCTTGCTTTCTCTTCTGCATATTACTATAGCTCATGTGCTACAATTTGTAATTTACTTTTTCCAGCTGACATTATATTGGTAAAATTCATCCATACTCTCCACCACATTCATTTCACTGTTGTATACAACCCCGCTGTGTGGATAAACCACAGTGGGGCCCTTCCCCTGACAATGGGTCCTGTTTCCAAGTGGTGAGTTGTGAACGGTGCTGTTTAAACCCTTGGACCATTTCCACTATTGTGCACGTGTGAGAGCTTTGCTCAGGTATAGATCTAGGGATAGAATCACCCAGTCAATTTAACATCTTCAGAGAAAAAGTTTTCTATGTTTAAAAAAAAAAGTAGCCTATGGTCAAATATACTCAGCCATATTTTCTACAGTTTCATCTTTTTGTATCAAGCTGTTTAATCACTCTGAGGTTTATTTATTTAACCATGTGAGGTAGGGATCTAATTTTTATATTTTTCTTACCAAGTATTTTAATTTTAAATGTTTGAACTGATTTGTCATGACATATGTCTTTACATCAAATTTCCACACATGCATGGATCTATTCCATTGATCAGCCTGACAATCAGTGTGCAAATATTACTGTTTTAATTACTACACTTTTCCAACTAATCTTGATATTATGTAGGACAAGTTACTCATTATGGTTAATCTCTTTCAATTATATCCTTTATTCAAACATACAGATTTTTATAAAAACCTTATCAAGATCCATTAAATACCATGCTGAAATTTAATTGTGTTGAATTTCTAGGTGAGTTTGTGGAGAATTGATATTTATGTGACATTACCTTATCATCCATGGACATGGTATATTTTCCCAATTATTTAAGTCTTCTTTAATATTTCTAGATAAAATTTATGGCTTTTATCCCCTGGAGAGCTTGCATATCTTCTGATATATTTATTTATAGGTATTTGGTATTCTCTGATACTATGGTAAATGGATCTTTCTTTTAAATTATGTTTTCTACTTTTTAGCCATTGATGTGCAAAAAGATGACTGGCCTTCTGTATTTTATCTTTATATCCAGCTAACTCAACATTCAAAAAACTCAGCATTCAAAAAATGAAGATTATGTCATCTGGTCCCAACACTTCATGGCAAATAGATGGGGAAACAATGGAAACAGTGACAGACTTTATTTTGGGGGTCTCCAAAATCACTGCAGATGTTGACTACAGTCATGTAATTAAAAGATGCTTGCTCCTTGGAAGAAAACCTATGACAAACCTAGACAGCAAGTTAAAAAGCAGAGACAAAGGTCCATCTAATCAAAGCTATGGTTTTTCCAGTAGTCATATATGGATGTGAGAGTTGGACCATAAAGAAGGCTGAGCACTGAAGAACTGATGCTTTTGAACTGTGGTGTTGGAGAAGACTCTCGAGAGCCCCTTGGACTGCAAGGAGATCAAACCAGTCAATCCTAAAGGAAATCAGTCCTGAATATTCATTGGAAAGACTGATGCTGAAGCTGAAGCTCCAGTATTTTGGCCACCTGATGCAAAGACCCAGATAATCATGATGGTGTGATCACTCACCTAGAGCCAGACATCCTGGAATGTGAAATCAAGTGGGCCTTAGGAAGCATCACTACGATCAAAGCTATTGGAGGTGATGGAATTCCAGTTGAGCTATTTCATATCCTAAAAGATGATGCTGTGAAAGTGCTACACTCAAATACACCAGCAAATTTGGAAAACTCAGCAGTGACCACAGGCCTGGAAAAGGTCAGTTTTCATTCCAATCCCAAAGAAAGGCGATGCCAAAGAATGCTCAAACTATTGCACAATTGCACTCGTTTCACATGCTAGTAATGTAATGCTCAAAATTCTCCAATTCAGCACTACGTGAACCGTGAACTTCCAGATGTTTAAGCTGGTTTCAGAAAAGGCAGAGGAACCAGAGATCAAATTGCCAACATCTGCTGGATCATCAAAAAAGCAAGAGGGTTCCAGAAAAACATCTATTTCTGCTTTATTGACTATGCCAAGATCTTTGACTCTGTAGATCACAATAAACTGTGGAAAATTCTGAAAGAGATGGGAATACCAGACCATATGACCTGCCTCTTGAGAAATCTGTATGCAAGTCAGGAAGCAACAGTTAGAACTGGACATGGAACAACAGATTGGATCCAAATCGGGAAAGGATTATATCAAGGCTGTGTATTGTCACCCTGCTTATTTAACTTATATGCAGAGTACATCATGAGAAATGCTGGACTGGATGAAGCACAAGCTGGAATCAAGATTGCCGGGAGAAATATCAATAACCACAGATATGCAGATGACACCACCCTTATGGCAGAAAGTGAAAAGGAACTAGAAAGCCTCTTGATGAAAGGGAAAGAGGAGAGTGAAAAAGTTGGCTTAAAGCTTAACATTCAGAAAACTAAAATCATGCATCTGGTCCCATCACTTCATGGCAAATAGATGGGGAAACAGTGGAAACAGTGGCTGACTTTATTTTGGGGGGCTCCAAAATCACTGCAGATGGTGACTGCAGCCATGAAATTAAAAGAAGCTTACTCCTTGAAAGGAAAGTTATGACCAACCTAGACAGTATATTTAAAAGCAGAGACATTACTTTGCCAATAAAGTTCTGTCTAGTCAGGGCTATGGTTTATCCAGTAGTCATATATGAATGTGAGAGGTGGACGCCAGAGAATTGATGCTTTTGCACTGTGGTGTTGGAGAAGACTCTTGAGAGTCCCTTGGACTGCAAGGAGATCCAATCAATCCATCCTAAAGGAGATCAGTCCTAAGTGTTCATTGGAAGGACTGATGTTGAAGCTGAACTCCAATACTTTGGCCAGCTGATGCTAAGAGCAGACTCATTTGAAAAGACCTTGATGCTGGGAAAGATTGAGGGTGGGAGGAGAAGGGGTGACAGAGGATGAGATGGTTGGATGACATCACTGACTCAACGGACATGATTTTGGATAAACTCCAGGAGTTGGTGATAGACTGGGAGGCCTGGTGTGCTGCGGTCCATGGGGTCGCAAAGAGCCAGACACGACTGAGTGACTGAACTGAACTTGAATTGAACTTATGCGAAAAATTGACTCATTGGAAAAGACCCTGATACTGGGAAAGATTCAAGGCAGGAGGAGAAGAGGACAATAGAGGATGAGATGGTTGGATGGCATCATCAACTTGACGGACGAGTTTGAGCAAGGTCCTGGAGTTGGTGAAGGACAGGGAGCCTGGCCGGCTGCAGTCCATGGGGTCAGTAGAGTTGGATACGACTGAGTGACTGAACTGAACTGAACTTTCTAATCCCCTCCCCACATTTGTAATAATTGTCCTGATTTACTGGGTTTTTCCACATGAATGATTATATTATCTGAAAGTAGTGACACTATTTCCTCAGTTCTAATTTGTATGCCTCTAACTTTCTTATGTTTGTTCCATAGTACTGGTGAGAATTGTCAACTTTGAACATATGTGTTCAAAGTTTCTTCATCTCATGTAAATTTTAAGCCAAATACTTCTAACATTTTTCATCTGCAATGATGCTTGTTTGTTTTACATCTTAGGTCCTCTTTTGATGCTTAATTCTATGTGTCACCTTGTCCAGGATAAAGTGTGCCCTGATATTTGGTCAAACACTTTTCTGGATTTTACTGTGAGGGTGTTTCAGATGAGATTAAAATTTTAATCTGGACTCGAAGTAAAGCAGATTGCTCTGCATATGTGAGTGGGCCTCATCCAATTAGGTGAGGGCCTGAAAAGAACATGATGACCAGCATCCCAAGAGCAAGAAAGAATTCTCCAACACACTGCCATAAGACTCTCCTGACATCAGGCTTCCTGACTCTCCAGTCTGCCAGACCGCCCTGCAGATCCCGGACTTTTCAGCCCCTGTAGTCTCATGAAAATATTATTTATAATAAATATTTTCCCTATGTCTATTTTATTATACCATTTCTCCAGAGATAATACTAATACACTCTTTAATCGGGTTTTGGAATTCTTAAATACTCTCAATTTCCTAATTGTATGTTTTTCTTAATTAGCAATAAGCATTGAATTATACATTAAATACTTTTTATGTTTCTATTGAGATGCTCAAGCAACTTTTTGTCTCTTCATCCATTAATGTAAATGACATTTTGAATTTTCTAATAAATAATTATTAAATACCTGGGATAAACCTAATGTGATCATGGGATAGTATGATTCTTTTAAAGTACACTGCAGGACTTAATTTACTAATACTTTTTAGGAACTTTGTTTCTATCTTAAAGAGAAAATGAATCTATAGTTTTCTTTATAGTTTTAGTAACAGAATGATGCTATATTGTGAAAAAAGTTGGCGAGTGTTTCATTTATTTTGTGTTTCTTTGACAAGTTTATGAAAATTTTGAATGATTTCTCCTATCTATTCTTGGAAGACTTTGTCTACAAAATCATATAGGCATAATATTTTCTTTTTAGAAAGATTCTTAGCTTAATTTCTTTACTAGTTGCAAGGCTATTAAGTAATCACTTTAGAATGAAATTTAGTATAGTATTGTCTATTTTTTCTAAGTTTTTAAAAATTCCAGCATATTATTAAGATTTTCTAATCCTTTAAATCTCCATTTTATGTATAGTTATGTCCTCCTTATTCATAATAGTGTGTATATCTCTCCTGATTAGAGCTTTCTCAAAAGTTTATACATTCTAACAGTATTTTTATTCCAAAGAATAACTTTTGATTGTAGATCTCAATTATAAAATATTTTTTATTCCATTTGCTTCTACCTTTATTTTTATTCTCCTTTTGTTTAGGTTTATTATATCACTTTTTCTAATTTCTAAGCTAGAAAATATGCTCATTATTTAAGAATTTACTCCTTTCTATTCTAAATACTTAAGACTATAACTTTTTAGAAATACCACTTTTGCAAATCCTCCAAGTTTCAATATGGAGCATTGTTACTGCCAGCTCTATGTAATATTTTAAAATTTTTATAGTAATTTCTTTATAATCCATGATGTATTTATCAGCATGTTTTTAACCTCTACATTTATGTCTTTGTTATTAGCTTCTATATTAATGGTGTTGTAGTGTTCTTGCCTGGAGAATCCCAGGGACGGGGGAGCCTGGTGGGCTGCCGTCTCTGGGGTTGCACAGAGTCGGACACGACTGAGGCGACGTGGCAGCAGCAGCAGTGAATGAATATGGTCTGTATGTTGCCTGCTGTTGAGATATTATTGAGATTTTGTTATGATGAAATATGCATGACTATTTTTTATTTCATGTGTGCTGCAGAAAAAATGTTTCTTCTCAATTGTTGAGTATGGAACTCTACAAGAGACTGTTAACTCAGGCTTCCTAGTTGTATTGCTTTGTTTTCTTTAACCTAGGTGCTTGTTCTGTCAGTGATCAAAACATGTATTATATCTCCCACCATGATCGTAGATTTTCCTTATAGCTTTATCAGTTTTTTCATGTATCTTGAAACTCTTCCATTAGATTTATATATTCCTAAAACTGCTACATTGTCTAAGAAAACTGAACCATATATCATTATACACTGTCCCATTCCATCTCTACTACTGTTTTTTTCACCTTAAACACAATTTCTTCTGATATTAATATAGGCATGCAAACTTAATTTACTTAATATTTCTTATGTCTATTTTCCATTTTTTCACTTCTAACTTTCCACATCTTTGTGTTCTGAGTGTATCTTTTCTAAAGAGTCTACATCTGAATTTTTTAATCCAATTAACCAATGTTTGTCTTCAAATATGAAATTTATTTCTATTCATTTATACTCTTGATTTTGATTCTATTGTAATTTACCATTTTTTAACACTTTCTGTGCACCTTTTATTCTGACTTCTTTTTGAGACCTGTAAAAGTAGATCTGATGAGTCTAGAACTTTTATTTCCATTTTCTCCAGTTCTCATCATGTTGGTATAAACTGTACCAGTACCCTCCAATTAAAATACAATTTAAACCATATTCAAAGTTTTATATTTTTAGTGGACACATAAAAGTAAAAGAAATAGATGAATTAATTTTAATGATATGTTTTAACTTAGCCCATATGTGCAACAGATCATTTAAAACTGAAACTGATATAAATATTTTGCATTCTTTAATAGCAAACTTTTGAAATCTTGTATGTACTTTATACAATTTTAATTCAAAATGTTCACATTTCAAATAGCTAGTGGCTATCATATTAGTACAGCTCTAGGCTTTTAATTTCTTTTCTATTGTGTCTTTGCTATTTAAGGTTACAATAAAAACCTTAACAAGACATTTAATAACCTTCATTTCATATAGCTATTGTGACAACTCCTAGATTTCTCTTGCCTTTTGAGTAGTTTATAAAGTCTATTTTAAACTAATTGATTGTGAGTTTCTCATAAAGTTTCTGAAATTTTATAATTGGAATAATAATTTTACCACACTCTCATATTCAAGTGAAAATGTAACTGTATATATGCTCCTAGGTTTTAAATGCTTGTCATCTTGCATCAAGGGTTATTTTTGAAAAATCAGTTGCTAATTTGATTCTTATTCTTGATCTGTCAACTTTTGGAACTCCAAAGTCTTTAAATTTTATTGTTTCCAAGAGTGGACTTTTCCATCTGCTCCCCTTTGATGTTCCTTGTACCAAATCCATCCAAAATTTTTTTTAATTATGAGAAATTTATTATTTGCAATATTTTCTCATCTCATTAAAAGTATTTTCTTTCTGGGACCTGTTTCTCAGATATTACTATGTGTGTCTCTAGCCTTCATATTTCTTAGCCATGACTATTCCATTATTTGCCTTCCATTTTTTTTATTATTATTTACTTTAACTGGAGGCTAATTACAATAGTATAGTGGTTTTTGCCATACATTGACATGAATCAGCCATGAGTGCACACGTGTCCCCCATCCTGAGCCCCCCTCCCAACTCCCTCCCCATCTCATCCCTCAGGGTGCCTTTCATTTTTGACACTGAAAATTTGCTCAAATATCTTCCAAAGACTTCATTGGTTCCTCAATTTTCTTTCTGCTTATTCATTTACTGTTTCTTTAAAATTTGAAATTTTTATATTTAATATTCTTATTTATGTTTTCTTGTTCTTGATTTAAACTTCTAATCTTTTTATCAAACTACTTTTAATTTTTTGTAGTTCAGCCATACTACTTGTTATGCCTTTAATGAAATTTATAGTCTGGTATTTTATATTTCTTATGAAATAGTAACACTTCTCAAGTATTTTTAAGCTCATTTCGCTCTGAGGGATGACCATACTGCCAGGCAAATCTTCCTCGGGATGGTCATACTCTAGCCTTCAGCCTTGAAGGGAAGAGGAGGCAGATACTGGGAACCAGGAAAACAGTCTGTGACTCAGAAGAATACAGGCCATCTCCCATGTTGGGACCACATCTCTAGCCCCAGGATGCAGCAGCATTTAGGGTAGATACTCTTCATATCTATGAGTCATATGAGGATATGACTCATATCCTTGGGGATGGGTTGGGGTTACTGTGTATACTGTACTTAATCAATCAGTCATGTCCAACTCTTTGCAACCCCATGGACTATAGCCCGCCAGGCTCCTCTGTCCATGAAATTCTCCAGGCAAGAATACTGGAGCGGGTAGCCAGCCCCTTCCCCAGGGGATCTTCCTGACGCAGGGATCAAACCCGGGTCTTCTGCATTGTAGGCAGATTACCTTTGGAGCCACCAGCGAAGCGGAGGGGCTAGTGCAGCGCCCTACAAGTACAAGGCTTTGAGTCCTCACAGATTTTAACCAAGAGCCCCATACCGGGGTCACATTTGCTGTGACTATGTTGTGGGAGCCCCTGTCAGGCACAGACATGGGGTAAAAGGAGGAAGCCGAATTTCAGATTATTTTCCAACACCACACCTGGTGACATCTCTCTGACCACAGCCAGTGCGCATACACACAGTGGTTCAAAGCTGGGCTCCAGCTGCCTGTCACTGCTCAGTGACTGACGGGGGAGAGGATGCCTCTGCCACGGAATTCCGTGTCTTGTTAGGAACCACCAACTGCCCTTTAATTATTATGTCAAGGTAACCTCAAATGTTTACCAGCACTCTCCAAACCTTCTTATATTTTGAGTCTGCATAATATTTTTAGGCATTATTATTAATAATAATAACAATATTTACATTTTTATTGCAAAATAAATATGTATTTTTACATATTTTTGTACCATACCTTTTTGAATCATAAAGCATTCTCAAGCCCAGTTAATTCTATTCATGATTCGACACACACCCCAGTGTTTATAGCACTAGTTATAATTGCCAGGATATGGAAGCAACCTAAGTGTTCTTCAACAGAGGAATGACTAAAGATGAAGTGATGTAAACACACACACACACAGGAATACTACTAAGGCATGAAAAATAATAAAATGTTTGCCATTTGCAGCAACACAGATGGACTGGGAGGGCATTATGCTAAAAAGTGAAACAAGGCAGACAGAATAAAATACTGTATGATATCACTTATATGTGGAATATTAAAAATACAACAAACAAAGAAACATAGCAAAAAAGAAGCGGACTCAGATATAGAGAAGCAATGTGGTTACCAATGGGGAGAGGGAAGTGCGGAGGGGCAAGATAAGGGTAGGGAAGTAAGAGGTACAAAGTATTATGTATAAAATAAGCCACAAGGAGACACTGCACAGCATAGGGAATAGAGCCAATATTTTACAATTATAAATGGAGTATAACCTTTAAAAATTGTGAATCACCATATTGTACCCCTGTAACATACATTATTGCACAGCAACTATACTTCAATAAGAGAAAGAAATCTGAGTCCTTAAAAGGGAAGAACGTGGGAATAGCCGGTGGCAGAGCAAGGACAAGGCAAAGTGCACAGCCTGCTTGCTATTTGAGACAATGTGTGTAAAACACCTCCCTTTTGACTTCCTTCTCCATTGCTCAACCCAAAGCTACTCCACTCTTCTCTCATGTCTTTCAGATTTCAAGTAACACCCTCCAGTGTGTGCCCAGAATCAGCTGTGGGCTTACATTTGCCTTTCATAATGTGATAAACATTCACCTTCTCTCAGCAGTTGTCTTTCTGTTCTGGGGGAAAAAAAAATATCTTTTGCTCCAGTACCCACTCATCCCCCTGATCATTTTAATTCTCTCATTTTGGAGTTTCTTACTATTTCTCTCCTTCATTTCAGCAGTTAGAATTTTAGGTAGGAAAAATGCAGTTCTGATGGACTTCCATCCAATAGCATCTGTTGGCCATTTGGGCTGCAGCTGCATAGAAATGATGGTAGAAAGTAACTCAACATCTCTTCCTATGTGGCAGCTGATCCAGAGAATGCAACTCACAACGCATGTGTAGGCAGGTCACTGAAGTTCTCTGGACCCTAGTTAAATAAGGAGGGTCACAGGCATCCCCAGCATGGAGAAAAGACTTACTAATGAGAGGTCCTCAAGGATGTCAAGCCAGACCTGAGAAGAAGGATGGTCGAGGATGATGAACCCATACCTGCTGAGTGGGATTTTCAGAGTTACCTGGACTGAAAAGCACCAGGGGAAATTCATTGTTTCTGACAAAAGTCATTTCCTGAATCATAGGATGCTGATCCATATTAACACAGGTTGCACTCCATGTTCAGAACCAGTTTGAACACCCAACCAGCCCTCCCTTTCTCCAAGTCCTTCACTTTGATTTGACTGCCACAGTGCCTTCATTACTGGCACTACAACAAAGATGATCAGAGCCTATCCTCTTTGGAAGGCATGTGGACCACTCTTCAATCATTTTATCATCAGCAGCATCATTAGTATTTTCAGATAAGAAAAATTTCCATTTTAAATATCTGTAGGAAAGAGTACACATAGTAAAATGAAATTGATCTGTCATCTCACAACTCTGAGATAACCACTTGCAAAATGTTGGTGTATTTCCCTTCAGCTATCATATGTTATAGTTTCAGATGCTTGATATCCTAGTTTAATTTACTTCAGAGAGAATTTTCTCACACTATTAAATACTACTAAAAAGCATGATGTATCCTAGTAATACAGTGTTCCTCTGGCTAGATCATAATTTGTGTTCTGTTTGCTAAGATTTCTTTGCTTATTTGATTGTATCTAATCTAAAATTGCTATGATAACCATCTCTGCCCACATCTTCATCCATGTCTTTGCTGATTTTGAATGACTGCTTCCTTAAAAGTTAAACTACTAACTCAGCGCTTATTGTGAGGTCTTTGATAGACATCAGCAAATGGATGATAAGTTTCAATAAGCTTTTCCAGCCATCACATGCATCTGCTGTGACTGCAGCAATGTATTGATACCAGAGATACCAGAATCAAAGATAGAGAATCACCCCGTAACAGCCCCAGTGAACTGGACTGTCTACAGACACACAGCTTAGAGCTGAGAAAACATTACCACACCATTCAATGCTCTAAATGAACAGAACTTTACCACTCCTGAAAATTCTTGACCTGAGAAATGAAGTTGCAAATAACTTTGTTTTAGGAATATTTTGAAAATTCATTGATCTCAATAGTAGACCACTCTACCTGCCTGTACGAAGATAAATTGCCCCTTTTTAGAAAAGTGGATTGTTCGGCTATGATCAAACTGTTTACTCTTTGAGACTTGCTTCCAAATCCTCACCTCTGAGCCCACCAAAGCAATTATAATACAGACACCCTAATATGCACTGTATCACAACTATTATAATACAGAACCCTAATATGCACTGTATTATATACACTGTATCACCCTAACGTACATTGTATGATATACACTGTATCACCCTACTATACGCTGTATCACCACCTTGGCCTGGTCCCAGGGGGGCCTCTCAGAGAAGCACCTGCCTTAACCCAGACATATCCCTGGCAACCAACATGAACACACCACCCCTTTCTTTCTTTCCTAGAGACACTGCTGAGGTAGCAGTAGACTTCCCTGGTGGTCCAGTGGTTAAGATTCCAAGCTTCCACTGCAGGGGGCAAGGGTTTGATCCCCAGGCCCCTAGTCAGGGAAGTTCCACGTGCTGCACAGTGTAGCCAAAATAAAGAAATAAAAATTAGAGAGATAAAAAGGCAGTAGCCTTCTGGACTGTGGGACCCACAAGCCATTCCAGAGGTCACTGTGGGAGGAGAGACAGAACTGCTGAGCATCCCCAGGATGCAGGCAGGTAAGCAGGGCCTTCGTGCTGTTTCATGTCATCCTCACAACACCCGGTGGACCAAGCACTGCGGCTCATGTTGTCAAATACTACATGCTGAGAACTGGCTTCATGAACTCTACCACAGGATTTAACAGCATCACCCACAACTTCTGTCCTAACGGCCTGCCCCTGCTTCTCCCGAGGACTGCTTCTCCCACCCTAGAGCCCCCCGCACGTTGTCACCTGGAGGGGGTCTGGCTTACATCTCTAGACTGTATGTCCCACACTGAGTCATCTTTCTCCTTTATGCTTTTTATTATGAAACTGTTTTCCACATCCATACATGTGGAGAGTAGAGTGAAACTGATGTTAGTATACCTATCTCCTTGATTTAACCATTTTAAGATAGTTTCCTCTTTGATTCATCTATGTTTCATAACGCTTCATTTTACTTCTTCCCTATGTGTTTCTCTACGAAACAAAATAACCCTTTTCCTACATAACCATAATTACTCCCTCTCAAAGGCTGTTCCTGCTCCAGCAATCTGCCAAATATTCTCACTAATTTGTGCTAGAAGTTCAGTGTGGATCTGACCTCCTCCCACACTTGTCTCCCTCCCACCCAGTTCTCAGTTCACAGACTTACACGTACATACAGAGCTTTTTTTTTTTTCCATATTACAGACCCTGCTGTATAATAGGTCTCTGTTCACTCACTTCTCACTCCAGTTCCAGCACCATCCTGTCTGTCTCCAAGCTGAGCAATCTGTTACACTCCAACCGGATAGAAGTTCTTAAAATACGGTGCTGACCAGACAGACCGCAGCTCTGTAGAGCATCCTCTTTTCAGGTTTTTGTTCTGTTTTGTTTATGGGCCCAGCAACTTCTGATGTGGTCTTTATCAGCAGTTTACAAAAATACTTATTAAGATACTGGTGGGAAAGGATGTTGTTGCTGTTTAGGTGCTAAGTCCTGCCTGACTCTGAGACCCCGTGGACTGCAGCACACCAGGCTTCCCTGTCCCTCACCATTTCCCAGTTTGCTCAAATTCACATCCATTGAGTTGGTGATGCCATCCAACCATCTCATCCTCTGCCGCCCCCCTCTCCTCCTTCCCTCAATCTTTCCCAGCATCAGGGTCTTTTCCAATGAGTTGGCTCTTTGCATTAATGGCCAAAGTATGAAAATACAACAAATCCCTAAAGCAGACAGACATTTACTCCTGGAATCTGGGCACAAACCTCCACACGTAGTAAGGCAAAGTAGCACGCATGAAAAAACAGAGAGGGTGCTGATGGACACAGAGGAAATGGAAAGACCACACGACCACGTGAGAACCACCGGAGGCAGCCGGGCTGTCCCGACCACAATGTATTCGCAGAGCCCTGTTATCCGGAAAGAAACAACAGGAGGCAGGCAGAAAGCCAAGGTGACATTCCTGCAGACTCAGGTGTCCCTGGTCCATCACTTCATAGGTCCTGGAAAGGAGACAGCCCCAGAGTTGGTAAATGCTGGAGCCTAGTCTCTTCATTTCCATAAAACAAATGCAGAAAGCACAGCTAGAAATATTATCACTCAAAGGAGAATTCAACTTCATATAGGCCAAATAGTACAGTGAAAATAAGTATATTTCAAAATAAATAGGTATTTTAATGAATGTTATGCAAAGTTAAAAAAATATAAAGTGAAACAGATAAATTATTGGCAGTATGAATAAAAATAGCAGAAGTACTATCTATCACAGGAGACTGTAACATTGTAAGACATAAAATAGACTCCCAAAATAAAAAGACATAGAGAATATCTTTTCATATCTTTTTTTAGTTTAAAGCACTGAATTAATAAAATTTTCTTCCCTACAAGTAGGGAAGCACCTTACTTTCAAATGACCATGGACCATTATGAAACATCATCTACTGGATCAAGAATAAGGTACCAATAAATTCCCAGTAACAGAAATTACATGGGTCATGTTCTCCAACCACACTCCAAGAAGAGAAAATAACAAAAATTTAAATGAATGAAAATGTAATCAGTGGGAAATTAAAAATTACTCTTAAATGAATAAGAAATCAGAGACAAATTAAAGTAGAAACCAGTTTGGGGGGGGGGGACAAAAAACTAAATTCAATCCTTACCAAAATGATGGGGTAGAGATCTTAAATGCTTTACTATTAGAAAAATTAACATTAGACAAGCCTCTTGAAAGTATGAAAAAAACAGAGAAAATAAAAATAAGCTGAACTAGAAAGGAGAATGGGCCACGACAACAGATTTATTTTAACAACAGACTATTTCTTTTTAAGTTCAAGAAAATACCATGTATAATTCCATAGCTATAATTTGAAAATTCTGTTCAAATAAACTATCTGCTTCAAAAGCAAAAAGCTATCAAGATTCCCTTTAAAAGCAGTAGAACACTGGAATTCACCAATAACTATAGGGGAAAAAAATCTGTAAGTTTTCAAAATCATTTCTGAGATCAAATAGTGTTTAAGATAAAAATTCTGTGAAATTTCTGAGTAGATACTCACTACAGAAATATTTATGTATGTACACACACACACACTGCTGTCTCTCCTAAGTGTGGAGCAAGATAAATTGCCTCCCATGTTATTTCATAAAAACTCTGTAATACAGACTCCAACAAATGACAAAAGACAGCACTGAAATGAAAACTACAGGCTGGAGACATTTATGAATACAGATGCAAAATCCTCTTTAAATATCAATAAAATGAATTCAATAGTGTGTTTTTAAAGCCACTTGGGACAACCATTTCTGTGGTTTAATATTGAGAAACCTGTTAATCAAATCAATAGATATTAACTTCATTGATGCAAACCAAAAGCACAAGAAAAACTTCTCAACTCTTTCCATTTTTCCAAAGGAGTTTTGTGTAAAACAGGTAAAGATACTTTCTCAGCATAATAAAACAGATCCATCTTGAACCAACAGCCAGCACAGACTTAGGAGGGAATAACAAGAAGAACCCAGTTATTACTGTAATTCTTCAACACCCTTTTGCAGTCTAGCCAAGTCATTACAGCATCAGACGAAATATGAGGAAGAGAGGAGACAAGATTATCACCGCATCTACTTAGAAAACCCAAGAGAACAAAACGAAAAACTACTGGAACTAATGAGACAACTGAACAATAATTGGATCTGAATTAGGTAAAAATATTTTAGGATCTGAAAACTAATCTTTTGAAAATATCTAACAGAAACAATCTCAACAGGAACACAGTGGAGGAAAAAAACACATTAAAATGTATAGAAATAACTATGAAATATGTTGAGAACTATGAAAGTATAGAACTATAAAACTTTGATGACAGAAAGAAAATAGGCCTGAATAAATAGAAAATCATACAATATTCCTGGAAATCAAGAGTGAAGATATTCTTTCCAAATGAATGTCCATACATTGTGAAATCCCAATAAAAAAAACTCAAGTTGATTTTTTTTTCCTTTAGAACATGACAAAGTACTTTCAAAGTTAAGCTGGAATAAAAACTAAGAAAAACCAAAAGAATATTATAGAAGGATAGTAATAAAGAAGACTTTCCTCACCAGATGTGAATGATGTTTGACAAAATCTGAATGATTAAGTCAGATTCTATTGCTTCAATAATGACAGAAAGATCAGCAAAAGGGATGAAAATATGCTTAGAATTAGACTTAGACTCTAATACATATAACAGCGTATTAGATGATAAGGGTGACATACATGATGGATGCAGAAGGGGGACAATGATGTGGAAGACGACTGGAATTTCAAACAGGATGATGAGGAAGGGTCATGGGGAAGGTAAACTGAGCAAAGATTTGAAGGAGAGGGAGTGAGGGGTGACCCACCTGCATATCTCAGAGGAGAGCCTTTTGGGGAGGATAGCAGCTGCTGAAAAAGGCAGCTGAGTCGCCAAAACGGGGCCCAAGAGGGAGTGGAGACCACATAGGTCTTTTAAGTCATTATCTTAGCTTTTACTCTAAGTCAGATGGCAAGCCATTGAAAGGCACAGAGCAGAGGCTTGGTGTGATCTATCATTTTCAAGTGATTGCTTTGTTAAAAAGAGACTGTAAAGAAACATGGGTGAAGCAGAGAAGAGTAGTTTCCAGGATCTACAGTTTTTAATATTGTATTTGTTGTTTTAATGCCTTGGTTATCAAGAGTTTATCTTATTTAAGATTACGGACAGGCTTATCATCTTTTTCTGCTCTTCCTACAACCAATATTAAAACAATTACTAATATATTTTATTGATTATAGGTTCTATACTATGTTTTCTTTTCGTAAGCAAAAATATTGGTATACTGGACAAGGAAAAAAAGACACAAGAATGAAAATGGAACATCCAGTTGACGGCTCGTGCCTTCAACCCACCCAAGAAATGGTGAACAAGAACCAGTGAAGATCGTGAGGCTGGTGCTGGAGAAGGAAGAGTTAACAGATTTCCTGGAGTGGAAGTCAGGTGTGAGCAGGAGGCAGGGGTCAGCGGGGGCTCTGAAGTACCTGGCCTGAGATAGGGTGACCTCAGCAGTGCTGTGGTAACCCCACAGAGAGCAGCTCTGGGAAAGAAGCTCTGGAATTCACACCCAGGCAGACATGTGAAGAAACCTGGGGTACTTACAGAAGAGCCCAGAGTAGAGGATCCAGGCTCCAGGTGTGAATCTGGAAGTCAGAACACAGGAATTTTATTCAAAGCCATGTGTCTGGATAACGCCATGATGGGAGTGGGCAGGGAGGAGTCCTTGCACTGAGATGGAGTGAAATCAACCCTGAAATTCAGGATCGTGAGGAGGACCAAGCAGAGAGACAGTGAAGGGACTGCCTGTGAGGCTGGAGGTTGTGGGGAGGACTGTGCAGGATGACGGGCCAGGCTATCTGAGACCAAATATGGACCAATGGACCTGATGATGTAGAGTCACTGGTGAGGCTGACAAGAGGCATCTGAGAGGAAAGATGGGCTAGAAAGGCAGCAAGTAGGTTTGCTCCTAAGGAGAGCTCTTTGTAAAGAGGAACAGAGAAACTGGGAAGAAACTGCAGCCCCTGGTACATTGAGACATTTGGAAAACAGAACTAAACAGATCTTCACATTAGTACATACTGCAAAGAATATTCCAGATGGCTTAGAGAATTCAATGTAAAATAAAATGTGAAAGCATTTATAAAACAATATAGGTGAGTATCTAACATTGAGGTGATAACTGATAATGTAAGAACAAAAACGAAGAAGATACATACACAATTTGATTGTAAAAAAAAGCCAGAAAACCAAAAAATAAAAAGTCAAACCTTTTTGAAGATATATGATGCAAATACATCATACAAAATTACTGCTCATGCTATGTACCAGGGTGATACACAGACCAATGCCTTTGGAGAAAAAACATGGAAACACCAAGAGAAAACTCAGCAAAGATCACAGGAAAGAACACAACTGACTTATAGTACATGCGGAAAGTGTTCAAAATCATCTGTAAATCAAGAAACTGCAATCATAGTAAAACAGATACTTTTCAATGTTCTCAAGTTATAATCGGAAGTTATTAAACTCTAAATTAAGTTCTTATGTTCACTGTTGGCAAGGTTCTACTGAGGGTATGATCTCAGGGTTAGAGATAAAATCCTACCAGAAAGCAGACTGGCTCTATCAGTACCTTTAGGTCATTCATCAGTTTTAAACATTAAATATTTTTAAACTCCTAAATTAAAAGACACTTGTTCCTTGGAAGAAAAGTTATGACAAACCAAACAAACAAACAGCATATTAAAAAACAGAGACATTACTTTATCAACAAAGGTCCGTCTAGTCAAAGCTATGGTTTTTCCAGTAGTCATGTATAGATGTGAGAGTTGAATCATCAAGAAAGCTGAGCACTGAAGAAATGATGCTTTTTTTTTTAAATTTTTTATTTTTCAGTGGGTTTTGTCATATATTGATATGAATCAGCCATAGAGTTACACGTATTCCCTATCCCAGTCCCCCATCCCACCTCCCTCTCCACGTGATTCCTCTGGGTCTTCTCAGCCCACCAGGCCCGAGCACTTGACTCATGGGCTTTTGAACTGTGGTGTTGGAGAAGACTCTTGAGAGTCCCTTGGGCTGCAAGGAGATCCAATCAGTCCATCCTAAAGGATATCAGTCCTGAATATTCATTGGAAGGACTGACACTGGGGCTGACATTCCAATACTTTAGCCACCTGATGCGAAGAATGGACTCATTGGAAAAGACTCTGAAGCTGGGAATGATTGAAGTCAGGAGGAGGAGGAGACAACAGAGGATGAGATGTTTGGATGGCATCACTGACTCAATGGGCATGAGTTTGAACAGGCTCTGGGAGTTGCTGATGGGAAAGGAAGCTTGGTGTGCTGCAGCC
This sequence comes from Muntiacus reevesi, assembly GCF_963930625.1. Lineage (NCBI taxonomy): Eukaryota > Metazoa > Chordata > Mammalia > Artiodactyla > Cervidae > Muntiacus > Muntiacus reevesi. The sequence continues at coordinate 32,403,467 of NC_089253.1, read as the reverse complement.
CATGGGGTCACAAAGAGTCTGACACAACTGAGCAACTGAACTGAACTGAAACTCCTAAAAATCTATCTTGACAAATCACTTAGACACACATGGACAAAAGGATATTAATCAAATATTATTCATGTCTAAAATTAACAAAAAACTAAACGTGTAAATTAAGGAACTGTTTAGTTAATATACATGCAAATGATGACTTACACTGATATTAAAGTTCATGTTTTCTAGAATTAAGATGGTCCAAAATTCAACATAATGTGGTACAAAGGTTAAGAAAACAGAATCTGGAGTCAGATTGCCTAGTTTCAAATCCTGACCCTGCTTACTGACTGAGGATTCTTGAGAAAATTATTTTGGGAAAACACAAAACTGGAATAATAACTATCTCATAGAACTGGTAATTAACATTAACTGATATTCATAAAGTGCTTAGAACAGTGTCAAGCACATGTTAATCATTTATTTTAAAATCAAACTTTGTCAAATGATGAATATTCATGCTGTATTAACTGAAAAAGTACAATACAAAACTAATATTATGTGAAGCTCAATTTAAGAATATATACAGAGAAGAAATTGAAGAAAATATTTTACAATATTTATGGTTCACTTCCCTGGTGGCTCAGACTGCTGCCAGGTAAAGCGTCTGTCTACAATGTGGGAGACCCGGGTTCAACCCCTGGGTCAGGAAGATCTCCTGGAGAAGGAAATGGCAATTCACTCCAGTAATCTTGCTTGGAAAATCCCATGGAGGGAGGAGCCTGGTAGGCTACAGTCCATGGGGTCGCAAAGAGTCGGACACGACTGAGCGACTTCACTTTCTTCTTTGAGCAAGGGCATTTATTTCTGCTCTTGAGAAGTCAGCTGTCAGTCACTCTTTCTTTAATGCCTTTGGTGTCTTGTGTTACGCAATTGGGTACAATCTCTCTAGACATACATTTTATTTATCCTGCTTGTGATTTGTTGTGCTTCCTGAATCTAAGGGTTTGGTTTGAATTCTGGAAAAGACATTTGCAAGGTGTTTTTTCTTTACTACTTCTGGATAAATGAAGTCTCTCACTCATCTTTAACATTTTCCAGTGCTTGCTTCTACATCTGACATCCACAGTTCCCAAACTATTGGTCTCAGAGTGTTAGGCAAAGCCCACAGGGATGCTGGATTTTAAATGTTTGAGGGAAATAGCAATGTCTGTCAGATACCATGCAAAAATACTACTAGTGAGTTGTATGGGCCTAACTACTGAATAAAAACAAATGGTAGTTCTTATGATCCAGGGGCACTGTGAGGAAAAAAAGAAAGAACTAAGCTACTAAGACTGCCATAAATTAAGGTAGGATGGAAAACTTCTGCTTTCTTAGCATTTTCTTACGATATATCATCCAGGTCACTGATCCTTTCCATAGCTGAAACTAATGTACTTTTCATCCATTTATTGAAATTTCACTTTACATTATTATGTTTTACATTTTTAGAAATTTGTGATTATTTGAAAAATATCACTGGTAAATTTTTACATTCTTTTGTTCCTTAAGTATATTCCGAGAGTCACTTTTATTTCTTATGTAGCATAAGTACATACTTTATATTCCAAATGTGAAAAGGCTGCACCATGCGCAGCTTCTGTCCTACCCTTTATTATGCACACTGACTTTTGTTCCTAGGGTTTGTTTCCTCATGCGTATGGTGAGATGCACATGTTAGGATTTGTGGAGATGCTAGTGATGACTCAATCTAAAGTACATTTTCCCATTCCAGATTTGCACTTGCTCATTTGGAGTCTTACCAACTTGGGCTTAATTTCTAAAACTATATCTTATAAGTTACAAGAGCCCACCAGGGGACTTGCGACTCCCACTCAGACTCCTGCGGAGGCAGCTTTGTGGTTAAGGGCAGTCAGAGAGGTCTCTCCTTCTCCTCCCATCCAACGGGGTCTTCAGTCAGGCAAGGACCCCCAACCTCTCCAGCTGCAAGGTGGGTTTTGCTGCATTTTCTCCTCTGAGGGTCTTGCCTGCAGAGTCCACAGCTCCAGGAGGAAACGCATAACCCCACCTCCCACTGTGTCCAAGTCCCGGGTTTTATCCACCATCCACACACAGTCTTTCGAATCCAAGCTTGGGAAACAGGAACAGAAAAATATCCTAGAGCAAAACTGGCTTCAGTGGATCCTAACTTTCCGCAATAGTATGCTTTCACTGCTTTGTGCTCCTTGAACTTTGCCTGCTTTCCTGCCAAATCCCTATGAATTTTAAAATATTTATTTAAGCATATGTTCCCAGTGTTTTACAACATCTCTATACTGGGTGTGTTTTATGTCGAGTCTGTAGTATTGCTTTAAAAAGGGGGAGGCGGAAACTTGTATTTTCTACAATATGGATGGATTATCTTTGTAATTAGGTGGAAATGCACTCATTTTTCCTATATAGGCCCCCTACATCCTCAACTACATATCTTTGCTCATTCTTCCCGTCTGTTTAAAATGTCTTTGACAGATTTCTAAATCTCACTGGTACTCAAAATCCCAGAAAAAAATGCTGCCTCCTCCATGAAGTCTTCTCTGATCTTCCTTAAAGCTCTGAGCTTGGAGTTGTATCTGTATCTTTTCTTTGGAGATTTATTCTTTTCTGGTGTAAAATCATCTAGACATAGCAGACATGGCTCATCCGTTTATGGCTTTGACCATAAACAAAGGGTCAACGTTTCATCATTGATACTATACTTTAATTTTGCTGAGGATAAAATTTTAATCCGATGTTCTAAGGTCGGTGTTAGAAGTGACACCAGCAGCTAATGAAAGCAATTGTGGACCCCGAGCATCCTCCTCCAAGTTCATCCACGTTTATCTCCACATACAAGCTAAAAAGCTGGTAGAACTTCCATTCTCTCAAGGGGAAAAAAAGAGATGCTAGTAGGGAAACTGGTGTCTACCATTGGCAGCGAACACAATGAGAAAGCAATGAGACCCAACCAAGTGATGGCTATGGCCAGGGAACAGACTTTTAAAAATAAACTTGAGAGAAAAGATTCCGATTCTGCTATTTCTCAGACATGAATGATTCTACCCCATGTGTTGGATGGAAACTGGGTAAAGCGGTTCATGAAACTATTTCAGCAAGTGCTCTGGGTAGCATAAAATCTGCCCAGGTGAGAACGAGCACGATGGATAGTTTTGCTAATGGCAAAATTTATTTTAATGGCTTTATAAATTACTTGAGTCCTTTATTTATAGAATCATTAAGAGTCCAAAGGGGTCACTTAAATTCTTCAGTTATATTTTATTGCATTTTATGTAGGAAATTATATACTATAGTAGGATTTATGGATATGGAGATTCTTGAAGGTCTCAGGGTGTATCCTGTGAGAATGTCAAGATTTTATGAATGTTTATTATGTCCTAGAAGGCACTGGACTCCTCTCCCTCATTTCCCCCAAGAGAGCTTTCCCCAAAGTAACCACACATCAGTATTTGTCAAAAGAAGGAGAGAAGGGGAAAAATGAAAGAAAATAAGAAAGTTGTTCTGGTCTTTGGGTTCTTTGCATTTCTCCTGGGGTGAGCTTATTTAAGTAATGTCAGAGGGACTGAGCAATGAATATAAAGTCCATCTTCAGTTTCCATTTGTGGAATTATAACAAATAAATAACATCCTCATTCATTATTAATAGGCTTTCCAGAGATCAAAAAAGTAGATTCCAATTTCTGATGAATAAATCTACCAGCAATTATTTGCAGTTTAAATAAAAGAAAAGGCATTTCACGTGGATGATACAGACAGTGGATAATTAAAGTAAAGTAACTGATTTCCATAAATAATGAAGACGGGAAATTATCTCTGACTTCGCTTGCAAAGCTCAATTTCCACTCCATCCCCCGTGAAGAGGATTATCCACTTTCCACTCTCATCCCTCTCCATGGGGGAAGGAGGGCAAGAGGCACATGGCAGCTTTGTTCAGGCAAGGTATAAGAGGGAGCTAATTTCAGCTGCTCACATTTGAAAACAAAGTACTGAGCCTGTACGGCTCTTCTTAAAAATTCTAATTAAGAGCTATAAATAACATTTGCAAAATACACACGCACAGTCTCACCACACACTCATTGTGCAGCCACATACAAACAGACAAAAAGACAAACCACAGAATACCTGAGAATTGAGTGGTAATGACTTTTAGAACAAGGAATACACTGTTCATTTCTTAAAATTAAGAAGAAAAGCTAACATACCTATTGCAACAAGAACAACAGCAAAATAGTCCATTTCTTACACTGTTCCTTTGAAAAGAGAAGATGCAGTGAAGAAGTAAGGAAAAGTCAAGAGCAGGTAATGACAGTAAATGAATGGTCAAGGATGAAGAATTTTGGTCTCTTTTTTTTTTTTTTGGCCATGCCTCACAACATGCTGTATCTTAGTTCCCTGACCAGGGATTAAACCCAGGGCCCCTGCATTGGAAGGTCAGAGTCTTAACCACTGGACGTCAGGTAAGTCCCAAAGGATAATGCATTTTGGAACCTCCATTGAGTTCAGTTCTTACTTGGCACAAAGGAAGGCAGAATATAAGGAGGGATGAGTAAGGAATTATGTGGCCATCTTCTGTCTTTTGTCCCCCTATCTCCAAGACTTTTCTTTCTCCTACCCTGAAAGAAGGCTGGACATGCAATACAGTTAAAGTTGAAATTCCCATATTGAGTCAGCTAATGACTTCAGCCCACTCACTTTTCTCCTGAAAGTTACTTTTCTCAGAGAAAAGCTGAGAGCTCTGGTCTACAAAGCTCACACATGTCACCCCAAAGTTCTCATCTCACAGTAAGAGTTTCCACACTCTCTTGAGAGCACCAGGACATAGAACGGTGTGTAGCAAGGAGCAGCTTTGAAATTGAAAGACCATAAAATCAGAAAAACATGGGCCATGGTACAATCCAAGCATTTACTAGCTGTGTGACCTTGAACAAGTTACTAAAATCAACAGAATTTCTTCATGTGTAAAGTGAGTATAATTATAGCATCTCACTCACAAGCAAGTGTAACACTTTCTGAGAAAACCCTTATGTGACTCCATGGCCTAAACCCTGCCCCTGGTGTCAGCCAGCACTGTGCTGGAAGGCTTTCCTGATTTGTTTCTTTTCCTCATACTCTTGCTTTCATTCCTTTTTATCTCATGATTGTGCACATTTTCAGCACACCTATCTAATTTAGATGATGTTATAGTTCTCTGACAGTAAATCAACATTTATTTATTGTTAGGTGACAATGCTGTCTAATGACCAGGGCCCAGATCCTAGTACGTCAAGCATAAAAGAAAATTTAAGAGGCTTGGAGGGACTTCCCTGGTGGTCCAGTGGTTAAGATTTAGCTTTCCAATGCAGGGGTGCAGGTTCGATCCCTGGTCAGGAAGCTAAGATCCCACATGCCTTACAGCTAAATCAAACAGAAACATTGGTGTAACAAACTCAATAAAGACTTTAAAAAGAGAAAGAGAGACATGGAGAAGAGTTCTGGAAGAGAAGAATGAATAGAAATATCAAAGTAATTGAAGTTTACTTAAGGCTGAAGAAACATATAGTTCATCAGGTTAAAAGGCCCTACCCTATTCCAAAGTACAAGTTCTAAAATGCTCACTTTAACCATCATCGTGGAATGTCAGCTCATCATAAGGAAGAATCCAAAGGAGTTCCAACGGCAAGATGATGAATTTCTCATAAGCATGTGGGGATTAAATTTACCATGCATGGCTCAAAAGCTAGAAAAAAGGCCAATGTTATTTTGAACCCAGATTCCATATCTGTCAAACCCGCCTTCAAGTTTGGGGACAAATAAAGACTTTGGATCTGCAAAGACTTGAGAATTTTGCCACCCACAAATACTTCTGAAAAAAAGTATGAAAGGATAATTCAATAAAATAAATATCAAAACCAAGAAAAAAGATACAAGAAAGAAAGAATAGTGATCAAAGAGAACACTAAAAGTTACAGTTAAGTTTAAATAACTGGTGGTGCTTGATATTTTTAAAAGTGCATGAAATAACCATCTGAAAGTAAAATCCCAGATGTTCTCAGTAGTGGAATCTGCCAGAGGGGATAGTAGGAAGTAGAAGAATATAGTTTTTCTCTTATGTAAGAGGAAGGTATAGATACTATAGCTGTTGGCAGAATTGTTAAAAATATAAGTATAGCCACTGGAAGAACAGAAATAGATATACAAGTTCCAAATGATTAAGAAGGAAATTTAATAAAATGAAATATGTATATAATTAGTTCAAGGGGCAAGATAGAAAGAAGCAAAAATAGCAAACTCAAAATATATCACAGCCATAATGTCCATTTTAAACTCTGAAAAAAAAAAACAAAAATCAAAACCAGCTGGACTATAAGAGAGGCCCACTGAAATTAACCCAAATTAATTTTTAAAAGATGTAAAAATATATACTATGCAAATGGTAAAAATAAAAATGATTAGAAAATGGTATAGTACAGGAAAATTAACTTCAAAAAAGAGAGCAATATAGAAAACATTAAATATAATAAAGTGGATGACTACAATTGCAAAATCATGCATTCCAATAAGAAGATGCAATACTCAAACTTCTCTGCATCTAACTACAAAGCTAAATATACATAAATATGTGTATATATGTGTATGTGCTTTAAAATCTGATGAAAACACAAGGAGAAACTGTGTGTGAAACACACACAGAGGAGCTTTATCCATAGTTCCCTTTCAGTGGCTGACAGGTCAGCTAGGGAGACAGAAATGGAGGGAGGAGAGGACAGAGAATGAGGCAGACAGGAGATATTCTAGGAAAAGACAACCTGTTCAAGTTACTCACAAAGAACTAGAAAAAACAAGTAAAAAATAGAAATTTGTTCATGACTTTCTCAAAAATTTTCAATTTTATCCTAGAGTTACCCTTAATGGAAATAAAACAAAAAGCCACACCATCACACATCCACATGAGTTTTTAAGAAAAATTTCAGTTGTTTCAGGGAATAGAAAATTATGATGCCAGTCTAACTCTGACACCAAAACAAAGCAAAAGCTACAAAGAAGAAATCAAAGGAGCAGTTTCATTTTTGTAAGCCTCAGATAAAATATGAGCAAACCAAGTCCAACTGTGAGTTAACGGAACACTGTTTCATGACAAACCAAGTTTAACTCTGGAATATCAAAATGGTCAAACACCAAGAAGGTATTAAAAACAACTAAGTAATTAGTTGTAACAACAGTAAGTACTAAGTAACAACAGGTTAAAAGAGAAACCCAGTATGATCATTTCAATAAAGGCTGAAAAGCATTTGATAAAATCTGACAGGCATGTCTGAGTAAACAAACTTTTTGGCAAGCTGGAAATAGATGGAAATGTCCTCAGTGTGATACAGGCCTTTTACAGATGCCTACAGTAATTATACATAAGATGACTCACTGGAAGCACTCCTATTAGAGTTGGAAAGATGAAAGAAAAAAAAAAATAGTCCTTTTCAACATCACACTGCCGCCCTAGCCAATAAAAATGTCAAAGTAAATACAGAAGTGGTACAAAGAATGTAAAGGTATCTATGGAATGACCATTCTTTTCTACAGCATGATCTTCCTCCTCTAGAAGAATCAGACTCTAAGATGAACTCTTAAAATAAGACAAACGATTAGAACAAGAGCGTTCCCTAAGATGACAGACATAAGGTGACAGACACATCGTCATGTACAAAAATCAATGTCTTGCATGTTAGCATATAGTAAAAACTATATGCTGGGAGACTGAAGGCAGGAGGGGAAGTGGATAACAGAGGATGAGATGGTTGGATGGCATCATTGACTCAGTGGACACGAGTGTAAGCCAATTCCAGAAGATAGTGAAGGACGGGAAAGCCTGGCATGCTGCAGTCCATGGGAGTCTCAGAGTTGGACATGACTGAGCGACCAAACAACAACAATGAACAACAAATATAGTAAACTAGAAAACACAATGAAAAAATAAATACTGATCGTACCACATCGGGATTCCCTGGGGGCTCAAAGGGTAAAGAGTCTGCCTGCAACACGGGACACTTGAGTTCAACCCCTGGTTGGGAAGATCCCCTGGAGGAGAAAATGGCAACCCACTCGAATATTCTTGCCTGGAGAATTCCATGGATGGAGGAGCCTGGTGGGCTACAGTCCATAGGGTTGCAAAGAGTCGGACATGACTGAGTGACTTCACTTTCAGTTTCATACACACATACTCGCACTCACATCCACACACTATACACAAAGCAGGTGGAAAAAAAATATCCAGGAATAGCATGAAAACTTTTGGGGAAAAAACAAAAAACAAACAAACTAGAAATCAGTTGCTCCATCAGTTTACTATCTACCATACTGAAGGAAAAAAAAAAAAAAAACTTGTGAAAACAATTGGAGTATTCATATTAAAAATTACAATTTGAGAAACAAGAAAGAGATCCATAAATATATAGGCATTCACTTTACGAGAAGGTATAAAAGTATCATTTCAAGTAAGTACAGAAAAGATGTACCACTCATGTAAATGTTTCTGAGAAAATGATATCTCATGCAAAATGCAAACAGTAAATTTCAGAATTTCAAGAGTTGAAGAGATAGTCAATCAACCAACAAGCCTTTATGACTTTTCTCCCAAAATCTTGCTTAATAAATAGTCATAACAGCACAAATCACAGTGGAAAAGGCAGACGGTGATGAAAGAAAAAGCTTAAACTTCTGTAACTTTATAAAAACAGTATATGCAACATTACAGGCCACATGAATATTTCTGGAAAATATTTAACATATAATCAAAAAATAGATTTAAAAAAATATTTAGTATCATGGATATACGGATGTGTATGTATATAAAGTGCTAGAAGTTTAAGAAAAAGTTAAGAGAGACTACCAGAACACAAATGACATTAAAAAGTTTCCCTAAGTAGATTTTCAAGACCAATAAATATGTACAAAGCCCCATCAAAATCTATAAAATGCTAATACTAAATATACCTAACATCTGTTGAGTGCTTGCTACTGACCACAGAGTCTAATGTCTGTGGTCTAATGTGGGTTTGACAAGTCCACACTACGCAAGGCTTATGCCAGGCTTTGCGGTGGGTATTTTCACTACTGTGGAGAAAAGAACTAGGAGCAAGGAGACTTGAAGGAACTTTCCCACAGCACACAGTTAGCTGTGGGAAAATCTGAATTTAAACTATGTCAGTCTGGCTCCCAAACCAGTTCACTACTCTGCCATGATTTTTTTTTTCATTGATGAATGAAAATGATGAATTGGTATAATTATTTTTAAAAGGTTAATATTCAGCATTGGTAAGAATGAGGGAAAACTTTCATTCTCAAATACTCTTGATGGTCATGTAGGTTGATAAAGTCTTTTTGAAGGGAAATATGGCAGACTCTTTCAAAGCATTTTAAAGCAGACCCAAGAATTCCACTTCTAGAAAGCCACCTTTAAGTAACAGCTGATGTAGGCAAGAGATGTCTGAAAATGAAAGTTGTGGCAGCATTATTTGTAAGAGTGGAAACTCAGGATCAATATATAGTGATGAAATTGAAACTCAATCCATAGAGAACACAGACAATAAGATGAGAACTTTGGGCACCACATTTTTCGCCCCCGTTGCGTATGTCCAATGCTCCATGAGCAGTTCAGGGACATGATAGGAATGTACAACATCCGGAATATAAATGTGACACCCTCTAGAGGTCCATATGAGTTAACTCTCTAAAAGAACCCAGATCAATCTTTTATAGAATCTTCACGTCTTCCCATGTTAACAGAGTTGAGTTCCACCCAGGATGTTTTTCTATGTCATGTCATTGTTTGCTAAGATCTGTTGGCGATTCAGCCTGGAGTTTACAGATTCCCTCCCATTTTACCAAAACAAAGCTTCATCCTTAACACGAGGCTCATCCTACATTAATTCATAGACAATGCAGAGGCGGCCAGGGTAGACTTTCAGTTCCCCTTCTGCCTTTCTTGTTAAAACATCCACAGCCTCACTCAGAGTCCGAACATTTCATGCTGGGTGAAATAACAGGCCCCTTGTATACTAGTGACCAGCCCACAGCGCCCCCTCACTGCGGAAGTTAACATCTGTTATTTCCTCAAGGCGCCGATATTCCCAGCCAGGACCACTCGGCCCTGAAATGGGTCACGCTGTGTGTGCTGCACTTCTTTTATCAAAAGTGGGGTTCAAGGCTGCTGAGGCTCCGTCCCAGTGGACAAGCTGTGTGGGTAACCCCTGCGGGCACCTGGACTGAGAAAGGGAGCCTGGGGGCCTGACTAATGTGCCGTCTCCATGCAACATGCCTGAGACCAAGAAGAGTAGAAGGACTGCTGCACCTAGATGCCAGCCTTCCTCGTCCGCAGTGGGGACCTCTGGGAACAGCCAGACCACCAGCTTCTTCCAGATGCTTCCATGCCCTTAGGGGAGCCGCAGAGAAGAGCAGCACATGCAGGCTGCAGGCCCCCAACCCTGCCTCCTCCAAGGCATAGAAGCAAGGGGGGCAGGGAGGAAAGAGAGTGGCGTTCAACGTGTTTCGAGATGTACTACTCAGCGACAGGAAAAAGTCAGCTTTCCTGCTCTCTAGTTTAAAGCTCTCAGAGAATAATTTTCAAAATGTTAAACGTGCCATTACACAAGTGTTAAGTGAGGCCATGTAAAGATTTCCTTAACTCACTAATGAGAGAACTGGAAGAACCATAAAGCTATTCAAAGATTTGAGAGACTGAGTTATGTATAGATGCGAAACAAATGCTAGAATAGGATTGCTCACCTAGATACAAAACCAGTTAAAGTCCTACAGGGCAATAAAGCTGTAGCCTCTAGAGTCATCCCTTCCTGGTGTGTGTGTGTGTGTGTGTGTGTGTGTGTGTGTGTGTGTGTGTGTGTGTGTGTGTGTGTGTGTGTGTGTGTGTGTGTGTGTGTGTGTGTGTGTGTGTGTGTGTGTGTGTGTGTACGTGCACACTCTCAGTCACGAAGTCGTGCCTGACACTGGTGTGTGTGTGTGTGTGTGTGTGTGTGTGTGTGTGTGTACGTGCACACTCTCAGTCACGAAGTCGTGCCTGACACTGGTGTGTGTGTGTGTGTGTGTGTGTGTGTGTGTGTACGTGCACACTCTCAGTCACGAAGTCGTGCCTGACACTGGTGTGTGTGTGTGTGTGTACGTGCACACTCTCAGTCACGAAGTCGTGCCTGACACTGGTGTGTGTGTGTGTGTGTGTGTGTGTGTGTGTGTACGTGCACACTCTCAGTCACGAAGTCGTGCCTGACTCTGTGTGACCCCATGGACTGTAGCCCACCAGACTCCTCTGTCCATGGAATTCTCTAGGCAAGAATACTAGAGTGGGTAGCCATTCTCTTCTCCAGGGGATCTTCCCGATCCAGGGATCAAACCCAGTATCTCTTGCATCTCCTTCACTGGCAGGTGGATTCTTACCACTGTGCCACCTGGGAAACCTCGTCCTGCTCTGGACAAGAATAATTTTCATTTATATCAGTTTCACAGAGGTTAATATTTACCCTTACAGAGTGATAGAGTAGCCTAATCAATAAGAAGTAGTGAGTCAAACAAAGAACCATGCCCCTAGAGAAGTAGGGTAACTTGGGTCAGAATAGACAATGTTCATCATGACACAGCAAAAGGCAGAAGGGCAGCTGCATGCTTTTTCAAACTTGGGGATTTTTTTTCTTACCCAACTGTGTGCCTGTTGGTCTTTGGATAGTGAACAGAAATGACCATACCCACCCATACTATTACAAACTGCTGGGGCCTAAATCAGGGGTGCCCAGTCTATGGACTGTGGACTGCTACCTGCTGCCAGATCAGTGGCGCCGTTACAAGTAAAATGCACAATAAATCCACTTCCCAGGTGGCACTAGTGGTAAAGAATCTGCCTGCCAATGCAGGAGACACAAGAGATGCAGTTCAACCCCTGGGTCAGGAAGATCCCCTGGAGAAGGAAATGAGGACCCACTCCAGCATTCTTGCCTGGAGAATCCCAAGGACAGAGGAGCTTGGCGAGCTATAGTCCATGGGGTGGCAAAGAGCTGGACACGACTGAGCACACACATCAATAGTTAAATATTGCCATGGTGGTTATAGCTGATGACTAGGTGCCATCATCATTCATAGCCTGGAGAATGTAGTCAAACTCAGTTTAAGTTAGAGTCAACATGGGAGAAGGAAGGAAACTCGCAGAATAATCATTTTCCAAAGTGTGATCTCCCTCCTGGCTAAACAGGCTGCCCTAGAGCTTGCCTTCTGCACATCCAGAGCAGACTTCAAACAAAGATTCACCCCAGAATGACAGCCTTGCTGTTCTACCTCCGAGGAGGAGAAGAGGGGAAAAGAGATGGGGGAGCAGGTGTGATGCTGGAGCATAAACTGCTCAGGGGAACAGAGAGATGGGGTTGGACAAGCGAAGGAGATGGGCCTCCCAAGGCTGCTAAAAAGTCAGCTATGACTTCATCTTAGTAATAGGTCTGTGATTTTATGACCTAAACGGGGCCCAAAATATCTATTCAACCCACCTCACAGGATGGCATAAAGATAAAAGAAATAAAGAGAAAAACCATAAAAGCGTGTTCTGCTCATTCAGCTAATAGGGTTCTTACCACTTAATTCTGCTTACTGGGTCAGTGGGAGGCCAGGAAACTCAGGAATCACTCTGAGCGACACAGAGGTGATGAGATTTAAACAGTTCTTCGACAGGAACAAGAATTCCCAGGCTCCTTTTAGCCCTTCTAAAAATCAGTTTTCTAGTTGAGACAACAGTGAATAGAGTCCACATACTTTTCAGTTTGCATCTGTATTTTCTGTTGGATATTTGCAGATTTAATTCTTCTGCTTCCCTGGTGGCTTCCCACGTGGCTCAGATGATAAAGAATCTGCCTGCAATGCGGGAGACCTGGGCCAGGAAGATCCCCTGGAGGAGGACATGGCAACCCACTCCAGTATTCTTGCCTGGAGAATCCGCATGGACAGAGGAGCCGGGTGGCCTAGAGAGTCGGACCCGACTGAGCAACGAAGCACACAGCACACAATTGCTCTGTTATGCATTCTTTGGAGTATTTTATTGTTGTATAACTTATTCAATCACTCAGTAGTGTATGACTCTTTGTGACTTCATGGACTACAACACACCAGGTTTCCCTGTCTTTAACTATCTCCTGGAGTTTGCTCAAATTCATGTCCATTGAGTCGGTGGTGCGATCTAACCATCTCATCCTCTGCTGTCCCCTCCTTTTGCTTCAGTCCTTCCCCAGCATCAGAGTCTTTCCCAGTGAGTCGGCTCTTTGCATCAGGTGGCCAAAGTATTGGGGCTTCAGCATCAGTCCTTCCAATGAATATTGAGTGTCGATTTCCTTTAGGAATGACTGTTTGATCTCCTTGCAGTCCAAAGGACTCTCACGAGTCTTCTCCAGCACCACAATTTGAAAGCATCCATTCTTTGGTGCTCAACCTTGCTATGTATTCTTAGAGTATTTAATTGTGATATAACTTATATGCCATAAACTGATCTGCTTTAAGCAAAAAGTAATGATTTTTGGTAAATTTATACAATTCTGCAATGATCACCACAATCCAGCTTCAGAACCTTACTGACACCCTAAAAGATCTCTTGTTCCCAAATGCTGGTCCTCCCAATTGGGTCCCCCCAGTCACTTGCTGCTCCTTCAATAGGGCTTCTTCAGCCACAGGGAACCCTAATCTACTTTTTTCTTTATAACCCACCTTTTCAGGACAATCTGTAAAAATGAATCATGCAACATTTTGTCATTTGTGACTGCTGTCTTTTATAGAATAATTTTTTCAAATGGATAGAATACCATTTTCTCTGTCCACTCACCAGCTGATGGACATTTGCATTGTTTCTATTTCTTTTCCTACTGTGAATAACCCTGCTATACACTTTTGTGTACATGTCTTTATATGGACATATATTTTCATTTTTTTGTGTGTAGACACCTAAAAGAAGAATTACTGGGTCATCAAAACTTAAGGCTGCAGTTTCAATTAAACTGTCAAACTCTTTTCAAAGTAGCTGTACCATTTTACATTCCCACCAGCAATTTCCTGGTCTCCACACCCTTGCCAACTTCTGTTACTGTCTTTTTCAACTGAGACAATATTTCATTGTAGTTTAGATTTGCATTTTTCCAGTGAGTAATAATGTTGGTCATCTTTGCATGTGTTTTTTTGCCAATCAAATATTTTCTTCAGGTCTGTCTAGGTCATTTGTCTATTTTAAAACTGGTTGCTCATTTTATTGAGTTGTAAGAATTCTTTGTGTACCCTGTGTACCAGTGTTTTATCAGAACTGTGATCTGTAACTATTGTCTCCCTGTGACTTGTCTTCACATTATCATAACAGTACATTGCAACAGCTTAAAAGTTTTAAATTTTGAAAAAGTTAAAATTTTTTTTCTTTTATGAATGCTTTATACCATATCTAAGAACTTTTGGCCCAACCAAGATCAAATATATTCTTCTATGGTTTATGCTTTACAGTTTTAACTCTTGTCACTAAGTCTACAATTCATTTTTAATATTCGTGTATAGTGCAGACATGGGCACCATAAAGGACAGAAATGGTATGGACCTAACAGAAGCAGAAGATATTAAGAAGAGGTGGCAAGAATACACATAACTATACAAAAACGATCTTCATGACCCAGATAATCACGATGGTGTGATCATTCACCTAGAGCCAGACATCCTGGAATGCAAAGTCAAGTGGGCCTTAGGAAGCATCACTACAAACAAAGTTAATGGAGGTGATGGAATTCCAGTTGAGCTATTTCAAATTCTAGCAGATGATGCTGTGAAAGTGCTGCACTCAATATGCCAGCAAATTTGAAAAACTCAGCAGTGGCCACAGGACTGGAAAAGGTCAGTTTTCATTCCAATCCCAAAGAAAGGCAACTCCAAAGAATGCTCAAACTACCACACAATTGTTCTCATCTCACACACTAGCAAAGTAATGCTCAAAATTCTCCAAGCCAGCCTTCAACAGTGCATGAACTGTGAACTTCCAGATGTTCAAGCTGGATTTAGAAAAGGCAGAGGAACCAGAAATCAAATTGCCAACATCCTATGGATCATCAAAAAACCAAGAGCATTCAAGAAAAACATCTATTTCTGCTTTATTGACTACACCAAAGCCTTTCACTGTGTGGATCATAACAAACTGTGGAAAATTCTTCAAGAGATGGGACTACCAGAACACCCAACCTGCTTTCTGAGAAATCTGTATGCAGGTCAAGAAGCAACAGTTAGAACTGGACACGGAACAACAAACTGGTTCCAAATCGGGAAAGAAGTATGTCAAGGCTGTATATTGTCACCCGGCTTATTTAACTTATATGCAGAGTACATCATGAGAAATGCTGGACTGAATGAAGCACAAGCTGGAAGCAAGATTGCCAAGAGAAACATCAATAACCTCAGATATGCTGATGACACCACGCTTATGGCAGAAAGTGAAGAACTAAAGAGCTTCTTGATGAAAGTAAAAGAGGAGATTGGAAAAGTTGGCTTAAAACTCAACATTCAGAAAACTAAGATCATGGCATCTGGTCCCATCACTTCATAGCAAGTAGATAGGGAAACAGTGGAAACAGACAGACTTTATTTTGGGGGGTTCCAAAATCACTGTAGCTGGTGACTGTAGCCATGAAATTAAAAGACGCTTACTCCTTGGAAGAAAAGCTTTGACAAACCTAGAGAGCATATAAAAAAGCAGAGACATTACTTTGCCAACAAAGGTCTGTCTCGTCAAGGCTATGGTTTTTCCAGTAGTCATGTATGGATGTGAATGTTGGACTACAAAGAAAGCTGAGTGCTGAAGAATTGATGCTTTTGAACTGTGGTGTTGGAGAAGACTCTTGAGAGTCCCTTGGACAGCAAGGAGATCCAACCAGTCCATCCTAAAGGAGATCAGTCCTGAATATTCACTGGAAGGACTGATGCTGAAACTGAAACTCCAATACTTTGGCCACCTGATGCGAAGAGCTGACTCATTGGAAAACACCCTGATGCCGGGAAAGATTGAAGGTGCGAGAAGGGGATGACAGAGGATGAGATGGTTGGATGGTGTCACTGACTAATGGACATGAGTCTGAGTAAATTCCAGGAGTTGGTGATGGACAGGGAGGCCTGGCGTGCTGCAGTCCATGGGGTCACAAAGAGTTGGACACGACTGAGCGACTAAACTGAACTGAATCTTGTGAGGCAAATGTCAAAATTAATCATTTTGCACCTAGATATCCAATGGTCCCAACACCATTTGTTGAAGTTTATCCTTCACCAATTAAATTACCTCGACACCTTTACCAAAAATCATAGACCATCTACTACAAGGATGCTCTTCTGGACTCTATTCTGGTCTGTGAACTGCATAACTAAGGTTGAACAAGTATTGCCCTTTCTTGATTATTTTAGACATGTCAGTGCCTTTACCTCTACATCTTGGATATCATCATCAGGAGACACAGAAATATAAAAGAAATGTTTATAATCTGTACTTTGCATGCACAAGTCATAAAATTAAGATGATTACTGTGAATATTACAGGTTATTTACACTACCAAATATTTCAGCTATTAGCACATCAGATACAGTACTACTACTTCAATAACAAAATCCACCTAGGAACCAATGATTTTATTGAATTTACTCACCCTGAATCCAGGATAATTTCCTATCAATATTCTTCACTAAGTATATTTGCAAAGACATTTTCTCTAACCAAAGTAACACTGTGAGATTCCAAGTTGACATAAATTTGTGGTCAATTTGAAGGGGCTCTTCAACCTTCTATGCCTAGGCTAGGCAGTAATAATAATCCCACTCCCCTTTCCCATCAATTGCTGACAGACAGCAAATGACTCACTGCTGGCCAGCGATACTGAAGAAACTATGGGGTTACCTGGGGAAGACATGTCCCTGTTTCATTTTTTAAAAAGTAAAGAGACAACTTTTATACGTTCCTATCTCTGGATGTTGCCATGTAAAGAAGAGATGCTAGGAGTTGAGGTAATCCTCTGTGACACAGCAGAAAGCCAGGTGAAGGGCAGGGAATGTCTTTGTATCATGGAGATGCTGCATTAACTAACTTGGCTATTGCCTCACTCTGGGCCCCCTGTTATAAGATGCAATAGAATTTCTGTTGATTAAGGCACTGATTTAAGGTTTACTCTTCCCTGCAGTCAAATCATCCTGTTTCACAAAGTATCCTCAGAAGGTAACAACTGGAAGCTATAGTGACTCAGGAATTGTTGACCTGCCCTCCAACAAGAGAAAACACACCTGTACAAATCCATTTTCTTTCAAATTTTCTCACTTTGACACTGACTCAACTCAGCAAAAAAGGTTATCACCAACCTTTCAAATTTAATTCTGGGGATATAATATGGAGACAGGGCAGAAAGAGCTTTGGATCACCCCGTGGGAACGGCAACAACTTGCAGAGAAAAATGGGACTCTCCAGAAAGAAAAGAAGGGGAAGAAAATGGAAATTATAAAAAAGAGATTGATTCCTTCTCTGCTAACACTGAAGATTAGCCTGGGGTGGCAGCAATTCCTGTGTATCCTGTAGCTTCTGAGGATAAAAATAAAAAGATCACAGCTATAGGCAGAGGTGGAGACAGCATGGCAGAGAAGACAGGAGGTGGTTAGCCTGAAGTTAGAATGGCTGTCCTGACTACTCTGGGGATCCAGTGAAGTGCAAGTGATGCTGACAAAGACATATGTAGATCAAAGGTCTGGTGTACCAGCCTGGGTAACAAGAAAACACTGGATGTATAGTGTGTATTTTTAAAAGTGTGATAAATATGTTCCCCATACTTAATGTATACATACAGTGTAAACCTTAAATATACCATATATGCGCATTCCTGAGTGCCTGCTAAGTTGCTTCAGTCACATCCGACTCTTTGCGACCCCATAGACTATAGCCAGCCAGGCTCCTCCGTCCATGGGATTCTCCAGGGAAGAATATTTGAGTGGTTGCCATTTCCTCCTCTGGGGGATCTTCCTGACCCAGGGATCGAACCCACATCTCCTGTGTCTCCTGCATTGGCAGGCGGGTTCTTCACCACTAGGGCCACCTGGGAAGCCCTAAACCATACCCATGGGAATTCAATCTATGCAATAAAAATGTATGTCATATAATATTTTCTACCATTTTGGTACTAGGAATGTTTATCTTGTATGTAAAAGGGAAAGAGAACTACAGAACTTGAAAATAATTTATAAAATTTACTTCCGAAAGAAATTCATTATACAAAATCTACTCTACTTGGTAATGGTGGAATAGCGTCTAATGGGTTAACCTTTACACAAATAATAGTTATCAATTCTGGACACACAAACACAAAATTAAATTAAGGGGTGGGTGGGGGAACAACAACACACTACCTAGAGGCAATTTTAGGCACTAAATTTGGGGGAGAGGGGAGTTGAGGAGAATTCATTTAAAAGAAGACAATGGAATGGTACCTGGTAAATTTCCAATACATTATGAACTTTTGCCTGAAGGCAGCTCTAGTCAGCACCAAATGATGTTAGTAAAACTGAAAAGAGTACCTATGATCTTGCTGCCTTGCAGAACCAGAAGGGCTTGAAGTGACCACTGCAGCTACGAACTGAGGGGATAAATATTCATGAAAGAGATATGCACAGAAGTCAAGTCCTAAATTCTGCATTAAAAAAAGATCTGCTTAAATCTCCAGGCAATCCCAGAACTCATTGCAGAGAGGAGCACAAGCTGAAGGGACTGAACAAAATGCTGATTGCTGCCCACCACAGAGGGGACAGTTTGGAGTCTGAATCTTGCCAAGTTGACTACCTGCTAAAACAAACAAAAATATCAATATACTTAGAAAGCGCAACAGAATGTAGAGTTCTGCAATGGTCACAATGTCCAGAATATGATAAGAATTACTAGACTAAAATAAAAAGAAGAATGTGACTCATAACACAGAGAAAAAGTAATCAGTGAAAACCAACTCTGTGATAATCCAGAAGACAGATCTAGTGGACAAGTGTTTGGAAAGCATTTATTAGAACTGTGCCCGAGAAAAGAAAGGAAAACCTGTCAACAAATATGAAGCTCGACAGAGAAATAACACACCATAAGATGCACAAATAATTGTCTTACTTTAATAATTACTTTATATCTTTGAAAACAATTCCACATCTATTTTCTTCTTAATAAAATAAATCATGTGAAGCTGGTCACTGTGCATCATCTAGGAGCTTAACCAGCTTAAACAGTGTGGTAGCAGACAGTCTGGTAAGTACTGCACACTGAGTCAAGAAAACCAAATCGTAACTACAAACATCTCCCTGTGACATTAGATGAGACCATTAACCTCTATGACCACTGGTGAGTTATCAAATGTGAGGTTGGCGCTAAGTCATCTCCAAGCCTTTTGTGAAAGACCTGGATGCATTTGCTAACCATCTTAAAACTAGTTAGCGTGAAAGTGAAGATCAACACACAGGTAGGTCTTCCACTTACCACCAACACCTGAACCAAACAAAACCAGGAAATCTTAACCAAGCACGTATCACCTTCAGTAACTGCTTTAAGGATGAACGCAGCACAAAACCAAGCCCAGACCCCAGTGCACTGCATGGACATCTGTCATGTGCTTTGTAAGAAGGGCTGCGAGGAGTCTTGAATGGGGTGTTAAGCTGAGAGGAAGCCTAGCTATTTCCTCTCTGCCAATCTAGATGCTGCAGAATTGCACCTGGAAACCAAAACCACTCACGGTAAGCAAGTTGAACAAGTCCTGGAATATCATATGATGTTTTTCAAGTTTCTCCTATGAAGCCCATAAAAAATGAAGTGGGTAGTGACTGAACTGAAAATTTAATCAGAATGAGGTTTTGTTGTAAGTGCATTTTAAGAACCCATTTATCTCATGTACTGTAAGTCTAAAAAAAAGAGATTTTAAAACTTTTGATCAGATATGAAATGCTAAATTTTGACAGGGGGGGAAAGTATATATAACTTATTACTGTGCTTTTCCCTTTTATAGAGATTATTCAATTTCCCCACAAGCTTGTTTTTTTTTCCTTCTGTGATAAACAAGTGCCAAAAATGAAGACAAGCCAAATATATAGATTGCATATTTTGAAAAGTCACCGTTTCTCACTGCACTGGGCTGAGCTGACAGCCCACTATATCCTGCAGGCATCTGTGGCTGGGTGTGTAGGTGCCTCGGCTCCACACACAGCTAAGCCCCAGCTTCTCACTTTGGCCCAGGGTACTCCGCCCCAGCCCTGAATCCTCACGATATGTTATGATGACGGTATCCTCACGTGGCATAAGCTGTGCCACAGATAAGAGACCTATCCATCCATGAGTGAAACAGAAATAGATCGTACAGATGGAGATAAAAGAAAGCCAAAATACATATGAATGTTTGGGAACAGAGCTCACATGAGAATTCAAATGCATGGTTGTCTAAAGTGATGGTATTAATGAGATATTTGGATGTAGATGAAAGCAAATCCATTCACGGGAATCTGGGGGGAAGAAAAACAGAATTTATATCCACCAGGGCCTCAGAGAATCACGTCATCTTAGGTTGGGAAGAGGCGTTGGAGGCCACTGAGCCCAGCTACATACGTTCCCCAAGCCAGAATCCTGAGGGTTGGCAATTCTCCTTAGGATTTCAGGAATCCACACCAGGAGAGTCACATCCAGGCTCTTTGATTTGAGTACCAGGGTAATCAAAGTTGCAGTGCTTTGGAGATCAAGTTTCATTTTGTTTTTATCCTAATTGCTGCAGGGTTCTGAATCCTGGGCTCTAAAAATTCATCTTGAACATATTCAATGATGCCGCATTAGAGAGATGAAATATTAAAAGCGTTGTGCTCATCAACTGAGCCCATCAGCGTCAAGATTATCGCAGGCCAGTGTTTCTATCCCTGGGCTGTTGTTTTGTGAGAGTTTAAAAACCAGGCATGGTTTCTGCTCTAAAGTGCGTCATAAACACAGGTCAGCAAAAAAAATAAGTACAGTCAGACCCAGGCATGCTGATCAGATTTCCTCCAGTCACAAGTGTTTAGAATATTGAAAAATGGGGTCGATATTTACTGAGCATTGACTGTGCTGGGGAAGGTTAAACAGTTTTGGAACTATTTAGCCAGGTGAAGAGAAGCCTGGGGTAGAAGTCAAGTACTTTCTAATACACTAAAATCATCTGAAGTAGGATGCTGACTAATCATTATTCATTCAATTCCAGAGGACAGAAGAAAAAATGTAAAGGGAGAGATAGAAAAACATTACATCCCGACTATTAAAGTAATGGGGAGAAATTATTTGAGGAAAGTGATACTAACACCTCTTTGGGGAAGTTTCAGAATAAATCAAACATTCATTTATCTTGATTGGACTGAGAAAAACACATCTTGATGGCAAAAATGTCACCTGTCACTCACCAACATGTCCTTCTTCGATGTTATAAAAAGAGACAGCATGACCCAGATTTGGATAAAAGGAATGAATGTCCCTAATGGTTTCAGTTTTTCTCGATCATTTATTAGAAAGAGAGAAAATATGAGATCTACCTTTTTTTCCCCAAAAGGGTTATTTATTTTTTTCCTTTGGACATTTACATTACTAACAGGATGTTCTCCTCTGACTTAACAGAGAAAAGGTTTGGCTCTAAAGTCAAAACTCATTAATCAAAACCAGAGCCCGTCTTGCCCTCTTTCACAGAGTTGAAAAGCACTCTTTTCTCACAAAAAGTGTTTTAAAAGTTAACTGCTGAATTTTGAAAGTTTGCAGTAAAACATTCTTGTCAGTGAAGATCTTAAAATGAATATTTCACTTTACCATCAGACCACCCTGAATATGGAGTCAAGCTTCTCAGAACAGGGAAAAACACAAAAGGGTGGTGTGGCTTCTTTTATTCTTCATTTAAACCCATTTTCCTTCTGCAAGTCTGTCGGGATCCTGGTTTCAGCCTCAGTCTCATGATTCCCGTACAGTCCATGTGGGTGTGTGTGTCTGTGTGCTCATTCAGTTATGTCCAGTTCTTTGCAACTCCATGGACTGTGGTCCACCAGACTCCTCTGTCCGTGGAATTCTCCAGCAAGAGTACTGGAGTGAGTTGCCATTTCCTTCTCCAGGGGATCTTCCCAACTAAGGGATTGAACCTGCATCTCTGGTGTCTCCTGCATTGACAGCCAGAATCTTTACCACTGAGCCACCAGAGAACCTGAGCTAGATACCAGATACAACGCGAGGGTTTCCTCCACACTCGTGAATGTCCTCAGGATCCACATACATGCTGTCTGCAAAAGAGTCACTTAAAATGTAAGAATGTGAATCGACTGAAAGTGAAAGGATGGAAAAAGATACTTCATGCAAACCAACCAAAAGAGGGTAGGGAGGCTATTCTAAAATTTTAAAAATTAGACTTTAAGTCAAAAAGTATTACAAGAGACAAATCAGAATGTTATATAATCATAAAAGGTTCAGTTCACCAGGAAGATAAAACAAATACACTCTTAAAAGCGTAGATTCCATGTGTGTGCTTATCACAAAAAAATAACGTATAAAATAAAACATATTAATTATAAACATATGAATGAGATAGCAGAGGTCCAAAATATATGAAGCAACCATGGACAGAACTGCAGGGATAAATGACTCTACAATAAGGGGAGAATATTTCAATATCCTACTTTCAGTAATACATAGAAAAACCAGACAGAAGATTAACAACAGCAGC